>NC_132912.1:24741794-25046353 GCF_047675955.1 Chlorocebus sabaeus
CCCCATCTCTACTAAAACTACAAAAATTAGCTGGGCATGGTGGCACGCGCCTGCAATCCCAGCTTACTCAAAAGACTGAGACAGGAGAATTGCTTGAACCCGGGAGGCAGGGCCCAGCCTGGTTGACAGAGTGAGACTCCATCTCAAATAAATAAACAAATAAATAAACTTTACCGCCAGCGATTTAGCTGTTTTTCAGCCATAAGACCATCCTAAAAATTAATATCACTTGCATTTTGGCAGAAACTATAAAATTTCACCCCAAAGCTTATCCATAATCATATATCAAAAGTTTTCTTTAGATCCAAATTATTATTCAGCATTAGAATTTCCATAATTAAAATGTAGTGGTATGCTAGTCATAGTCATCAACATTGTTAAATTTATTTATGTTTTAAGAAAAAATATGAATAAAAAAATCCATGTGCAAGTTTTTATTTCATCCTAAGAATCGTGACTTTCATTTATAAGTATTCCAACTTTGCTTAAAAATATGAGACCAGTTTTTAAAATGTTTCCACCCACCCAACTAAATATGAGTTGGAACATTGTGAAAATACCGTGCAATCTGGAGAAACCCATATTACAACTGGAGAATTGAAGTATGTTTTTATCATTTTGGAATGGAATGCTAAATTCCAACCATTTTAACTAGGAAACTGTGCTAGCAGTGGATTTTTAATATCATAGGCCTAACCCAAAGTAACCAAATCTTTTCATCACAAAAATATAAAAAGTTCCAGCCTTCCCTTTCATCATCATTGAGCAGAATTAGGAAACACACCTAAAGACTTCTATATTCCTTGATTCAAGAACCTCTGAGTATCTTTCAATATTGTCCAGCACTGTAGATTCCATTCCTCTATTCCTATAATTGCCTGCATTCCTTATTAATCCAAAAGTCAACTAACCAAGGCTTCTTCCCCCAGATAGAAGATTGCAGGACAATATGTGGTAATTCACATCTGGGCTTAAGTAGGATAGATGGCAGGCTTACATAACCTTTCTCCTCAAAGATTTTTTCAATTATATTTTAATTTTTAAAAATTGCAATGTAAAAAAGAAAAAAAAAACACAAACTATGAAGGGGCCCAATCTCATACCACATTGTATGAACCCATTCTCATGCCTCCTTTCAGCTTTCTTCTGTGGCTCCTCATTGCTTGAATCCAACAAGAAACATGGGGTCCTCAAAGATAATTCATCCACCCTGTTTATTTCAATATAAATAGAAATTTTAAATAGTAAATATTCATCAAAGATGAATGAAAAGGAAATAAGACTGATATAAACATTTTAAATTGTGATATTGGGGAAGAGATGAAATAAAGGAATATATTCTAAGAAGAAAAGATACATTATGAAGATTAACCCCAGTAAACAGAAGAAATAGAGAGACAAATATTTCATACCCTGAAGAAAATAAAATATATCAAAAGGGAAATCACAAGAGAATGAATGAAACATAAAAGATGTTAGAAGGGCTAAGAGAAGATATTGAGAGGGAAAAGTCATACCATTGCAGAAATAATACATGAATTAGAAATAAGAAGAAATAAGAAATGTCTGACCAGGCACAGTGGCTCATGCCTGTAATCCTGGCACTTTGGGAGGCCAAGGTGGGAGGATCACTTGAGCCCGTGATTCAAGACCAGCCTGGGCAACACAATGAGATCTCATCTCTAGTTTTAAAAAATAAAAATAAGAAATATCTAGCAGAAAATTGCGGGATGGATGACAGATTTTTCTTAAAAGCACATCAAATACAAAGGAAAAGGATAAAGATTAAAGTGATTAGACAGGAGATGAAAAACATAGAAGACAACAGAAATCTGATTTAGAGAAATTGATGTCTCTGAAAGAACTTACAACTAATGAAACTTAAAAAATTTTTTTTCAAAGATATATATACTATGGTAGCCTGCTAAATGTTCCCCCAAATCTGTTCTCTCCTTCTCCTGTAATAGTAGCATTTTAGGCACCTGGTTAACAAGCTAGACTTTCCATCTAGGTGTGTCTGGGTGTGGCCATGACTAAATTCTAGGCAATGAAATGTGGGCAGGAATGATTGTGTGTCACTCTGGAAGCCTTCCCTTGAAAGGCTTAGATCTGTGCCTTCCTAGACCCTTCCCCGATTCACAGTGACTGGAGACAGGGTTGCCAAGTTTAGCAAATAAAAACAATGAGCACACAGTTCAATTTGAACATCAGATAAACAACAGATAACTTTTTAGCATAAAAAAGGCTGGTTCAAATTGGTGTTTGAAACAAAAAAAAGAAAAGAAAAATGTTGCAGGCAATAAACAAATCAGATTTTAGTGTGTGTCTCATTAAAAAAAAATACTGTTGGGCACAGTGACTGACACCTATAATCCCAATGCTTTGGGAGGCCGAGGCATGAGGATTCCTCGAGCCTGGGAATTCAAGACCAGCCTGGTCAACATAATTAGACCCATCTCTACAAAAACATTTAAAAATTACCTGGGTATGGTAGCTAATTTTTAGCCCAGGCTATTCTTGAACTCCCAGCCTCAAGCAAGTCGCACACCTTAGTCTCCCAAATTTCTGGGATTACAGGCATGAGCCTCTGCACCCAGTCTTTCAGCTGCTTTTAAACGTGAATGACCACATGATTCAATCTTTAAGTCACATTATTTGTTTTCTTCAAAATTTTTCATATCAATTAATGCTCAGAAAAATTTTTAGGTGAATAATGGTTTTGCTTTGGGTCAGGGATCAGCAAACTTTTTCTCTAAAGGGCCAGATAGAAAACATTTTAGGCTTTGCAGTGCCACACGAACCTCTGTCGCAGCTACTCAACTCTGCTATTACAGTGCTAAAGCAGGGACAACATATAAATGAATGAATGTGGCTGTTTTCTATAAAACTTTATAACAGATAGAAGACTGGATTTGGCAGATATGCCACAGTTGGCCAACCCCTGCATTAGGTAATTCACTTTGATTTGCTTGCAGGATTTCTTTTCTCTTTTGACACAGAGTCTCACTCTGTCACTCAGACGGGAGTGCAGTGGCATGATCTCGGCTCACTGCAACCTCCACCTCCCAGGTTCAAGCAGTACTCCCACCTCAGCCTCCTGAGTAGCTGAGACTACAGGCGCCCGCCACCACGGCTGGCTAATTTTGGTATTTTTAGTAGAGACGGGGTTTCACCATATTGGTCAGGCTGGTTTTGAACTCCTGACCTCAAGTCATCCATCTGCCTCGGCCTCCCAGAGTGCTGGGATTACAGGTGTCAGTCACTGTATTACAGGCTGTAGTTACAGGCTGGAGCCACCGTGCCTGGCCAGATTTCTTTTCTTATACCAAAGTTTAGTAACTTCCCCCAAGTCACTATTCCATTTTCATAATCCCTGAAACATGGCAAATTTTTTTTTAATTAAAAAGAAGTTTTTTAATAGAGACAGTGTCTCACTGTATTGGCCAGGCTGGTATTGAACTCCTAGGTTCAAGTGATCTCCCTGCCTGGGTTTCCCAAAGTGCTAGGGTTACAGGCATGAGCCACTGCACCTGGTCAATCCTTTCAATCCTTGGAATTGCAAGAAAGTTTTCACATACTGGTTAGGACAAAGGCTAAGCTCTTGCACCAAAAATATTTTTTAAATAGCACAGTACTTGTGTATAGAAGTGACTACAAAGAAAGTTATGTCTTTTTCAGGTAGTGATCCCAAAGTATGCTCTTCAGGCCTGCTATAATAGCTCCATTGTCTTCCATAGGTGATTTCATCTCTGGGTCAAAGGCAGATGCTCCAGTTCTATCTCCTGTAGGGTTCTCAAATAAAATATAGGACACCCAGTTCAACTTGAATTTTATTTATTTATTTATTTATTTATTTGATACGGAGTCTCCCTCTATTGCCCAGGCTGAAGTGCAGTGGCACAATCTCAGCTTACTGCAATCTCCGCCTCCAGGGTTCAAGCGACTCTCCTGCCTCAATGTCCTGAGTACTTGGGATTACAGGTGCACGCCACCACGCCCAGCTAATTTTTTTTTTTTTTTCTGTAGTTTTAGTAAAGACAGAGTTTCACCATGTTGGTCAGACTGGTCTCGAACTCCTGACCTCGTGATCCGCTCCCCTTGGCCTCCCAAAGTGCTGGAATTATAGGTGTGAGCCACCATGGCCAGCCCCTCAACTCAAATTTTAGATAAATGACAAATACGTTTTTAGGATAAATTTTGTTGTTGTTTTTGAGACAGGGTCTTGCTCTATTGCCCAGGCTGGAATACAGTGGTGCCATCACAGCTCACTGCAGTCTTGACCTCCTGTACTCAATCAGTCCTCCTAGCTGAACCTCCCAAGTAGCTCAGGGACCACAGACATGCACTACCATGCCTGGCTAATATCTTTTTAATTTTTTTATAGAGACAGGGTCTCGCTATGTTGCCCAAGCTGGTTGTATGTTATTTAATCTGCCTTAAATAATGGTTTGAGTGACCAAATAATTAGTAAAAAAATGAAAAAACAAGCTACAGTCTGTCAGAAGATATATGCAACTGATATGACCCACCAAGGATTGATTTATTTATTTGCAATGGAGTCTTGCTCTGTCGCCCAGGCTGGAGTGCAGTGGTGCGATCTCGGCTCACTGCAACCTCTGCCCCTCCAGGTTTAGGTAGTTCTCTGCCTCCGCCTCTGGAGTAACTGGGATTACAGGCGCATGCCACGACGTCCAGCTAATCTTTTGTGTTTTTAGTAGAGACGGGGTTTCACCGTCTTGGCCAGGCTAGTCTTGAACTCCTGACCTCCTGATCCACCCACCTCAACCTCCCAAAGTGCTGGGATCACAGGTGTGAGCCACCGCGCCCGGCCTCCCATCAAGGATTTGTAACCTGAGCCTCTATAAACCAGTAACTAAAATAGAAAACATGAATAGGCAATTTATTAAAGAGAAAATACATGTTTTCACCAAACATAATAAAAGATGCTCAGTATCACTGAAATCAGGATAATGCAAATTAAAATGATAATGAGACCAATTTCAAACCCATCAGACTGGCAAAAATCAGTCTGAAAACAGCAAAAGCTGAACTGTTGACGAAAACAGAAACTCTTCAGGTAGGAAATATGAAACCAGTAAATAGGCGGGGTATAGTGGCTCAGGCCTGTAATCCCAGCACTTTGGGAGGCCAAGGCAGGCAGATCACCTGAGATCAGGAGTTCAAGAACAGCCTGGCCAACGTAGTGAAACCTCATCTCTACTAAAAATACAAAAATTAGCTGGGCATGGTGGTGGGCGCCTGTAATCCCAGCTACTCTCAGGAGGCTGAGGCAGGAGAATCACTCGAACCTGGGAGGCGGAGGTGGCAGTGAGCTGAGATCATGTCTTTGCACTCTAGCCTGGGTAACAGAGTGAGACTCTGTCTCAAAACAAAACAAAACCAGTAAATGGCAACTCAAGTTGCTCAGGCCCCAAACCCTGAATAATCGGAAATTACTAGCTCCACTTCGAAATTCAAGAGGTCTCAAATTAAAGACACCCTAACCTGCCCTTGCCATATTGTGTCAATTCTGTTCGTACTGTTGCTCCAGACCAAGAACTTCAAAACAGCCTTGACCCCGCTTTCTCTCCCACCCTACAGCCCCACATCAGTAAACTCTGTCAGCAACACTATCATATTATATCTAGAATCTGATCACCTCCACAGCGATCACCCAAATCCAAGCAAAGTCATCGATCACCTGGATGAGATGACAGCCTTCAGCTAGTCTTCTGCCCTGTCTTTACTAGTGTCAACTCTCAACACAGGAGCCAGCGCAACCCTTTTAGAGCCTAAATCAGGTCTTGTCTTTTCTTTGCTTCAAACTATCTGATGGCTTCCCATTTCACTCAGATAAAAAGCCAAAATCTTTACTGTAGTTTACTTCATCCTGCGGATCCACCTCCGGGCTATACCAATCTGCTTAAAGTTCATCAAGCACCCAGACTTTCCCCCACCACACCTGTCACTCACCTACTGTTTGCACCTGTTATTCCCCAAGGCTAGACTATGCTTCTCCCTGCCAGATATCCACTCTCCTCATTTGATTCAGGCTTTTGCTCAAACAGGTCTTCCCTAACCCTCCTACTTAAAATAGCACCATAGTCACCTACCTGACTCCACCCCACCCCAATTACCCTTTCTCTCCACCTCCACCCCTTATACATACCTTATTTAATTTTTCAAAAAGTACTTATTGCCACATATTGTTTTATGTTTTATTTATTGCCTATCTTCTCAGCCTGGAATATAAATCTCCGAAGAACAGGAAACAAGTCTATTTTATTTATTGCTATATCCCTAGTGCCTAGAACAAATCCTGGCATATACTAGACATCCCATAGAATATGAATTGAAGAGTTTGGGCACAGCAGCTCATGCCTGTAATCTGAGCGCTTTGGGAGACCCAGGTGGGAGGATTGCTAGAGCCCAGGAGTTTCAGGTTGCTGTGAGCTATGATTGCACGGATGCACTCCAACTGTGGTGATAAGAGTAAGACCTGTCTCTGAAGAAAGAGAAGAGGAAAAGAAAAGAAAACAGGAAAGAAAGAGAAGAAAAGAAAACAGGAAAGAAAGAGAAGAAAAGAAAAAAGAAAAGAAAGAGAAGAAAAGAAAAAAGAAAAGAAGGAAGAAAGAAGAATGTGCCATAAACCCAGAGGCTTCCTGGGAGATGGCAATTTTTTTTCTAGATCTTTAACTCTTATGCAATTTAAATGTTTCTGGGGCATAAATAAATAAATTATCTAAAATCCTTTATCTAAAGCATGAATGATAAATATATTATAGAAATGACCAGGTGTGGTAGCTCATGCCTGTAATCTCAGCTCATGCCTGTAATCCCAGCACTTTGGGAGGCTAAGAAGGGAGTATTGCTTGAGGCCAGAAGTTCAAGATAAATACATAACAGAAAAAAAAAAAAAAAAAAAAAAAACCAGAAGACACAAGACAATTTCACATGAGAATGATTTTTAAAATCCCAATTAAAATATTACTATTAACCTTAAATAATATATTAAATGTACTCTGGATGGAAGTTCATTACATAAATGGAACTATTGTTTGAAATTAGGACATTGCTCCATTAAAAAAAAAAGTCGGTTTTATTATTGATGAAGCTGATAGGAAAACCTGGCTTTCAATGTGAGCCAATTAGGTTTAGTAATCCTCCCCCTAAATTACAAAGACTCCAGCTGTCTTGGGCCCAACTGAACCACAGGAGGTAGTACCCCTGTGTCTGAAACTGTCCCAGTTGTCCCACAGAACTGATATTTATAAGTTTTTTTTAAATAAACATAAAAGTTGACCCTCCCAGTCTTGAAATTTGAAACCCGTTTGTCTTATCCGAGTTCTTTTCTTAGGAAATCAACCCTCAGGCAAGGAATTGAAACTCTGCAGATCACTGCATCCAGACTTAGAAGACCCCTCATCCAACATGATTGCTTCCTTACCCCTCCCTAATTCTTGCTTTCCCATCTTCCCTGCTATATAAGCTCTCCAATTTTAGTAGATTAGGGAGATGGATTTTTCCCCATTCTCCTCCTCTGTAGCACCCAATTAAAGCCTTCTTCTCTGTATTAAAAGTAAGGGGAAGGCTGGGCATAGTGGCTCACACCTGTAATACCAGGCTTTGTGTAAAAAGTGTTTTCACGGGCCAGGCGTGGTGGCTCACACCTGTAATCCCAGCACTTTGGGAGGCCGAGGTGAGCAGATCACGAGGTCAAGAGATTGAGGTCATCCTGGCCAACGTGGTGAAACCCTGTCTCTACTAAGAATACAAAAATTAGCTGGGCTTGGAGGCGCAGGCCTGTAGTCCCAGCTACTTAGGAGGCTGAGGCAGGAGAATTGCTTGAATCCGGGAGGCGAAGGTTGCAGTGAGCCAAGATAGGGCCACTGGACTCCAGCCTGGCAACAGAGTGAGACTCTGTCACACACACACACACACAAAAGGAATGGGAAAAGGCTGGGCACAGTGGCTAACACCTGTAATCCCAGCACTTTGGGAGGTTGAGGTGGGCGGATCACTTGAGGTCGGGAGTTCCAGACCAGCCTGGCCAACATGGTGAAACCCCGTCTCTACTAAAAATACAAAAACTTACCTGGGCATTGTGATAGGTGCTTATAAACCCAGCTACTCTGGAGGCTGAAGCGGGAGAATTGCTTGAACCTGGGAGGCGGAGGTTGCAGTGAGCCAAAATGATGCCACCGTACTCCAGCCTTGGTGACAGGGCAAGACTCTCTCAAAAACTAATGGCAAAGACCACAATTACTTTTGCACCAACCTAATAGTAACGATATATTATTATTATTGTTATTATTATTATTATTATTATTTTGGAGACAGAGTTTCACTCCATCACCCAGGCTTGAGTGCAGTGATATGATCTCGGCTCACTACAACCTCTGCCTCCTGGGTTCAAGCAAATGTCCTGCCTCAGCCTTCAGAGTAGCTGGGACTACAGGCACCTGCCACAACACCCAGCTAAGTTTTTGTATTTTTAGTAGAGACGGGGTTTCACCACTAGGCCAGGCTTGTTACAAACTCCTAACCTCAAGTGATGCAGTCGCCTCAGCCCCGCAACGTGCTGGGATTACAAGTGTGAGCCAGTGCGCCTGCCCAGTAATGATATATATGTATAAAATATATAAATTTATAAAATATATAGGTATATATATTTTTGAGACAGTGTTTTGCTCTTGTTGCCCAGGCTGGAGTGCAATGGCATGATCTTGGCTTACCACAACCTCTGAATCCAGGGTTCAAGAGATTCTCCTGCCTCAGCCTCCCGAGTAGCTGGGATTACAGGGGCATGCGCCATCATGCCTGGCTAATTTTTGTATTTTCTTTCTTTTTTTTTTTTAGTAGAGATGGGGTTTTTCCATGTTGGTCAGGCTGGTCTCAAACTCCCAATCTCGAGTGATCCTCCCGCCTCAGCCTCCCAAAGTGCTGGGATTACAGGCATGAGCCACCACGCATGGCCATGATATATTATTAAATAAAAACAAAATAAAAGAGGTTACATTATTGGGAAGAATATTCACTATGAATAGTGATTTTTTTGGTAGGGTGGATAGGACCAAAAGATGGCAATGACTATTATTTTCTGCTTGTTATATTTTTGTAATGTTACAGGATTTTGCAAGGAATGTGTATTACATATTAACTTTAATTTGTGTATACACTTTTTAGTCTTTTTATTTTTAATTTAATTATAGACAGGGCCTCATTCTGTTTCCCTGGATGGAGTGCAGTGGCACAATCATGGCTCAATGGGTCTTCGACCTCCTAGACTCAAGTGATCCTCCCTAGTAGCTGGGACTACAGGCACATGCCACCACACCTGGCTCATTCTTTTATTTTTTGTAGAGATGGGATATCACCATGTTGCCCAGGCTGATCTCAAACTTCTGGGCTCAGCTGGACGTGGTGGCATGCGCCCGTGGTCCCAGCTACTTGAGAGGCTGAGGTGGGAGTATCGCCCAAGTCCAGGAGGTGGAGGTTGCAGTGAGGCCAGGATAGTGCCCCTACACTCCAGCCTGGATGACAGAGTGAGACCCTGTCTCAAAAATAGACAAAAAAACTTCTGGGCTTCCGCCTCAGCCTCCCAATGTGCTGGGATTACAGGTACAAGTACACTGCACCTAGTTTAGCCTTAACTTTAAATTAAAATAATAATATTTATTTAATATTTATAATGTTTAATATTTAAATATAATATTTAATGCTAGAGATGAAAAAGATAAAAATCTAATCAATCTTTTCTGCTTTGCTGGAAATACATGCATTTTCTCTTTGTCATTGTTGGTCATGGAAAATATGCTGTGACTATTCACAGACTAATGATAAATAAATGTGTAACTTTTTAAAACGAATCTTACTTGAATCAAAAGGACAAATGATTAGGTGAGAGGTGCTGTGTGTATACAGGCTATCATGAAATCCAAACCTCATCGGAAAGAAAATGACTGAACGTGAACAAACTGCAGCACATCATCACCTATGCAATAGTTTAGAGGATTATATTCACCAGAACGAAAAACAGAAAGAGCAATGGTAGTTCCTGGAAGATTCTGTGGACTTTCCTCTGTGTAGAGAAAGGGAAGGTAGGGGCCATTGGGCATATGGAACTACCAGGTCTTCTGGGCATATGGAGCTGCCAGGTCTTCTGGCTGTTCTAGAGTGGCGTGGCTCTGCCATCAGGCAAGAATGGAGTTTAGGCTGGGCGCAGTGACTCATGCTTGTAATCCCAGCACTTTGGGAGGCTGAGGTGGGTGGATCACGAGGTCAGGTTTGAGACCAGCCTGACCAACATGGTGAAACCGTCTCTACTAAAAATATAAAAATTATCTGGGCGTGGTAGCACACATCTATAATCCTAGCTACTCGGGAGGCTGAGGCAGGAGAATTGCTTGAACCTGGGAGGCAGAGGTTGCAGTGAGCCGAGATCATACCACTGCACTCTAGCCTGGGCAACAGAGCGAGACTCTGTCTCAAAAAAAAAAAGGGGATGGGAGTCTCAGTGACCAGTTGACCATTTCCACTTGAAGGCTGTGTGACGTGGGGGATGGAGTGACCAGAGAGAAGACATTGAAAAGGCAGAATAGTAGTGAAGAGATATATGGCTGAGAGAGGGGCTGTATTTTCAGCATGTTTCCATAAAGGCAAAACACTAGGGGTGGGACTGTCTCAAGAAGATTGGGGTGTTCTTTCTGTATGATGCATAAAGAAAACCTTCTACAAAGAGTTGTAAACACTTTTTGGGGGGGGGGGGGGGGGCATGGTGGCTCATGCCTGTAATCCCAGTCAGTACTTTCAAAGAGAAAAATCTTATGTAATCAACATTACCCTTGAAAATCCTTTAGGAAGTGAAGATGGATACAATGTTACCCAATAGGCCCCTACTAGTGTTTCTCCCAGCAAGAGAGTCATTGTTTCTTCAATTGCATACTGAATAAAATGGATATTTAATAGCAGGAGTAACCTTAGGACAGGCAGATGTGATGCTTCCCAGACTGCTACCAAGGAAGGATATGTAGACTCATGTCTCTCATCTCATTTTCACTTTCGGTTGAAAGCTTTTGAAGAAAACAGACAGTGTCACCTGCACTACACAAATTGTTGTTATTCTCTATTATTTAAAGAGGGATGTATTGCAGCTGAATTTGAGTAAATTAAGTGAATGCATGCTGCAACTCCATTTTGGGAAATGTACTCTAAGACTTTTCAGTGCTACGTATTACCTTGATTAGGCAAGGAAGCTATTTCAGAGGAAGGGAGGAGTTTTTCCAGTAGTATAAAGAACTGGACCTGTAATCCTAGCACTTTGGGATGCTGAGGCAGGCAGATCACATGAGATCAGGAGTTGGAGACCAGCCTGGTCAACATGGTGAAACCCTGTCTCTACTAAAAATACAAAAATTAGGTGTGGTGGCAGGTGCCTGTAATCCCAGCCACTCAGGAGGCTGAGGCAGGAGAATTGCTTGAACCCAGGAAGCAGAGGTTGCAATAAGCCAAGATCATGCCACTACACTCCAGCCTGGGCAACAGAGTGAGACTCTGTTTCAAAAAACTAAAACAATAATTGAAGAAAGGCCTTTCTGCAGAAATACATAGAAAGGTAGATCTTGAGACAGAAAAGACAGTCCAGGAACTGGACTGTGCCAGAGAGGGCCTTGTGAGGAGTGCTTGATTTCTTCTTCTTTTGCCTTAGGTTCTGAAATAGCTATATTTTGCCTCCTGTTTAAAAGTTCCTCTGCCTACATTGTAATTCTCTCTCTCTCTCTCTCTCTCTTTTTTTTTTTTTTTGAGATGGAGTTTTGCTGTTGTTGCCCAGGCTGGAGTGCAATGGTGTGATCTCAGCTCACTGCAACCTCCGCATCCCGGGTTCAAGCAATTTTCCTGCCTCAGCCTCCCAAGTAGCTGGGATTACAGGCATGCACCATCACACCCCACTGATTTTTGTATTTTTTGTAGAGACGAGGTTTCACCATGTTGGTCAGGCTGGTCTCGAACTCCTGACCTCAAATGATCCACCTGTCTTGGCCTCCCAAAGTGCTGAGATTACAGGCATGAGCCACCGTGCCTGGCCTGTGATTCTCTTTTTATGGGACAAAGTCTTGCTCTGTCACCCAGGCTGGAGTACAGTGGCATGATCATAGCTCATGGCAGTCTTCAATGCCTGGGCTCAAGGAATCCTCCCACCTTAGCCTCCTGAGATGCTGTGACTACAGGTGAACGCCATCACACCTGGCTGATTTTTTTTTTTTTTTTTTTTTGAGACAGGGTCTCACTCTATCACTCAGGCTGGAGTGTAGTGCCATGATCTCGGCTCACTGCAACCTCCACTTCCCAGGATTAAGTGATCCTCCCACCTCAGCCTCCTGAGTAGTGGGAACTGTAGGCATGCGCTACCACAGTCAGCTAATTTTTGTATTTTTTTATAAAGATGGGTTTTACCATGTTGCCCAGGCTGGTCTCGAACTCCTGAGCTCAAACAATCTGCCTGCCTTGGCCTCCCAAAGTGCTGGGATTACAGGCATCGCCACCACACCCAAAGTAATTTTTTAATTTTTCATGAATGGGGGGGTCTTGCTGTGTTGCCCAGGCTGGTCTTGAACTCCTGGCCTTAAGCAATTCTCCCACCTTAGCCTCACAAAATTCTGGCATTACAGGCATGAGCCACTGAGCCTGGCTGTAGTTCTCTTTAGTCAGTTGCATAACTTCAGCAAACCTCATGTACTCAGGTGGAGTGTTGTCAAAAAGCAAAGGATTGCGCAGTAAATGGAAATTTGGCCTTCCCTAAATCATCCCTCCACTCAGCATGGCCGTAGAAGCTTGTGTCAAGGAAGGTGAGTAGGACAAGGTTTTTTGGGCCGGGCACAATGACTCACATCTGTAAAACCAGCGCTTTGGAGGCCGAGGCACGTGGATCACTTGAGATCAGGAGTTTAAGACCAACATGGCCAACATGGTGAAACCCTGTCTCTACTAAAAATACAAAAACTAGCTGGGCATGGTGGTGGGCACCTGTAATCGTAGCTACTCAGGAGGCTGAGGCATGAGAATCGCTTGAACCCAGGAGGCGGAGTTGCAGTGAGTCAAGATCACGCACGCCATTGCACCAAGCCTGGGCGACGCATGAAACTCCATCTCGAAAGAAAGAAAGAAAGAAAGAAAGAAAGAAAGAAAGAAAGAAAGAAAGAAAGAAAGAAAGAAAGAAAGAAAGAAAGAGAGAGAGAGAGAGAGAGAGAGAGAGAGAGAGAGAGAGAGAGAGAGAGAGAGAGAGAGAGAAAGAAAGAAAGAAAGAAAGAAAGAGAAAGAAAGAAGTACAAGGTTTTCAGCATCAACTAGCTACAGATTGAACAGAGGCCTAACACAAAAGCTGGCAGTCATGAGAGGGAAGAGGGGATACCAGAGATACAGCTATGCAGCTGCATAAGCCAGGAACAGACATGAAATTAATTTGCTATTTCTTTCTCCCTACATGTGCTATAGAAAGGTGACTGACTTTTTTTTTCTAGTTTATGGCATTTTGCTAAGTGACTGATTCTTGAAAGAGGTGAAGAATATAAGCATTCCTGAGAAGGATGGAAAACACATGAGCTATATAAGCATGGAAATGCTTTACAATTGAATGTTTTTCTTTTCCTTTTCTTTTCTTTTCTTTTTTTTTTTTTTTTGTGAGACAGAGTCTGCTTTGTCACTCGGGCTAGAGTGCAGTGGTACCATCTCGGCTCACTGAAACTTCTGCTTCCCAGGTTCAAGTGATTCTCAAGCCTCAGCCTCCCGAGCAGCTGGGACTACAGGCGTGTGCCACCACACCCAACTGATTTTTGGATTTTTAGTAGAGACTGGTGTTTCACAATGTTGGCCAGGCTGGTCTCAAACTCCTGACCTCAAGTCATCCACACATTTCGGCCTCCCAAAGTGCTGAGATTACCAGCGTGAGCCACCGCTCCCAGCCTACAATTGAATGTTTTTGAGTGTTTTTTATGTATATCTTTATAAAACAAGGTAACTGTTATTCTTATTTTATTTTATTTTTTTGAGACAGGATCTTGCTCTGTCACTCAGGCTGGAGGGCAGTGGCGTGATCTCTGCTGTCTGCAACATCTGCCTCACAAGCTCAAGCCATTCTCCCACCTCAGCCTCCATAGTAGCTGGGACTACAGCATGTGCTATCACGCCTGACTCATTTTTGTATTTTTTTTTTGTAGCAAGACAGTCTTGCCATGTTGCTAATGCTGGTCTCAAACTCCTGGGCTAAATCCATCCTCCCACCTCAGCCTCCCAAAGTGCTGGGATTACAGGTATGAGCCGCCACGTCCAGTCTGCCCTTTTCATTTTCACCAACATTTGCTTTCTCACTTGGAGGTCATTTTTAACCAGAAGACAAAGGTGTTATGCAGTAAGCCCACCTACAGGAAGTAGTTACTGCGACACTGAATAGAGATGTGGATGCTCCTGTCACTCGAATTTGTGCTTCTGCCCAATTACAGACTGGCTACAGGTCAGAGAACTCCAGTTTGTCCGTGGGAGCCCAGGCAGTAAAATCTAGCTCACTCATTTTAAATTGTGCTCTCTCATAGCTAAAGGTGGGGAACTTAGAACCCTGATGCAAAGTCTGATTTAGAAATCGGGGTTACATGTCTGAAAATGCAGGGGTCAGGTATAGTGGCTCATGCCTGTAATCCCACCACTTTGGAGGCCGAGGCGGGTGGTTCACTTGAGGTCAGGGGTTTGAGATCAGCCTGGCCAACATGGTGAAACCCCGTCTGTACTACAAATACAAAAATCAGCGGGGTGTGGTGGCACATGCCTGTAACCCCAGCTACTCAGGAAGCTGAGGCAGGAGAATCGCTTGAACCCAGGAGGTGGAGGTTGCAGTGAGCTTTAATCACACCACTGCACTCCAGCCTGGGTGAAAGAGCAGATTCTGTCTCAAAAAAAAAAAAAAAAAAAAAAAAAAGGAGGGGGTGGGGAATAATCGGGCTAGGAATTGAGTTGATAAAAGCGGCAAATTAAGTAGTACCTGCCTTCTCAACCTGGGCTACACACTCGAATTCTTCTGAGAGTTTAAAAACTCCTGTTGGGCACAGTGGTTCACAACTGTCATCCCAACATTTTGGGAGTTCAAGACCAGCCTGGGCAACATAGTGAGACCCCCATCTCTACTATATATATACACACATACACACACTATGCTTTATATATATACACACACATACACACTATTTTATTGTGTGTGTGTGGCAATATATATATCTACACACACACATATATACCCGCATATATATATATATATCTACACACACACATATATACCCACATATATATATATATATATATCTACACACACACACACACACACACACACACACACACACAATAAAACTCCTGAGGTTCAGGCCACCATGGAGATAGATGAATTCAAGCTCTCTGGAGGTGGGACCCGCACATTGGGATTTTAATATTCCCCTCAGGTGATCCCAATCTGCCACCAGGGATGGGAACCACCTGCTAAAGAGGCAATTAGTGGAAAAGGAAATGCTTACTTCACAGAAGCCATCAGAAGCTTGACACTTCAGAACATGTGCAAGAATTTGTATGTTGCTTTCTCTTATTCTGGAGCAGAAGGCATTTTAGGAGTTCTTAGTCCAGAAATGTAAACTATTCTGTTTGGACTTCATTAAAGCACGTGTGGGCGATGTCCCCGTGAAATCACTTCAACCATCTTGCCAGATGGTTGCAACAGCAAGCTATTCTGGTTTTGTATAAAACGGAACAAGTAGGGTGAGGCAGCAATGAAAACTTACCCATTATAGCACTAATTTTCTGAGGCGTATAGAAGGACCTTCATTTGTCCCAGGGGATTCTTTTCCTTCTCTTTTATTTCTATAGAAAATATTCCTAAAGAGAATATTTAATTTGATTGAATTATGACTTTTATATTAATAAATACACATAATTCAAAGGCTTCAGTGAAAACATAAAGCTCAACCTTTTTTTTTTTTTTTTTTTTTGAGACGGGTTTTTGCTCTGTGGCCCAGGCTGGAGTGCAGTGGTATGCTCTCAGCTCACTACAACCTCTGCCTCCTGGGTTTAAGCAATTCTCCTGCCTCAGCCTACTGAGTAGTTGGGGTTACAGGCATGTGCCACCACGCCCAGCCGATTTTTGTATTTTTAGTAGAAATGGAGTTCACCATGTTGGCCAGGCTGGTCTTGAACTGCTGACCTCATGTGATCCACCCACCTCAGCCTCCCAAAGTGCTGGGATTACAGGCGTGAGCCACTGCACCCAGCCTAACTTCTTATTTTCATGGAGAAGAATGTATACCTCCAAGTAATGGGCATTTCAAATGAATATTTTTTTCCACTCCTCCTCCTCTTCCTCTAAAATGAATATTGAAGCACTATTAAAACTGAAACAGGGGCTGAGCATGGTCACTCACGCCTGTAATCTCAGCACTTTGGGAGGCTAAGCTGGGTGATTGCCTGAGCCCAGGGGTTCAAGACCAGCCTGGGCAACATAGCAAGACATCCATCTCTAAAAAGAAAGAAAAAAAAACCTGAAAATTAAAAAATGTATGTAGGAAGTGGCTGGTATAAGAGAAAGTTGGGAGCATTAGGCAGATGAGGTGAGGGGGAGAATAGCCTCTATAACATGTTGTTACCATCACTTAGTAGGTATGGGATTTTGAGGTAACCCCGCAAAGGCTAATTCCTCCTAAAATCCATGTCTGCAGCCTTGCTAACAGCATGAGACAAACAGCACTGAGCATAGCCAGCTGTAGATGATACATCTCAGAGTCTTTTGCAAACAGATATTCTTTTTCAGTATAAATATAATTCTTGATTATAGCAATGTATAAAAATATACGATCACAATCTGTAAACAAAACAAAGCAACAACAACAAAAATTCACATGCATTTGGATGGTTACTAGCAAAAAAACAAAAAACAAAAACAAAACCCAGAAAATAACACGTGTTGCTTGGAACATGGAGAAACTGGAATCCTTGTGCATTGTTGGTGGGAAGGTAAAGTGGTACAGTCACTAAGGAATACAGTATGGTGGCTCCTCAGAAAATTAAAAATAGAAAAATAGAATCACTGTATGATCCAGCAATCCTGCTTCTGGGTATATACCCAGAAGATTTCAGAGATTAGAACATAATTGTATACCCATGTTCATACCAGCATTATTTACAATAGCCAAAAGATAGAAGCAACTCAAGTGTCCAGCCATGAATGAATGGATAAAACTTGTGGCTGATACACAAACACACTGAAATGTGTGATATATATATATATATATATATATAGAGAGAGAGAGAGAGAGAGAGAGAGACAGGGTCTTACTCTGCCACCCGGGCTGGAGTGCAGTGGCACCATCACAGCTCACTGGAGCCTTGACCTCCCAAGCTCAAGTGCTCCTCCCACCTCAGCCTCATGAGTAGCTGGTACTACAGGTGCACACCACCACACTCTGCTAATTTTTGAATTCTTTTGTAGAGACAGGGTTTCGCCATGTTGCCCAGGCTGGTCTCGAACTCCTGGGCTGAAGTGATCCACCCACTTTGGCCTCCCAAAGTGCTCGATTACAGTCATACACATAATATTGTTAATTATTTTGTTTTCTTTTTAAAGAAGGAAACTCTGAGGGAGGAAGGGAAAGAGGAAAGATATATTATGAATTCTTATTTTTTTGAGATTGAGTCTCAGTCCGTCGCCCAAGCCAGAGTGCAGTGGTGTGATCTCGGCTCACTGCAACCTCTGCTTCCCAGGTTCAAGCGATTCTCCTGCCTCAGCCTCCCGAGTATCTGGGATTACAGCCCCCCCGCCACCACACCCAGCTAATTTTTGTATTTTTAGTAGAGATGGGGTTTCACCATATTGGCCAGGCTGGTCTCGAACTCCTGACCACAGGTGATCTGTCCACCTCGGCCTCACACAGTGCTGGGATTATAGGCGTGAGCCACCGCGCCCAGCCTATCAATTCTTAAAAGAAAGAAAATTTTGGCCAGATGCAGTGGCTCATGCCTGTAATCCCAGCACTTTGGGGGACCAAGGTGAGAGGACTGCGTGAGGCCAGGAGTGTGAGACCAGCCTGGGCCACATAGTGAGACTCTGTTTCTAAAAAAAAAAAAAAAAAAAAAAAAAAAAATTAGCCAGGCATGGTGGCATGCACCTGCTGTCCCAGCTAGAATCACTTGAGCCAGGGAAACAAAGATTGTAGTGAGCCATGATCATGTCACTGAACTCCAGCCAGGGTAACAGAGAGAGACCCTCTTTCAAAAAAAGAGGAAATTTTGACACATGCTACAACATGGACAAACTAGAAGGCATTATGTTAAGTGAAATACGCCAGACACAGAAGGACAAATACTCTATAATTTCACTTATGAGGTGCATAGAGCGAGACTCTATCTCAAAAAAAAAAAAAAAGTTAAAAATGGTAAATTTTGGGATATGTGTATTTTTCCATAACTGAGAAAACCACAAATAACAGTTTTGAAGGAAAATTACTCTATTAGATCCAAGTTGATCCTCTTTATCTGCTAACCTTCAACTGTAATTAGTTCTCCCTTACAGAATCACTGTCTCTAGACTAAATCTCTCACCAGTAGTGTTTTAGGAAGATAACAGCTTGACATGAAAACTCGCCACTTCACTGTGGTTCTCTCTCCCTGTGGTCTTCATCTGCTCAGGTTCTACTATTTTTCTTTTCTTTTCTTTTTTTGTTTCTTTAGATGGAGTCTCACTCTGTTGCCCAGGTTGGAGGGCAGTGGTGTGATCTCGGCTCACGGCAACCTCCGTCTCCAGGGCTCAAGCAATTATTCTCTGGCCTTAGCTCTGGAGTAGCTGGGACTACAGGTGTTCACCACCATGCCTGGCTAATTTTTGTATTCTTAGTAGAGACAAAGTTTCACCATGTTGGCCAGGCTGGTTTTGAACTCCTGACTTCAAGTGATCTGCCCACCTTGACCTTCTAAAGTGCTAGGATTCCAGGAGTGAGCCACCACGCCCGGCCTTTCAACCTCTCATTTTGAAGAACTTCTTTGAGCACCAATCAATGCCACCCTCTTTTTTTCCCCCATCCCTAAAGGGTAATAGTTTGAACAGTGTGGTATATCTTAGCATCTTATTGTTTTTTTTTTTTTTTTTGAGACCGAGTCTCACTCTGTCTCAAAGGCTGGAGTGCAGTGGTGCTATCTCGACTCACTGCAACCTCCACCTCCCGGATTCAAGTGATTCTCCTGCCTCAGCCTCCCTAGTAGCTGGGATTACAGGCATGCACCACCACACCTGGCTAATGTTGTATTTTTAGTAGAGATGGGGTTTCTCCATGTTGGTCAGGCTGGTCTTGAACTCTCGACCTCGGGTGATCTGCCCTCCTCGGCCTCCCAAAGGGCTGGGATTACAGGTATGAGCCACCGCGCCCGGCCATAATTTTTGTATTTTCAGCACAGACGGGGTTTTGCCATGTCGACCAGGCTGGTCTCAAACTGTGGACCTCAGGTGATCTGCCCGCTTTAGCCTCTCAAAATGCTGGGATTGCAGGCTTGAGGCACCATGCCTGGCCATATTTTTCTTTTTATTTCCTGCCTTTTTTTTTTTTTTTTTTTTTTGAGACGGAGTCTGGTTCTGTCACCCAGGCTGGAGCGCAGTGGCCGGATCTCAGCTCACTGCAAGCTCCGCCTCCTGGGTTCACGCCATTCTCCTGCCTCAGCCTCCCGAGTAGCTGGGACTACAGGCGCCCGCCACCTCGCCCGGCTAGTTTTTTGTATTTTTTTTTTTAGTAGAGACGGGGTTTCACCGTGTTAGCCAGGATGGTCTCGATTTCCTGACCTCGTGATCCGCCCGTCGCAGCCTCCCAAAGTGCTGGGATTATAGGCTTGAGCCACCGCGCCCAGCCTTTTTTTTTTTTTTTTTTTTTTTTTTTTTTTGAGACAGAGTCTCACTGTGTCACCCAGACTGGAGTGCAGTGGCCTGATCCTGGCTCACTGCAACCTCCGCCTCCCGGTTTCAAGTGATTCTCCTGCCTCAGCCTACCCAGTAGCTGGGATTACAGGCGCCCGCCACCACGCCTGGCTCATTTTTGTAGTTTTAGTAGAGATAGGGTTTCGCCATGTTGGCCAGGCTGGTCTCCAACTCCTGACCTCGGGTGATCCGCCTGCCTCAGCCTCCCAAAGTGCTGGGATTACAGGCGTGAGCCACTGCGCCTGGCCCATATTTTTATTTCTTAATTAAACTTCTTATTTTGGGAAAATTGTAGATTCACGTGCAGTTATAAGTAATACCCAGTTTCCCCCAACGGTAAAATCTTGCAAGACTATAAAAAATCCAGGATATGGATATTGGCATAGTCAAGATACACAGCACTTCTCTCACTTCAGTAATCCCTCAGGTTGGCCGGACGCGGTGGCTCACGCCTGTAATCTCAGCAATTTGGGGGGCCGAGGCGGGCAGATTGTCTGGGGTCAGGCATTCAAGACCAGTCTGCCTAACATGGTGAAACCCCGTCTCTACTAAAAATACAAAAATACAAAAATTAACCGGGCGTGCGGGCAGGCACCTGTAATCCCAGCTACTCCGGAGGCTAAGGCAGGAGAATCATTTGAACCTGGGAAGTGGAGGTTGCAGTGAGCTGAGATTGCGCCACTGCATTCCAGCCTGGGCAACAAGAGCGAAACTCCGTCTCAAAACAAAACAACAACAAAAAATCCCTCAGATTGCCCTATCTTTTTTTAGCCACTCCCACGTCTGTCCCAGCCCCTCCCCCAATCACCCCTTAACTGGACAACCATTAACTTGTTTTTTTCCTATACCTTTGTCATTTCCAGAATGTTTTACAAATGGAATCATACAGTCTATAACTTTTGGGGATTGTCTTTTTTCACTCAGCATGATTATCTGGAGAGTCATCTATAACATTGCATGTATCAATAATTTATTCCTTTTTATTGCTGAACAATATTCCATGGTATGGATGTATCACAGTTTGCGTAACCATTCACCCATTGAAGGTCATCTAGGTTGTTTCCAGCTTTTGGTTGTTCTAAATAAAGCTGCTATAAGAACATGTGTGTACAAATTTATATTCCATGAATATAAATTGTCATTTCTCTGGGATAAATACCCAGAGTACAATTGCTGGGTCATATAGCAGTGACATGTTTTTAAAGAAACTGACAAAGTGTTTTCCAGAGTGATTGCATCATTTCATACTCCCCCAACAGTGTATTGTGATCCACTTTTTCTGCATCCTTGCCGGTATTTGGTGTTACAATTTTTTCTTGTAGTCATTCTGATAGGTATATGGCGATATCTCATTGTGATCTTAATTTGCATTTCCCTAATGGCTATTCATGTAGCACATCTTTTCATGTGCTCTTCTTATGTTTGTTTTATATATAACATCTGGGGGTTTTATTATTTATTTATTTATTTATTTATTCATTTATTTATGAGATGGAGTCTCGCTCTGTCACCCAGGCTGGAGTGCAGTGGCGCAATCTCAACTCACAGCAACCTCTGTCTCCCGGGTTCAAGAGATTTGCCTCAGCCTCCTGAGTAGCTGGGATTACAGGCGCCTGCCACCATGCCCAGCTAATTTTTATATTTTTAGTAGGCTAGGTTTCATCATGTTGGCCGGGCTGGTCTCGAACTCCTGACATTAGATGATCTGGCCGCCTCGGCCTCCCAAAGTATTGGGATTACAGGCATGAGCCATTGCACTCGGCCTAATGTTTTAGGTTTTTAACTATATTTTGAAGCAGCAGGTCGGGGAAAGTACCACATTGTCTCTTATGATGGGTCAAAATAGAGTCGTGGTTAAGAGATCAAGTTCTGTTCTCACATGGCCAAGGTCCAAATGCTGGCTTACCCATGTCTAACTTTGCATGGGTAAACTTGCAAACCTTGGGCAACCTCTCTTTCTTCAGTTTTCCAATCTGCAACATGGGGGTAACACCTACCTTGTTTTGAGGATTTAATGAGCTAATCCATGCAAAACACTTCAAACAATATGTCCAATTATTTTTAGTTATTATACAGAATTCATAGGCATTTGGTAAAATTGATAATAGTTTCACAACATTTTAAAATTTGCTTCACTCCCTTCTGATATTTAATATTATGGCAAACAATTTTGATGCCAACTTATTTTCGCCTTTTTAAAGTAACCTTTTCTGGGTGTGTCAGTATAGCTTGCGGGATTTTTGTTTTTCTTTGCAATTCCTAGCTGTCATCAGCCTATGTATGAGGAAGTGTCTCTTCATGCCTGATAAATACTTGATAAGCTCTTTCAATCTCAAATTGCAAGTGCTTCTGCAACTCACAGAATCATGAATAGATACGGTTCAGATTCCCTGAATCTCTAAGCATGATGAAGCCACATTTCTTTACCCAATGTTCAGTTCTTTTAATCTTTTCTGAAATTGGGAGGAGATGGGCATACAGAAAGGAAGAGCATTTGAAACCTGATTATTCTATTCAAAACCAAAGATTCATAAGCAAGGCTTACCAGCATTTACTCTATGGTTCATAGTGAAATAATACATTGAACATTTAAAAATTTACATATTATTATTATTTGAGATAGTCTGGCTCTGTCATCCATGCTGGAGTGCAGTGGCCATGATCTCAGCTCACTGCAACCTCCACCTCCTGGGTTCAAGCTATTCTCCTGCCTTAGCCTCCCACGTAGCTGGGATTATAGGCATGTGCCGCCAAGCCCAGCTAATTTTTGTATTTTTAGTAGAGACGGGGTTTCACTGTGTTGGCCAGGTTGGTCCTGAACTCATGACCTCAGGCAACCCACCCACCTCGGCCTCCCAAAATGCTGGGATTACAGGCGTAAGCAACCATGCCTGGCCAAAAATGTCTATATATTTTAAAGTATAATATACACCTTTGAAGTATAAGGCTGAAAAAACTTCTTTTCCTAGTGGCAAGGAAGAGACAGTCAAGTCACTGGTAAAATAATAATTTCAAATCACTTTCCAACCATGTTCTAATCCTTAAAAGATATCTACAAATTATGTGAGAAGCATCTTCATGGTTTTTAATATGTATTGTACAACAAATAGAATGCAGAATTCTAAAATGAGTTGGATTACATGCAGAAAGCTGTCCCCATAGGTCATGAACATGTGGCTCCATGGCTGTAAATATGGATTGGTAAATAAAGTATGGTACATATCTGAAATTAAATATGTGGTTGTTAAAATAAGTTAGATATGTGCACTGATATGCAAGGTAGTAGTAGATACAGAATTGTATGAAAACATAGATTATACATGTATATGTATAATGTATATATTCAAAAATATTTATGGAAAGGTATTTATTTGCCAGAAATGATAAACAAACTCTGAAGATTGTAGGACTAAGTACTATGTGATAGACCAAAGACTTATTTTAAAACTTTCCCTATTATTTGAAAAATTTTAACATTGTGCAGTATAAAAACAATAGTTGTTGTTGTTTTGAGGCAGGGTCTCATTCTGTCGCCCAGGCTGAAATGCAGTGATGCGATCTCGGCTCATTGCAACCTCTGCCTCTCAGGCTCAGGCAATTCTCCTGCCTCGGTCTCCCAAGTTGCTGGGATTACAGGCATGTGCCACCATGCCCAGCTAATTTTTTGTATTTTTAGTAGAGGCTGCGTTTCACCATGTTGGCCAGGCTGGTCTTGAACTCCTGACCTCAAGTGATCCACCTGCCTTGGCCTCCCAAAGTGCTGGGATTACAGGTGTGACCCACTATGCCGGCCTATTCCTGTTATGTCCAGCCTATTCCTGTCAAAAAAAGAGAAAATATTGATACATGGATGTTAGGATCTACCTGAATATAGAAATAAGTGTTGGTTGGCTGGGTTCAGTGGCTCCTTCCTATAATCCCAGCACTTTGGGAGGCTGAGGTGGGCAGATCGCTTGAGCTCAAGAGTTTGAGATCAGCCTAGGCAACATGGCAAGACCCTGTCTCTACAAAAAATACAAAAAATTAGCTGGATGTGGTGGAATGTACCTGTAGTTCCAGCTACCTGGGAGGCTGAGATGGGAAGATCACTTGAGCCGGGGGGGGGGGGGGGGGGGGGGTGGAAGTTGTAATGAGCTGAGATCGCGCCACTACATTGCAGCCTGGGTGAGAGTGAGACCCTGTCTCAATATTAAAAAAAAAATTTTATATTAAAAAAAGAAATAAATGATGGTGCCAAATTTTGTATTTATCTACGATGCTGTGTTTTCTTTGTATCTCTTAACAACAAGCTATTAGACCAAATTAATAATAGGGTAAACAAAAATCTTGGCTGTTATTGCAGAACACTGAATCTACTTTTTTTTAATTTTACTTTTTGAGACAAAGTCTTGCTCTGTCACCCAGGCTGGCGTGCAGTGGTGTGATCTCAGCTCACTGCAACCTCTGCCTCCTGAACTCAAGTGATTCTCAAGCCTCAGCCTCCCAAGAAGCTGGGATTACAGGCACATACCATCACACGCAGCTAATTTTTGCATTTTTAATAGAGATGGGGTTTCACCATGTTGGCCACGGTAGTGTCTAACTCCTGTTCTCAAGCAATCCACCCACCTTGGCCTCCCAAACTGTTGGGATTACAGGCATGAGCCACTGCACCTGATCAAAAGCCTATGTTTTGGTTGTTATCTTTATTGTTTTCTGCCTTGTATGCAAATCTACAGACGTCTTTTTTTTTTTTTTTTTTAAAGACTCCAACCACATATTTCACTCTGTCACTGCCAGAAGCAACAGTACAGTATTATACTCTCCAATTTCTCTACCAGATTCAAGGGTTATGGCCTCTTTGGCAGGGAGAGAGTTACTGTCAGGAAAATCTTACTGTTGGATCCAGGACAAACCATTAAACAGTTGCATAAGTCTTTGTCAGCTTGGAGTTGTTGTGCTGCAGGTGTTTTGCTATGTTGACACAGCTCATGTTTGCCCTGTTTTACTTATTGCTCTTTCTTTTGGAGGAAATCATAGAGAAAACAGGACTCAAACCACAAACGGAAACAGTTTATCTGTTTAGCTGTTGAACTCCCCGGGAAAGAAGAAAGAAATCAGTTAAGAGATGCATGAGTGAATCTTTTTAAAAATGCATCTTCAAAACACACCAAAGAGAGTAATGAAAGTGATTGATTAGAGGCATTTGCACCAGAGAGACACAAATGCCTCTAAGTGAGGCATTAAAGTTAATTATGAAAGTCCTGTCATGCTGAAATTCTGCAGAAGAGACACAGGTAAGTAAAACAAGCCTCTATCCTCATGGAGCTTCTTGCTCAACAGAGAAAAAGAACAGGCAAGTGACTCTAACATACAGCAAACCATAAAAATGTGGCCATCATCCTTGTGACATCCCCCATTTTAGCAGATCTTAATAATTATTCATAATCAATTACATTTACAGATCTTGTTTCTAAACACATGTGAAAATCTTGTATATTTTATTCTAAACATATGTGAAAATCTTGTTCTCAAATACAGCATTTAATGAGGCCAATGAACAAGCTTTCAGAGAATAATATATTGTTGTCTAAGAAGAAGGGAAGGTTTTGGAAAATAGAAGTGACCTGTCCCTGTGCCTTGCTGATGGCCACTGAAAAGGCTGAGCATATAGGAAATAGTCTTCATTCTAATGTGAAAGGCATATTTGTGTCCCGTGGAATGAGAGGTATGCATGGTATGAGAACAGGACCCAGGGTCATTGCAGGGCTCACAGTTGTAAGGCATATTTCATGAGTTATATTCCTCCACATGGATCATTGCTTGTTAGTTATCACATTCGTTACTTCTATTAAATCAGTCCTAGGGTGTTTAATTATTCCTGTAATTTTCATTTGTTCTTCCCTTTCTTCATCATTCTCTGTCTTTGGTATTGTGGAATTTCATTTCAGTCTCGAAGTCCATTTGATCTCATCCAAATGCTAGTTCAGGAGCATTTGTTTTCTGTTTTCTCAGAGTCTTTATACACAGCTCAGCAATTCTTATATTTCTTAAAACTTTTATCTGTTGGATGAAATAAAGGCTCAGAACTATATATGATTTTTACAAACACCTACATTTTAAGTCTAAATAGATTATGTGTAGTTGATATTTTACAGAGTGAAAATTTGAAGATTACTTTTACAGAATTAAATACTTGTTTATAGCTTATAAACAAGCTGTATAAACTATTAATCATGATCTGTCACCTGACAAGGCTAATATTTATCTAACTTTCTTTTCTTCTTTTTCTTTTTTCTTTCTTTTCCTTTTTTTTTTTTTTTTTTTTTGAGACAAGGTTTTGCTCTGTTGCCCAGGCTGGAGTCCAGTGCCATGATCTTGGTTGACTGCAACCTCCACCTCCTGGGCTCAACTGATCCTCCCACCTCAGCCTCCTGAGTACCTGGGACTACAGGCATGCACCATCACATCTGGCTAAGTTTTGTATTTTTTGCAGAGACGGGTGTATTAGTCTGTTTTCATACTGCTGATAAAGTCATACCCCAGACTGGGAAGAAAAAGAGGTTTAATTGGACTTACACTTCCACATGGCTGGTGAGGCCTCAGAATCATGGCAGGAGGTGAAAGGCACTTTTTACATGGTGGTGGCAGGAGAAAATGAGGAAGAAGCAAAAGCAGAAGCCCTTGATAAACCCATCAGATCTTGTGAGGCTTATTCGCTATCATGAGAATAGCATGGGAAAGACCGGCCCCCACGATTCAATTACCTTTCCCTGGGTCCCTCCCATAACACAGGGGAACTCTGGGGGATAAATTCAAGTTGAGATTTGGGTAGGTCACAGCCAAACCATCTCATTCCACCCCGGCCCCTCCAAATCTCATGTCCTCACATTTCAAAACCAGTCATGGCTTCCCAACAGTCCCCAAAGTCTTAACTCATTTCAGCATTAACCCAAAGTCCACAGTTCAAAGTCTCATCTGAGACAAGGCAAGTCCCTTCTGCCTATGAGTCTGTAAAATCAAAAGCAAGCTAGTTACTTTCTAGATACGATGGGGGTACAGGTATTGGGTAAATACAGCTGTTCCAAGTGGGAGAAATTGGCCAAAACAAAAGGGTTACAGGCCTCACGCAAGTCCAAAATCCAGTGGGGGAGTCAAATTTTAAAGCTCCAAAAATCATCTCCTTTGACTCCAGGTCTCACATCCAGGTCACGCTGATGTAAGAGGTGGGTTCCCATGGCCTTGGGCAGCCCCACCCCAGTGGCTTTGCAGGGTACAGCCTCCCTCCTGGGTGCTTTCATGGGCTGGCATTGAGCATCTGTGGCTTTTCAATGTGCATGATGCAAACTGTCAGTGAACAATGGTAAATGGTACCAATTTACCATTCTGGGGTCTGGAGGACAGTGGCCCTCTTCTCACAGCTCCACTAGGCAATGCCCCAGTAGGGAGTCTGTGTGGGGGCTCTGACCCCACATTTCCCTTCTACACTTCCCTAGCAGAAGTTCTTCATGAAGGCCCCACCCCTGCAGCAAACTTCTGCCTAGGCATCCAGGGGTTTCCATATATCTTCTGAAGTCTAGGCGGAGGTTCCAAAACCTCAGTTCTTGACTTCTGTGCATGCACTGGCTCTACACCACATGGAAGCTGCCAAGGCTTGGGACTTCCATTCTCTGAAGCCACAGCCAGAGCTGTACACTGGCCCCTTTCAGCCATGGCTGGAGTAGCTGGGACACAGGGCCCCAAGTCCCTAGGCTGCACACAGCATGGGGACGCTGGGCCTGGCCCACAAAACCATTTTTTCCTCCTGGGCCTCCAGGCCTGTGATGGGAGGGGCTGCTATGAAGGTCTCTGACGTGACCTGGAGACACTTTCCGAATGGTCTTGGGGATTAACATTAGGCTCCTTACTACTTATGCAAATTTCTGCAGCTGGCTTGAATTTCTCCTCAGAAAGTGGTTTTTTCTTTTCTACTGCATCATCAGGCTGAAAATTTTCTGAACTTTTATGCTGTGTTTCTCCTTTAAAACAGAATGGTTTTAACACCACCCAAGTCACCTTTTGAATGCTTTGCTGCTTAGAAATTTCTTCTGCCAGATACCCTAAATTATCTCTCTCAAGTTCAAAGTTCCACAAATCTCTAGGACAGAAGCAAAATGCTGCAGTCTCTTTGCCAAAACATAATGAGAATCAGCTTTGCTCCAGTTCCCAACAAGTTTCTTATCTCCATCTGAGACCACCTCAGCCTGGACCATATTGCTCATATCGCTACCAGCATTTTTGTCAAAGCCATTCAACAAGTCTCTAGGAGGTTCCAAACTTTCCCACGTTTTCCTCTCTTCTGAGCCCTCTAAGCTTCCAACTTCTGCCTGACACTGAGTTCCAAAGTTGTTTCCACATTTTCAGGTTTCTTTTCAGCAACACCCCACTCTACTGATACCAATTTACTGTATTAGTCTGTTTTCATGCTGCTGATACAGACATATCCCAGACTGGGAAGAAAAAGAGGTTTAGTTGGACTTACAGTTCCACATGGCAGGGGAGGCCTCAGAATCATGGTGGGAGGTGAAAGGCACTTCTTACATGGTGGCGGCAAGAGAAAACGAGGAAGAAGCAAAAGTGGAAAGCCCTGATAAACCCATCAGATCTTGTGAGACTTATTCACTATCATGAGAATAGCATGGGAAAGACAGGCCCCCATGATTCAATTACCTCCTCCTGGGTCCCTCCCATAACACACATGAATTCTGGGAGATGCAATTCAAGTTGAGATTTGGGTGGGGATAAAGCCAAACCATATCATAGGGTTTCACCATGTTGGCCAGGCTAATTTTAGAGGGAAATTATTCTGTGTTTCAAAATTAGGTATAATGTTATCTGCAGAATTTTTGTTGAGAATTTTCATCAGGAGTGGATGTTGTGCTTTGCCAAATGCATCTGCTGTGTCCATTGAGATGATCACATAATTTTTCTTTTTTTGGTTTATTAATATGGTGAATTACATTTATTGATTTTTGAATGATAAACCAACCTTGCATTTCTAGAATAAACCTCACTTGGCCATGATGCTTTTAATATGTTGTTGGATTTAATTTTGATAAAATTTTATTTAGAATTTATGTTCATGGGGAATACTTTTCTATAATGTTCTCTGGCTATATTTTCTCATTTTTTTACTCCTCCTTGCAAATCTATTAGTTTTTTGCCTCATGTAATTAAAAGATCTGTAATTTGGTGCACAAACTTATGTTTTGTGCTTGAAGGTTTACTTAGCTTGGTGGATCTGTGAGTTAATAGTTTCTGTCATATGTGGAAAATTGAAGTCCATTAAATATTTTTCTGCTCTCTCTCATCTCCTTTGCAGATTCCAGTTACACATACATTAGGTCATTTGAAGTTATCCCACAATTCACTGATGCTCTTTTCATTAAAAAATTCTTTTTTCTCTTATCTTTCACTAAAGTAGTTTCTATTGGTCTATCTTCAAGTTTATTAATATTTACTTCTTCAATGTTTAATCTGCCATTAACCCCATCTAGAGATTTTTCAGCTCATACATTCTACATTTTATGTCCGAAAGTTCAATTTGAGTCTTCTAAAAACATCTTCCATGTCTTTATGTAAATTTCTGAACATATGGAATGCAGTTATAATAACATCTTTTAAAGTTCTTATCTATTAATTCTAATATCTATGTCAGTTTGGAGTCAGTTTGAATTGCCTCAAATATTTCTCCTCATTAGGGGTCCTATTTTCTGCTTGTTTTACGTCTGATAACTTTTGCCTGGATGCCAGACGTAGTAAACTTTACTTTGTCAGGTGCTGGATATTTTATATTCCTGTAAATATTCTTGAGCTTTGTTCTGGGGTGCAGTTACCTTACTTGGAAGCAGTATGGTTTGTTTGGGTCTTGCTTTGAGTTTTCTTAGGTAGGACCAGCAGAGTGCTCAGCCTAAGGCTAATTGTCCACAATACTGAGGCAAGAGCCTTCTGCATACTCAACCCAGTGCCCAGGGAATTACAGTATTTATCCAGTCTGTCCAGTGGAAGCAGGCACTATTCCTGCCTCTCTGTGTGGAATGGGTGCTGTTTCTTTAATCCTTTTGAATGGTGCTTTTCCCAGTATCAAGTAGTTTCCTCATGCATCCACTTTCAATGTTCTGCCGCATACTTAAGGGGGACCTTCTGCAAATATCTGGGTCCTCCCTTCCTTCCTTCCTTCCTTCCTTCCTTCCTTCCTTCCTTCCTTCCTTCCTTCCTTCCCTCCCTCCCTCTCTCCCTTCCTTCCTTCGTTCCTTCCCTCCTTCCTTCTCTCCCTCTTTCCTTTTCTTTCTTTTCTTCTTTCTTTTTCTTTCTTTCTTCTTTCTTTCCTTCTTTCTTTCTCTCTTTCCTTCTTTCTCTCTCTCTCCCTTCTTTCTTTTCTTTTCTTTCTTTCCCTTTCTTTCTTTCTTTCTCACTTTCCTTCTTTCTCTCTCTCTCTCTCCCTTCCTTCTTTTCTTTTCTTTTCCCCTTTTTTATTTTATCTTCCAGTTTTATTAAGGTATAACTGAAAAATAAAAATTATATATATTTAAAGTGTACATGTGATGATTTAATATATTCTGTAATAGTTTAGAGAGGAGGCAAGGTGAAACTGAACCATGGCAGTGACCTAAAAATGGGATGGAAATGGATACAAAAGATTCTGTAGAGGGAAAACCAGTAAAACAGAAATCGGAGATGAGAAGAAATAGAGAAATCAATCACATACCTGATTGACATTTTTGGAGTAGAGAATTAGGAGAAAAATGATACCATTCATAGAAATAGGAATCTAACAGGAAGAACTGCTTTGAGGGGGTAGTTATCAATCTTGAGTGTCATTTACCTGTGCATTTTGTAGGTGAATCTATTGATCAGGCAATTGGAAATGTAGTTCGGGATCTCAGAACTGAGTTGTGGTTTAGAGACATTGATGTGAGAATCATGCCCCTAAAGGGGATATTTAGTCCTAGGATACTGATGAGGTTAGTGAGAGAGAGAAAGAGAGAGAGAGATGTAGACACAAGTGGAGAATCCCAAATAGACAGTTTGGGGGCATAAGCTTTAGGAGGCAGAAAGATATCAACAAAGGATATAGATTAGTCAAGTTTTCCAGAGTCGGGAGCAGACTCTAGAGAGTGTAAAGGAAAGGAAAGGACAGCATTCTGAAAGTAAAAAGGTCGGCGTCTGGAGTGCCAGAACTAGGTCTCCACTCCAGTGACATCCCTGACAATGTCCCCTAACACCACACTACATCCTATTCTTTCTAACATTCTTCAGAAAAGTAGATTTGTTCTCAGGCCTATATTCTGTTTTCATTCATGTCATTCTTGTCTGTCTTGCTAGGAAACCTGTGGAAATACTCATCTTGGATGCTGCCGGCTCTTGTCAGTGACTCAGAAAGGGTAAAGACTCTGAATCTGTTCATCATTATAGGGTGGTGGTGGTTAAAATAATATAGGTTAATAAATATTTTTAGGAGCTTTCTCTTTCTATTAGAGCAGCAGACACAACTAACAAGTACATCAACTTTTCCTCACCAATTCTTTAAGTAAATTAAACATGCTCTATATTTGTTTAGGTTTAAACTTGATTAAGACTCATATATGTATTTTCTCTCTTCATCTAATTAGTGATTTACTGTTATTATCTGAAAGTCATACAAGACTAATTGAAGGTGAGTAACATTTTATAAGCACACTATACAGTACTATAAGACCTGGAACAGCATGTCTTTTGTTCCAAGACTGTCAAATATGCATCCTGAAAGGCAAAAGTGTGCAATGAGGGGTGCAGAGATTTCTGACTTTCTGATTTCCGTTTTTATTTTTTTTAACCTTAAGAAAGAAGAAAGACATTGGAGACAGTTAAGCTGATGGACTTGGTTTCTGCCTTACATAAGGAGCTAATATGGGACAATCATGTGTGCTATTGTCATTTTCAAAAACTAGAACAAATAAACAGACAAACAAACAAGAAGATAACTCTTCTACCCGCGGAATCCATTGTTAGAATCTGTGAGAAGAATATTGAGTCTGCTTATTTCTGTAATGGGCATTTCTACATAGGAAGAACTGACCCCATCATAATCAAGGGTCATTGAATTGCTTTCTATTAGTCTAGAGAAGCTCGCGAGTTCATTTAGTTCAGAGAAGAGTTGTAATTATTGTCCTGAAAGAGCTAGTGTGTGGAGCTCGAAAAGAGGGTAGCCTTTAAGGGCAAGAGATCTCTTTATAATGCAGTCAATAAAGGTGAAGACATGTTCTAAAATGTAAGCTTAGTTGTCTCACTACTGCCCCTAGCATAATTCTAATGCCAAAGTTTTTTTTAAAAAACATATTTTGGCCAGGCGCGGTGGCTCATGCCTGTAATTCCAGCACTTTGGGAGGGCGAGACGGGCAGATTACGAGGTCAGGAGATCGAGACCATCCTGGCTAACACAGTGAAACCTCATCTCTACTAAACAATACAAAAAATTAGCCGGGCGTAGCGGCGAGCGCCTGTAGTCCCAGCTACTTGGGAGGCTGAGGCAGGAGAATGGCGTGAACCCAGGAGGCGGAAGTTGCAGTGAGCCGAGATTGCGCCACTGCACTCCGGCCTGGGAGACAGAGGAAGACTCTGTCTCAAAAAAAAAAAAAAAAAAAATATATATATATATATATATATATATACACATATATATATATATTTTAAATACAGCTGGGTCTCACTATGTTGTCCAGGCTGGTCTTGCACTCCTGGGCTCAAGCTGTTCTCCTCCCACCTTGGCCTCCCAAAGTGCTGGGATTATAGGCATAAGCCACCACATCCAGCAAACATCGAAGTTTTGAGTAGGTTGATTCTTCTTTGAGAGCCTCTGTTCTGTGCGTATGTTAACACCCTTTTCTAGGTTTAAAATGTATTGTTATAGGGACCAGGCATGGTGGCTCACACCTGTAATTGCAGTGCTTTGGAGGGTCAAGGCAGGAGGATTTGCTTGACGCCAGGAGTTTGAGATCAGTTTGGGCAACATAGCAAGACCCTGTCCCTACAAAAATAAAAAATAATTTAGCCAGGCATGGGGGTTTGCTCCTATAGGTCTAGCTACTCAGGAGGCTAGGGTGAAAGGATTGCTTGAGCCCGGAAGTTCATGGTTGCAGTGAGCTATGATTGCATCACTGCATTCCAGTCTGGGTGACAGACGGAGACTCTGTCTCTAAAAAATAATAATAATAATTAATAAAAATAAAAAATTATTTTATAATTGATGCTTTTTTTTTCCCCAGAAGAAAACAAGGACAATTTTAAGAGCATTTCCATGGATATTCCCTTTTCCTTTGCCAAAAAGCAATGAGACAAGCCTACAGGCTCAGTTCCATTTTGGTCAAATTGCAAATATGTGACATTTTAGGAATCTTGGGCTGTTTTACTCTTCACACCCATTTAATCACAGTTTGCTGACTGGGGTTTGATGGAATAAAGTAGTTCTGTAGATTCACTGCAGTTCTGTTCCTGGGATTTTGTAGCAACTATGGTTTCAAAGGAGAATGGAAAAAATAAACACACTTAGCAACTCAAAGGCCAGCTGACTTAAAACTGGCTTGGACATTCTGGACTCATCACCATGACTTTTTCAATTTTTTTTTTTCTTGTTCTACATTGTAAACAGACTAGTGTGGATTCTTTTTCTGTATATTTATATTTAAGGAAGGACCAGGTTGGAAAATTCCTCTCGGGGTATACATTTATATAACTTTTAAAAACAAAATAAGGCCAGGCACGGTGGCTCACGCCTGTAATCCCAGCACTTTGGGAGGCTGAGCCAGGCGGATCACTTGAGGTCAGGAGTTTGAGACCAGCCTGGTGGTGAAACCTCGTCTCTGCTAATAATATAAAAAAATTAGCTGGATATGGTGGAGTGCACCTGTAGTTCCAGCTACTCGGGAGGCTGAGGCATGAAAATCGCTTGAACCCAGTAAGCAGAGGTTGCGGTGAGCTGAGATCTTGCCACTGCACTCTAGCCTGGGCAACAGAGAGAGACTCTGTTTCGGGTGGGGGGGGGGGGGGAAGAAGTCCCAGGTTTCATATGTATTAAAACTGAAAGCAAAGACTTGAAAGAAATGTATTTACTGACTAATGACACCATTACCTTCCCATTTAGGGGAAAATGGATAACAATATCCTTCACCTTAAGAAACATTCTCTAGTCTAGAGTGCCAACGAGCTTTAGAAAACATTAATTTAGACCCAGAGACCTGGGGTATCTATGGTGGCTATTGTATTGACTTACATTGTAGGTATCAGAGGGAGAAATGTGGCACAAAACCCTATCTTGTGGAGGTTAATTTAGTTACCCCAGTTTATGCACAAGCACAGCTGGGAGGTTGCCCATTTACTGTGTCTCTCTTCCTTGGGTCTGGGCAAAACTCTTAAACTTGAACATCCATTATTATGGTGCATTCAATAATTCTTATGATACTTACCCAAAGATACATATCTTTTCTTTTCTTCTTCTTTCTTTCTTTCTTTTTTTTTTTTTGAGAGACAGTCTCACTCTTTTGACCAGGCTGGAGTGCAGTGGTGTGACCTCAGCTCACCGCAACCTCTACCTCCTGGCTTCAAGCGACTCTCCTGCCTCAGCCTATGAGTAGCTGGGATCACAGGCACCCGCCACCATGACCAGCTAATTTTTAGATATATATCTTTTAATATAGCCTACATTCAAAACGATTTTAAGGACTTTGGCCATATTGAAACAGAACAGTTAGTTTGGAGGGCCATTGTATAGAGTGGAAAATGTGCTGTTGGGACTATGGAAACAATTCAGGCTACATTATGATTGCCTGAGTTCTGAGACATTCAGCCCAGCATTTTAATGTATCCTTAGACCTTGATTTAGAGAAACAGCAAAAATGAAAGGTATGGTGGATATTTTTATGGTGCTTACCAAAATTTATCTTCCATTCTTCTGTTTAAAGTACTCCAACTTGTTTTGGAGGAATCTTTTTGCCAACCCATTAGATAGCAGCCATGAAATTGTAGTCATTACAGTGAAATTGCCCCGGGCGTGAACCTGATTGGCTTAAACCGATCAGAACATCCTATCTCTCTAGCCATAAGGATTACTCAGAGATGGATAGGATCACATTTGGAACAATAAGGCATAACAATATTATAGTGAAACTTCTGGGAAAAAAGTTCCCTCACACTTCTAACAACCCCAAAAGAAAATTCTTCCTCTAGATGGAATGGGAAGGGTTTTACTTCTATAGCCATTGTTGCTACTGTGAGTGGAGCTGACTTTAAGACAAAACTGAGGCATTGAGAAGAGCAGGGAAGAGAGAATTAGAATGTAGTCACTAGAGACACACTGTCCAGTAGAAATGTCTGTGTTGCTGGAAATTTTCTATATCTGCACTGCCCAATATGGTAACCACTAGCCACATGTGGCTACTGAGCATTGAGTTGTGGCTAGTGACAGAGGAATTAAGTTTTTAAGTTAGCTAATGAAAATTTAAATTTAAATAGCCACATATGGCTGGTGGCTACTATATTGAACAGTGAATCACGAGGTGGTGCACATAATACTTATGAATAGATCCATATGTCACCTGAACAAAAATCTGTTGCCAACACATACAAGACATCTGATTTTCAGACAGAATGGCTATATTAGATTTATGTTTTCATCCAAAGCTGTTATGACAGCTAACTTTTAAGCAAGTGACTAGAAGATCAATATCCACTTCTCTCTCTTTTTTTTTTTTTTTTTTCCAGACAGAGTCTCGCTCTTGTCGTCCAGGCTGGAGAGCAATGGTGTGAACTCAGCTCACTGCAACCTCCACCTGCCGGGTTCAGGCAATTCTTCTGCCTCAGTATCCCAAGTAGCTGGGATTACAGGTGCCCGGCACCATGTCTAGCTAATTTTTGTATTTTTAGTAGAGACGGGGTTTCACCATGTTGACCAGGATGGTCTCCATCTCCTGACCTTGTGATCCACCCACCTTGGCCTTCCAAAGTGCTGGGATAACAGGCGTGAGCCACCGTGCCCAGCCTACTCTTTTTACATCTGGTATTTTATAGCTGGGGGGACTTGGGCAAATTATATCAAATCTCTGATGATATTTCAAAGATTAAATGAGATGATCCATATAAAGGACTCAGCATGAAATCTTACCTGTAGTAAATATTCAATGAACGGTAGCCTGCTGCTACCACTGCTACTTACCAGTGATATAATATAAATGACTGTCCACCTTTTAGTACCTAGAAATGCCTATATCTTACAGTAATAAGTCACTGAGACATGAACATATCAAAATTGGAAGAGAGTTAGAAAGCAAGTAATCCAAGAAGATATCAATGCAGAATGTAAATTAACTCTCAGTTGTCAAAATGACCAGGCAATTAGTAGAGCACAGAAGAGACATTACAGCCAAGAGAAAATTACAACCAAGATCTCCTACTTTTTATTTTTGCTTCAACTTCTCCCAGATTTTTCAAAAGGCCTGGCATTCTCTATTCAACTTAGTAAACAAGTTAATACTAGTGACTTAGAGAAAATTCCATTATCTTCTAGGCAGTTTTACAACAATAAGATAATCTTCTCAAGACCATTTAACCTCATGGTTGACTCTAGTTTCACTCTTCAGACGTGGTGGGAAGGATTTTGCTGTCAGTGTTATTGAATGCCTGAATCACAGCTGTGCCTAAAAGATTTCAAAAGTTCAAGCACTGTTTTGATCTCATTCTCTATTTCCTTTGAAAAAATTTTCTTAGCAGTGGGAAAAAAACCATTTTTCTTGAGTTTATAGCACTGTATCATAATGGTCAAAGGCAGAATTGGGTAAGTTCCTCAATGAGTTTTGTATTTTCCTCTTTAGTTTCTTCTCTTGTCCACAGGCCACCATTTTATAGCTTTCAAACTGGAGCCAACAATACCTAAAAACTAAGTTCCTACTGATTCGATACTGAACGACTTCATCCTTGAGTTAAGATGGCAGGATACCAGGGCACCTATAATTTATGACTACATAAACAGATACTGTTTGTTTTACATCGACAAATTTTGGAGTTTCAAAGTCATTTCAGTCCTTCTTCACGTAGCACTGTAGGGATAGACTGGTTGGAATATGGGTTTTATAGCTGCATCATCTCATTAAAAATTATTGTTAGACTGCAGTCCTATTAGATTATGATCAATACTTTACAACTAGAAAGTCAGAGTGAGAAGGTGAGACCCCATTTCAGTTAATTTTGTATTATGTTGCTTCTACATGGATCTGTTTCAAGTATCATTTATGCCACTGTGTGAAATTGAGTTTGAAATGAGAAATCTCTAATTTACAAAGATCTTTTTATCTTACCATCTATCCTAAGCCATGCCAGATGTTCTAAGATACTCACCTCAATTACCACAAAAAGGAAAATGTTCCCATACTTCCACATTCTTTCTAAAAACACATGCCAGCGGTTCGTTGTTTCCATGGCTGTAAGAGAGATAAGAAGTGTGTTCCTGGCACTTTGGGAGGCTGAGGTGGGAGGATTGCTTAAGTCCAAGAGTTCAAAACCAGCTCGGACAATATAGTGAGACTTCATCTCTAAAAAAGTAAATAAATACAATGTGTTCCTAGGGCTTTACATTTCTTCCTTTCTCCTAAGATAGATTAAGGGTACAAACATTTTCTCCAAATCAATGCATACCTTTTGTTAATGCCAACAGATTGTTTTTCTCAAACATTGCTGTAAATGGTGATTAGACTTCTAAGATGACCACACAAAAGAAGTATGTCAATTACTTTAGGGGTTAACTCAGCTATGGATGACTGGGATGCGAACTAACGATGAATCTCAGAATTTTTATTTCCGGGAAATGTCACCCATGCCCTAAAATGCAGACTATAAATCTTCAGAACATAACCCATATGGAAGTTGGGGACTTCTTATACTTCAATCAGGTTTCAAGTCTGGATGGCATTTACTCAACCATTTTCTTAACAATATAATTTGATGTATGGGCAACAGTGCAAACTCAAATAACAGATTCTAAAAATATAATAATGAATACGTTATATGAAAAACTTCAAAATGTAAAGCATTAATGCAAATGAAAGACTACCAGACATATTAAGGAAGGCATTCTGATGCTGGTAGCCAAAAATATGTCTTCTTGGAGAAATAAATGTTACGGTTGATATATACGTACAAAAGACGCAATGGATCAATGTTAATCATATTGCCCATTGTACTTTTATACTTTGAAAGCACTAAAAGATCCAATAGTGAGTCATAACTGTGACTTCCAAACTAGATCAATTTCGAAGGAAACTGATTCCTGAGACTAGCTGATAAATGTCATTTGTAATGGGAAACATTTGCTTTCTGGCTAGTTTAGTGCATTTAGGTAGACAGTAATGAGTTGCAGCTGAAGGGTGGAGATCCTCTAAAAAGAAGTATATTTTTTCTTTGCCAAATATCATGAAAAAAGTATTTCTTCCAACTCTCCCACTATTGATAGTCATTCAAGAAAGATTCTTGCAATGTGACTCTTTCACAGAAAAAAGAAAAAACCCACTGGAAAATCAGAAGAGAAAATTATTATAGCTCAATAAATAGTGTGGAACTGTAAGAAGAATAATCAACATTTATCACTATAGAAACAAAGACACAAATACAACAAAGAAATACAGCTTAATGTACAGGAAAAGAAATGTATGATAAACCATATATTAGCATGGACTAGTTTATGTTTTAATTACAAAGAAATCCCAAATCTCAGGTGCTTAAGACAGCAAAGGCTTATTTTTCATTATGCTACATGTTTAGCACGGGTGTGCAAGCATGCTTTGCTCTGTTATTTTCTTAATCAACATGGGACATGGAAGGGAGCAGTAAGGTACCTGCCACTGGCAATGAAATGGCATCAAAAACTTTATTGATGACAATATATTTGCTGAGTCCACAGATCACCTTCAGTTTCATTTCATTGGCCAAAGCAAATCACATGGCCATGAGCAATTTCAGTAGGACAAAGTTCAGTTCTACCATACACCTAGAAGAAAGCAAATTAGAATATCTGAGAACAGCTGTTTGACACACTTACAAAAGAAAAACTAGCTATAGGCCAAGGACCACTATATGCAAAGAGAGTCTACAGGAACTATTAATATCAACCACTACAAGGTACTTGTTGACTGCCAAAAAAAAAAAAAACCCAAAAACTGTCAAATTTACTACTAATCAATACATGAACATAAGGATCTAGAAAATGTATTGCTTAGGTTAAAAAGAAGGACACAAGTCATCATGAGAAATGGTCCTAACATAAATTTCAGGCAAAACTTTATTGGTCTGGCCAGGCGAGGTGTCTCATACCTGTAATCCCAGCACTTTGGGAGGCAGAGGCAGGTGGATCACCTGAGGTCGGGAGGTCAAGACAAGCCTGACCAACATGGTGAAACTCCATCTTTACTAAAAATACAAAATTAGCCGGCTGTGGTGGTGGGCACCTGTAATCCTAGATACTTGGGAGGCTGAGGCAGGAGAATTGCTTGAACCCGGGAGGTGAAGGTTGTAGCGAGTTGAGATCGCGCCATTGCACTGCAGTCTGGACAACAAGAGTGAAACTCTGTCTCAAAAAAAACCAACAACCAAACAACAAAAAAAACTTTATTGATGACAATATATTTGCTGAATTCAGCAAGTCAGGCACGTTTTCTAACTAGTTTTATTAGGAAGTCTAGTCTTTGTTAGTAGCCTTCAATCTGTTATTTATTTATTTATTTTTTGAGACAGGTTGTCACTCTGTCGCCCAGGCTGGAGTGCAGTGGCACAATCAGAGCTCCCTGCAGCCTCAGCTTCCCTGGTTCAAGTGATCTTCCCGTCTCAGACTCCCAGGTAGCTGGGACTACAGGTGTGCACCACCATGTCCAACCAAATTTTGTATTTTTTGTAGAGATATGGGGTCTCACCATGGTGCCCAGGCTGACCTTGAACCCCTGGGTTCAAGCAATTCACCCTCCTTGGGCTCCCAAAGTGCTAGGATTATGGGTGTGAACCACTGAACCTTGCCTTTTATTTTTTTCAAACCAGGAGAAACTCCTCCCCCACCCCCCACCTGAATTGCGCCCCTAAATAAAATCTTATGTAGCACCATAGATACCAAAACAGAATAGAAGTAGAGCTACTTAAACTGGGATTGGAGGCCCAGAGGCCCCACAGTGGTTCTGAGACACTGGAATACCCTGGAATATTCTAGAATATAGTTTTACAAAACACTTGTCAATAGAAGAGTGTTCTCTGTCAAACCATTAGAGCTTTAGTTTTCAAGAATTAAGGGCCAGGTGGTGGCTCATGAATATGTAAACCCAGTGACTCAGGAGGCTAAGGTGGGAGGATTACTTGAGGCTAGGAGTTCGAGATCAGCCTGGGCAATGTCGTAAGTAATTTTTGTCTTTACAAAAATTAAATCATTTAAAAAATTAGCTGTATGTGGTGGGGTGGCATGCATCTGCAGTCCCCGCTACTCAGGAGACTGAGGTGGGAGATCTCTTGAGCCCAGGAGCTCAAGGCTGAGGTGAGCTATGATTGCACCACTGCGCTCCAGCCTGAGTTACAGTGAAACTCTGTCTCAAAAAAAAAAAAAAAAAAAAAAAGAAAAGAAAAGAAGAGAAAAGTCGAGAAGTAGAAGTGTAATAACAAGGCTCTTTGTACATTTATATGTTAACCTATTTGTCTTTTATGTTTTAAAAAAATGTACTATGTTTTAAAGAAGTAGTACAATATTTATTCTCCAAATTATGCGATTCATGTGATGATATTATTTGTATCTGTCTGTGGTTGTGTTACATGGACCTTAGTTGTATGTGTGTGTGTGTGTGTGTGTGGGGTGTATGAGTGAAAGAAAAGTTTCACAAAATAAAACCTGCACTTACTATCTGCAGTAAATTCTGACATACTCTCTTCTATTCTATGCTATTTTTAAAAAATGCTATTTTTAGTCAACAAAATTATTTCACTACCCAGTGAAGGATCACCACCACAGTTGGAAAAAGCCCAGCCTGAGAGAAGTTTCTAGTTGCTAAACCACAGGGATCTAGCCTGCTAAACATTTCTACTGGTGGTTTGAATTAGGACTTTGATTGCACATTGCTCATGTCTGCAGATGACATGAAGCTGGAAGATGTAGCTAATATGACCTTAATAGACTGCAATAATGTGCCCAAGAAAGTGACTTGAGGTTAAAAAGAACTAAATGTAGAACTCTACACTTGTGTCTAAAAGATGTAAACCATATATACCAAATAGGGGACATATTTAAATTTTATTTACTTATTTATTTATTTTTGAGACAGGGTCATTCATGCCCTGTCACCCAAGCTGAGTGCAATGTCACAATCTTAGCTCACTACAACCTCAAACTCTTGGGTACAAATGATCCTTCCACCTCAGCTTCCTAAGGAGCTGGGTCTACAGGTGCACACCACCACACCTGGCTAATTTTTAATTTTTCTGTAGAGACAGGATTTCGCTTTGTTTCCCAGGCTGGTCTTGAACTCCTGGCCTCAGTCAATCCTCCTGCCTCAGTATTAGGACTGTAGGTGTGAGTCACCACACCCAGCTAAAATTTTAGTTTAGTTTGTGGAAGGAGATATGGCATAAAAGTCAAATATATGGAAAATATTTCAGGATTTTAATTTACTATAGGCACAATATAAGTCACCAGTGTTAAGTGTTTGTCAGGTAAAACTGACATGAAAAGCAATCAGATAGAGTCCTGAGAGCCTTCTCTGAGGCCAGAGCTCACCTGGACCCTTTTTAAAATTAATTAATTTGTTTTTTGGAGAAAGAATCTTAACTCTGTTGCCCAGGCTGGAGTGCAATGGTGTGACCTCGGCTCATTGCAACCGCTGCCTCCCAGGCGCAGGTGATTCTGCTGCCTCAGTCTCCTGAGTAGCTGGGATTACAGGTGCCTACCAGCACACCTGGCTAATTATTTGTATTTTTAGTAAAGACAGAGTTTCACCATGTTAGTCAAGCTGGTCTTGAACTCCTGGGCCCAAGTGATCTGCCCACCTTGGCCTCCCGAATTGCCGGGATTACAAGCGTGAGCCATCGCATGACCAGCCTCACCTGGAGCCTTTCGTCTCTCTCTTTTTCTTTTTATCCCTGGAGCCTTTTGTTTCCTTTTTTTTTTTTTTTTTTTTTTAAACACGGTCTTGCTCTGTCACCAGGCTGGAATGCAGTGGTGTGATCATGGCTCACTGCAGCCTTGACTTCCTGGGCTCCAGTGATCCTCCTGCCTCAGCCTCCTGAGTAGCTGACACTATTGGTGCTCACCACCACGCTGGGCTAATTTTTGTATTTTTTTTTGTTTGTTTTCCAGAGACAGGGTTTTACTATGTTGCCTGCACTGGAACTCCTGAGCTCAAGCAATCTCCCTGCCTCAGCCTCCCAAAGTGCCGGGATTATAGGCGTGAACCACCACGCTCAGCCTTCGTTTTTTTCTTGGGACCACACTTTAATCAGGGGGAAAATGGCAGATGAGAACGAATTCAATAAGGATGGTAGGGAAAAATGACATCACATAGGAATAGTTGAAAGAACTAAGGATGCAGAATCTGAAAATATCAGACTAAAGAAATAGCAGTTGGCCGGGCGCGGTGGCTCATGTCTGTAATCCCAGCACTTTGGGAGGCTGAGGCAGGCAGATCACGAGGTCAGGAGATCGAGAGCATCCTGGCTAACACGGTGAAACCCCATCTCTACTAAAAATACAAAAAATTAGCCTGACGTGGTGGCAGGTGCTTGCAGTCCCAGCTACTTGGGGGGCTGAGGCAGGAGAATGGTGTGAACCTGGGAGGTGGAGTTTGCTGTGAGCTGAAATTGCACCACTACACTCCAGCCTGGGTGACAGAGTGAGACTCCATCTCAAAAAAAAAAAAAAGAGAGAAATAATAGTCTTAGGTAGGGTGCAGTGGCTCATGGCTATAATCCCAGGGCTTTGGGGGCCGAGGCAAGGAGGGTCGCTTGAGGCCAGGCATTCAAGACCAGCCTTGGCAACATGGCCAGACCCTTTCTCTACAAAAAAATTAAATAAATAAATAAATAAATAAATAAATAAATAAATAAATAAATAAAAGAAATACTGATCTTCAAGTATCAGAAAGTCGAACATGAAATCCCATCAAAGAGGGACTCTACCTGTTCCCTCTTCTCCCAGAGGGCAGAATCACTCATTTATTCCTTCCTTCTTTCCTTCCTTTATTTATTCATCTAACAAACATCTGTTGAGCACTTACCACATATCTCTTAGACCAGGTTTCTCTTCGTAGTACAGAGTACAAAAGCAACTCTCCCTGACCCTAAGAATGCAGTTCAGTAGGAATGAAGGACAGTATCCGGTTTTCTGAAACTTGTGTTGGTGTCTTTTGTGGCAACACTGTTTCTTTGGGCCAACATGAGCCACTGAGGATGTGTGGCCTTCCATGTGTGATTGTTTTGCTGTCCTGACATATAATCTGTCTGCTTTGTCTGATCATGTCACCATCCAGTGAAAGGAAATCTTTCAGAAGCCCCCAGATACCTTCAGGATAAAATCTAAAATCCAGCCAGGCATGGTGGCTCATGCCTATAATCCAAATGCTTTGGGATGCCAAGACAGGAGGATGGTTTGAGCCCAGGAGTTTGAGACAAGCCTGGGCAACATACCAAGATTCTGACTCTACAAAAAATTTAAAAATTAGCTGGGCATGGTGGTGCACACCTATAGTCCCAATTACTTGGGAGGCTGAAGCCCGATCTCTTGGCCAGGAGGTTGAGGCTATATATATGTATTTTATCTCTAAAAATACATATATATTTTTTGAGATGGAGACTTGCCCTGTGGCCCAGGATGGAGTGCAGTGGCACCATCTTGGCTCACTGCAACCTCTGTCTCCCAAGTTCAAGTGATTCTTCTGCCTCAGTCTCTCAAGTGGCTAGGACTATAGGCGTGTGCCACCACGCCCAGATAATTTTTGTATTTTTTGGTAAAGACAGGATTTCACCAAGTTGGCCAGGCTGGTCTCAAACTTCTGACCTCAGGTAATCTGCCCGTTTTGGCCTCCCAAAGTGCTGGGATTACAGGCATGAGTTACCTTGCCCAGCATAAAAAATTAAAAAAAAAAAATCACCTTGCTCAGCATAAAAAATTAAAAAAAAAAAAGAAATCAAATGGCACTCAAGGCTTGTTTTCAAAATCTCTCTTTACTTTCATCAATATCTCCTGCCATTCTCCTAATATACACCCCACACTCCAGCCATTAAGAATTAATTTCCATGCTCTGTGTGTGTCTAGTTTCCTTTCTACCTGCACAATCCTGCACGCCCCTTCCCCACTCAGCCCCTGGCTGACTCCTCTTTGTTCACATGACAGCTCCATCACCACCTACACTGAGAGGCCTTCCATGATTCCCACTGGCCATGTTTCAGGAGCTCTTCCTCTGGGTTTTCAAGACACTGCATGAATAGTTACTGTCTGATCCTTATTCTCATTACCAGGCACAGCAGGGGCAGAGCTGGTCCTCACCAAATGTTTAACTATATTAATGAATGAGGTTGAGCGTGGTAGCTGACATTTGTAATCCCAGTGCTTTGGGAGGCAGAGGCGAGAAGATCTCTTGAGGCCAGAAGTTTGAGACCAGCCTGGGCAACGTAGCAAGACTCCATGTCTACAAAAAGAAAAAAGAATGAATGATACAAAATCACTCCATTCTCACATTGCTATAAAGAGACTGGGTAATTTACCTGAGACTGGGTAATTTATGAAGAAAACAGGTTTAATTGACTTACAGTTCAGGAGCTGTTCAGGAGACATGGCTGGGGAGGCCTCAGGAAACTTACAGTCATGGCAGAAGGCCAAGACCATAAGAGGAGGAAGAGAGAGAAGGGGGAGGTGCTACACACTTTCAAACAACCAGATCTCATGAGAACTCACTCACTATTATGAGAACAGCAACGGGTAAGTCCGCCCCCGTGATCCAGTCACCTCCCACCAGGCCTCTCCTCCCATACTGGGGATTACAATTTGACATGAGATTTCGGTGGGAACACAAATCCAAATCATATCACTCTGCAAGTTCAGGTTGCACCAAACAGACAGCTATTTATAAAGATTAAGGTGTCATTGACTTTCAACTTTGGATAATGAATCTAAATAGAGGAAATACGAGAGAGATTCTTAGAAACTCCACTTCTTCTAAGCTCAAGACCACTGTTGGCTACAAATGCTAGTGCTGTTAGTGCTCTCCTAAACCTGCATCATGGAGACATAAAAAGAGGGGATGATGAATTATTGACCTTCATGATCAGATGGTTATCTCCATTTGCTGCTTTGGAAGTTACCCTTGCAACACAGGAGACAACCATCCTTTCTGTCCTGCGAGAAGGCTGGTACCACACAGTCTGTGTGTCCGGGCATGAAAACCATCAGGCATGAAGGGCAGCACGTTGCCGGTGGGCTGTGCCAACCCAAGGAAACAGTGCCTCCTTTGAGAGACACAAAGAGCCACTGTCTTCGCCTCTTTTTTTCTTCTCCAAAAACTGTTAGAGTCCAAAACTCACTGTGGAGATAACAAAGGCTCCTCGAAGACGGAGCAGAGGGCTCCAGTCATTTCACCTGGAGAATTTCAGCCAAAACCAGCCCACAGAACACAGCTCACAAGATTAGGGTAGTCAAGCTTCCTTTTCACCTAGCCTGCAATCTGGAAGAAAAATAAACTCCCCTGAAAACAGAATGTCCCTTTTTTCCCCAGCATCATTCTGGACTGCTCTGTCCTTATCAACAGAGTGATGATTCCTCTTTCTACCAAGATGTTTCCTTGCTAATGTTTACCCCACATGCTAGTGTTTTCTATGACAAGCTCATGTCCACTTGATGTAAGAGCATTAAGAATGATTTAAGCAGAGATGGAGTGACTATTCATAATGTGAGTTCTGTGCTAAACAGGAGGTTGGACTGACTGACCACTAAGATCCCTGTAATTAGGAGGTTAGTAGAGATAACATGTAATTCATTCATTCAAACCTGTGGTCCCCTGGTGGTCACATTAATAGTGAAATGGCTCAAATGTGGACAGCGCTGCCATCAATTCAAGCACAGAGGGCAAGGGTGATTAGGAGAGAAGGCTAAGGGGTAGGGATGCTGTTGGGAAAATTGCCTTAACAAGCCTAAACCGAGCACTTGCTGTATGTCAGGCAGTGGCTGGAGAAAGAAAGAGGAAGCTCAGATTGCGTTTAGATAAGTAGTGAAAATAGACATGCACGCAGGCCACTACAATAAAATGGAATGGGTGCCACGGTGCTTATGTGCTATGCAAGTAGCACGGAGGAGGAGCCAATGTAGAACCTGTAGACGGCACGAAAGATGACTTATTGCAGGAGGTGACAAGTCAGCTTTCACTTAGGAATGAATAACAACTGACATATGTTGGGAGGAGGGCGTGGAAAGATATTCCAGGTAGAGGGGCCAGGAATGCCATGCAAGAAGGCATGAGGGATCATGGCAGATTGGTGAGCTGCAGGTGGCTTCTTGGTATAGCAGCCATGGAGGATGTCTGTGAAAGCGGGACAGAGGCGGGCTGAGAAGTAGGCGGCAACCAGACTGGGAGGAACTTTCCTGCCATGGGGAATAAGAGCTACCTCCTGGGAGTGGCCTAGGAAGAGGCAGAGGCAAGAATTCAGAGAAAGAAAAAGACCACGTACACTGGACTTCCCAGCCTAATAGAAGATTCCTTTATTCCGAGTGTGGTGAGGGCGTGACTGAAGGGCCCATGTGGACTGGGGGCCCGTGGCCTGTGTAGACATCTCAAAGATGAGCTTGAATCCTCCACCTTCTATCCCTAACAATGCCCCAGTGCGGTGTAAGGCTCTGGAGCTGTGTCCCAGGATGTGGGTGAGAAAACCCTAAGAAGATCTAAAGTTAAATACCCTAGTATCCCAGAGGGTTAGGGATCAGAGAATTTGCGATTTTAAAAACTACTGATATATGTGTATATATAATTTTTTCTCCAGGCAAAATGACATATGTATGTGTGTATATATATGTATATACATATCTATATATTATTCTAGCATCTGAGAGGTTAAGTATTATTTATTTTAACTATTAATTATTTTAAACAATAATGATAGCATTAAAGTTTAAAAATGCAAGTTGAGGCCAGGCTTGGATTACAGGCGCATATATATATATATATATATATATGTGTGTGTGTGTGTGTGTGTGTGTGTGTGTATATATGCCTGTAAAAAAAAGGCAGATACTTTTTTTTTTTGAGACAGTCTCACTCTTGCTCAAGCTGGAGTGCAATGGCATGATCTCAGCTCACTGAAACCTCTGCCTGCTGGGTTCAAGTGATTCTCCCATCTCAGCCTCCCGAGTAGCTGGGATTTCAGGCACCCACCACCAGGCATGGCTGATTTTTGTATTTTTTATTTAAGTAGAGACAGGGTTTCACTATGTTGGTCAGGCTGGTCTTGAACTCCTGACCTTAAGTGATCTGCCCGCCTCAGTCTCCCAAAGTGTTGGGATTACAGGCATGAGCCACCGCACCGGGCCAAGCAAGCACTTAAAATTTTATTATTATTATTATTATTTTGAGATGGAGTCTTGCTCTGTAGCCCAGGCTGGAGTGCAGTGGCACGATCTCAGATCACTACAAGCTCTGCCTCCTGGGTTCATGCCATTCTCCTGCCTCAGCCTCCTGAGTAGCTGGGACTACAGGCGCCTGCCACCACGCCTGGCTAATTTTTTTTTTTTTTTTTTTGTAGAGACGCGGTTTCACCGTGTTAGCCAGGATGGTCTCAATCTCCTGACCTTGTGATCCGCCTACCTCGGCCTTCCAAAGTGCTGGGATTACAGGCGTGAGCTACCGTGCCCAGCCTTAAATTATTATTTTTTGAGGATGGAGTCTCACTCTGTCACCCAGGCTGTAGTGCAGTGGTGTGATCTAGGCTCACTGCACCCTTTGCCTCCCAGATTCAAGTAATTCTCTTGCCTCAGCCTCCTGAGTAGCTGGGATTACAGACACCCACAACCACAGCTGGCTAATTTTTGTATTTTTAGCAGAGACGGGGTTTCGCCACGTTGGCCAGGCTGGTCTTGAACTTCTGACCTCAAGTGATCCACCCATCTCGGCCTCCCAGAGTGCTGGGATTACAGGTCTGAGCCACCATGCCTGGCCAAGGCAGGCATATTTGAAAGGCAAATTTCCTGCAGATATTCCACTTTTGGAATCTTAATTGTAGCCTAAGACTGTAGGAGCATGCAGGGCACAAAAGGCCCTGGGTCTAAGAGGGTTAATCTCTTCCTGAAATTTCTCCAGTCCTGGGCTTCCATACGAGGGTCAGCAAATAAAAGGAAAGAGAGAAATTTCTAGAAGGTCTGGTGCTGCTGCTGCTGCTGCTGGGACAGAAAGGGAACGCAAGAGCATCTAGTTTAAGAATGATGCCAGCAACCCAGTGAGATGTGAGAATCAGCCAAGCCAGCCAGTGGTCCAGGGGCATCCTGGCTAGAGGCAGAAGTTCCAGCTCTACTGCAAACCTTCTCCTGGCTTAAGGAGGAATCTACTACAGTCATGCACCGCATAATGATGCTTCTGTCAAGACAGACCACACATACAGGGGCGGCCCCATAAGATTACAATGCAGTTGTCTGTGTGCAAGTGGCTCAGACCTGTAATCCCAGCACTTTGGGAGGCTGAGGTGGGCAGATCACTTGAGGTCAGGCGTTTGAGACCAGCCTGGCCAACATGGCAAAACGTCGTCTCTACTAAAAATATAAAAATTAGCCTGATGTGGCAGTGGGTGCCTGTAATCCCAGCTACTCGGGAGGCTGAGGCAGGAGAATCATTTGAACCTGGAAGGTGGAGGTTGCAGTGAGCCAAGATGGTGGCACTGCACTTTAGCCTGGGCGACAGGGCAAGACTCTGTCTCAAAACCAAACCAAACCAAACCAAAACAAAAACAAGATTACAATGCAATTGAAAAACTCCTATCCCTAGTGGCATCGTCACTGTCCTAACGTTGTAGCACACTACATTACTCATGTGTTTGTGGTGATGCTGGTGTCAACAAACCTTTTGTACTGCCCGTCATATGAAAGTTTAGTGCATGTAATTATGTACAGTACATAATACTTGCTAATAGATAATTATGTTACTGGGTTATGTACTTACTATACTATACTTTTTATTGTTATTTGAGCTTGTACTCCTACTTATTTTTAAAAAGTTAACTGTAAACAGCCTCAGGAAGGGCCTTTGGGAAGTATTCCAGGAGAAGACCTTGTCATCACAGGGCATGAGAGCTCTGTGTATGTTACTGCCCCTGAAGACCTACCAGTGGGACAAAATATGGAGATGGAAGATAGTGATGTTGGTAATCCTGACCCTGTGTAGGCCTAGGCTAACGTCTGTTTGTGTCTTAGTTTTTAACAAAAATATTTAAAAAGTAAAACAATAAAAATTTTAAAATGTAAAAATAGAGAAAAGCTCATAGAATAAGGATATAAAGAAAGAAAATAGGCCAGGCACGGTGGCTCATGCCTATAATCCCAGCAGCTTGGGAGGCCAAGGTGGGCAGATCACTTGAGGCCAGGAGTTTGAGACCTGCCTGGCCAACAGGATGAAACCCTGTCTCTACAAACAATACAAAAATTAGCCAATTGTGGTGGTGGGCGCCTGTAGTCCCAGCTACTTGGGAGGCTGATGCACAAGAATTGCTTGAACCTGGGAGGCAGTGGTTGCAGTGAGCTGAGGTGGCACCACTGCACTCCAGCCTGGGCAACAGAGCACGAGTCTGTCTCAACAACAACAAAAAAGAAAGGTACTTTTGTACAGCTGTACAATGTATTTGTTTTAAGCAGCATTATTGCAAAAGAGTCTGAAAGTTTTAAAAAGTCTGGTTTATAAAATAAAAACGTTATAGCGAGCTAAGAGTAATTTATTATTGAAGAACAAACAAATTTTAAATAAATGTAGTGTTGCCTAAGTGTACAATGTTTACAAAGTAAGTCTACAGTAATGCATAGTAATGTCCTAGGCCTTCACATTCACCCACAACTCACTGACTCACCCAGAGCAACTTGCAGTCTTGCAAGCTCCATTCCTGCCTGCTGCCCTATACAGGTACACCACTTTATTTATTTACTTATTTATTTTTTTGAGAATGAGTCTTGCTCTGTCGCCCAGACTGGAGTGGCAATGGCACCATCTCGGTTCACTGCAACCTTAGCCTCCTGGGTTCAAGTGATTCTCCCACCTTAGCCTCCTGGAATTAGCTGGGATTACAGGATTGCTGGGAGTAGCTGGGATTACAGGCATCCACCATCAAGCCCAGCTAATTTTTGTATTTTTGTAGAGATGGGGTTTCACCATGTTGGTCAGGCTGGTCTTGAACTCCTGACCTCAGGTGATCCTCCTACCTCAGCCTCCCAAAGGGCTGGGATGACAGGTGTGAGCCACCATGCCCAGTAGGTATACCACTTTTATCCTTTATACCATATTTTACTGTACATTTGCTATGTTTGGATACACAAATACTTACCATTGTGTTAAAGCTGCCTACAATATTCAGTGCAGTTACATGCAGTGCAGATTTGTAGCAGTAGGCTATACCAGATAGCCTAGCTGTGTAATAGGCTATGCCATTTAGGCTTGTGTAAGTACACTCTACAAGATACAATGAAATCATCTAACAACGCATGTCTCAAAAGGTATCCCTGTTGTTAAGCAACGCACGACTGTATTTCCAAATATTTCTAGTATGTGCCAGGAACCCTCACCTGTGTAATCTGACTGAATTGCAGTGAGACTACTGTGAGATAGGTATTATTTCCACTTCATAGGAGATGAAACTGATGATCAAATAATTTAAGCATCTAGCCTGGCATGGTGGCTGATGCCTGTAATCCCATCACTTTGGGAGGCTGAGGCGGGTAGATCACTTGAGGTCAGGAGTTTGAGACAAGCCTGGCCAATATGGCGAAATCCTGTCTCTACTAAAAATACAAAAATTAGCCGGGCATGATGGCAGGCGCCTGTAATTCCAGCTACTTGGGAGGCTGAGGCAGGAGAATCACTTGAACCGGAGAGGCAGAGGTTGCAGGGAGATCGTGCCATTGCACTCCAGCCTGGGGGGCACAGCGACACTCTGTCTCAAAAAAAAAACCAAAAACAAACAAACAGAAAAAAACACCCAAAGAGTTTAAGCATCTTGCCAAAGTCAGAGAGCTAGAAATTGGAAGGCTGAGATTCAACACTGGGCTTTTCCTGTCTCCAAACCCCATTTGCTTTTGTTTTTGTTCTTCCACCCACCACTGATTAATTTTTATGCCGGATTCCTTCATTGTTTTTTCATGTGTGAAAAGGGGGCTACAAAGAGTTAGTAAAACAATTTTTACCTTCCTTAAAGTGGAATGAACAAATATGAAAATGTGTTGGAGGAAAAGGGTATAGGATAAATGTAAAGGGTTCTTGGGATAGAAAGGAAGATGGGATTAGATTTTGCATCACTGAGATACATAAACTCAAGTTCCCCTACTTAGCATCAACATATAATACAAATCCATTTTGATTCTATTACTAGCACAGGAGAGGCAGGGAGAAAAAAACACTGTACTCTCCAGTGACTATTTTGGGGAGAAAAAAACTCCTTGGTGAGCTAACTGTTCCTTTATTGTCCAGCTGCTGCCTTTGAATCCTGTGTTTGCATTACCAACAATTGCAACGGAAGTGTTTAATTTCAATTATTTATTATTCGTATCCCTCCAGCTTCCAAAGAGAAATGCAAGGCATGGAAATGAAGCTTTTTGAGTTTTCGTACACCAGATTCATATCTCAACTACTTGGTTTCACTGGTTTTGCTGACACATCCATTTAAAACTCACAGAGCTGATACACACCCTGGTTGAGAGGGTTAAGCTATGGCAATTTACTTTAAAATTCAAATATTTGGATTTGATGCAGAGGCCAAATGCCAAGGCCATGCTGATCTGCGACTGAAGAGCTAAAACATGAAAGTCCCCATCTTATTCTCTCCTGACCATGCTGCAGAGATGCTCTGTCGGCTTAATCTCTTTAATCTGCCTTGCTGCCTCCAAAGCCTCAATTATTTTGAAACCACGCAAGGGCCTGGTAGCGAGGCAGAGCTGGCTCCTGAGAGCAGTTCGTGGCTGGGACCAGATCCCTGCGGACTCTTTGTTCGGTCAGCAGAGGATTCTCTCGGTGGCCAGCTGAAGGCCTTTTCTTTGTGTTGTGATTGACAGGCATGAATTAAATATCACCCCACTGGGCTCTCTGATTGGTGAATGATGACGTATTACAAGAATGTCTTGGGAAAATGGTGTTTCATGATAACGGGACAAGACCAGAAAGGCTGGGCTTTTTCAGCTAATCCTGAACTTGACAACAGCAGAGACCTTGATTCTGGGCTCTGTATTTTATTTTATTTTTGTCTGGGTAAGCCTTGTTCAGGCCCTTTAAAGGACGATCCTTAAATGGCTAAGAGAGGAGCAGAGGATGAAGCCCAACGAAGTACAAATTTAGGAGAGAGAAAAGGATTGTTTCTTTAAATGACTGATGTTTCTGTAGATGTGCTTGAAGGGTTCTCTTCTAAAATGAGCCTGGCATTGTCTTTGAGGCTTTTCTTCCTTCTCAATTTATCAGCAAGGCAATTAGTATTCCTTAGGGCAATAATATGCGCTGCAAGGTCCTGGCTATTCCCAACATAGACTGGCCTGGCGTTGCCTCGGGCATAAACAGCTCTGCACACACAATGCTCTGGTTTTGAACAAGCAGAAATAGTGTGATAAGAAAGTGCAGAGAGAAGAAATGGAAGAGCATGGAAATGCACCCCAGAATCCGAGGTGACACAGCATGTCTGTGGCTAAATGGAGGAGGAAGGAAATGGGGTGCAAGATGATAGAAACTAATCTGTCATCTAGCCTAACAGTCGGTGAGGGATTGGGAGAAGCTTCATTTCAGAGTAAGGTCATTGAGCTGGCTCAGTGGATGACACCCCAAAACTGAAAGGGTGATTGTAATGAGAGCTCTCGCAGAGGTTGGGGGCAGTGTTATCAATCTTAGTTTACATTTCGTGAAGTTTTTTTTTTTTAATTTTAGATTCAGGGGGTACACGTGTAGGTTTGTTGCAAGGATGTATTGCATAATGGTGAGGTTTGGGCTTCCAGTGTATCCACCATCTAAATAGTGAACATTGTATTCAATGGGTAGTTTTTCAATCCTCATCCCTTTGCCAACACCCCACCTTTTGGAGTCCCCATTGTCTATTGTTTCCATCTTTATGCCCATGTGTACCCATTGTTTCACTCCCACTTATAAGTGAGAACATGTGGAATAAGTCATCTTAATTAAACATAACTTTTGCTTCTCACTTATAGAGAATTATAGCTCCCACTGATAAGTGAGAAGCAAAAGTGGATCTTGACATGGCCAAGCTGGGGATGTTTTTGCATTAATTTGCTTAGGATAAAGGCCTTCAGCTCCGGCCATGTTGCTGCAAGGATATGATCTCATTCTTTTTTTATGGCTGCATAGTATACCATGGTATTATATGCACCACATTTTAAAAATACAGCCCACCATTGATGGGCATCTGAGTTGATTCTGTGTCTTTCCTATTGTGACTAGTGCTGCAATAAACATACGAGGGCAGGTGTCTTTTTTATATAAGGATTTCTTTTCTTTTGGATAGATACACAGCAGTGGGATTGCTGGGTCGAATGGTAGTTCTATTTTGAGTTCTCTGTGAAATCCCCATACTGTTTTCCATAGAGGTTGTAATAAATTATCCTCCCACCAATAGTATACAAGGGTTCTGTATTCATTCGTTCTCATGCTGCTAATAAAGACATACACGAGTATGGGTAATGTATAAAGAAAAGAGGTTTAATTGATTCACAGTTTTGCATAGCTGGGGATGCCTCAGGAAACTTACAATCGTGGCAGAAGGCGAAGCAAACACCTTCTTTACACGACAGCAGGAGAGAGAATGAGAGCCGAATGAAGGGAGAAGCCCCTTATAAAACCATCAGATATTGTGAAAACTTACTATCACGAGAATAGCATGAGGGGAAACTGCCCCAATGATTCAGTTGCCTCCCATGAGGTCCCTCCCACCACATGTGGGGATTATGGATTATAATTCAGGATGTGATTTGGGTAGGGACACAGCCAAACCAAATCAGGTTCCCTTTTCTCTGAATCCACACCAACATCTGTTGCGTTTTTGACTTAGTAACAGTAGCCATTCTGACCGATGTAAGATAATCCCTCATTGTGGTTTTAATTTGCATTTCTCTGATGATTAGTGATGTTGAGCACTTTGTGAATGATATTTTCTGGTGCATCTAACATAAATTCCAATGTGAAAGGAAACTGGGGCCTTAGGTTTGCCAAGTAGGCTTGCTACCAGTAATATTGATAGAAGAGAGCATCAGGGAAGAATCTTGTGCCCAGCTTTCAGTAAATATGGAAGTTGTTTTGCCATTGAGTTGGGCACAAAGATTCTTTCTACAAGATTCGAAGAAGGGAGAAATATGTAAATGTTGGCCATACTTTGGGCAGTAATAAGGTGATTTGTGCAAAAAGCTTGCTTTGCCTAGGGACTTCTTACTAGGTCTGGAAAGATAGTGTATTAGGTCAGGAGAATACGGGCAGGACCATAACCATCAACTAGGAGAACTAATGGGCCTGGTTCAGGTGAGCAGGTCAGATTCGGGCGACGCTCTCCAGAGGAATAACTGAATCTACAAGCCAGGCAGCTCAGTCATGGTCACATTGGGAATGGAGGGGTTGTTATAAGAAGCACACAGGGGCCAGGTGTTGTAGCTCACGCTTGTAGTCCTAGCACTCTGGGATGTGGAGGAGGGTGGTAATCTGGTAAAACTCTGTCTTTAGCAAAAAAAAAAAAAAAAAAAAAAAAATTTAGCTGAGCATGGTTGTAAGTGCCTGTAGTCCCAGCTACTGGGGAGGCTGAAGTGGGAGGATTGCTTGACCCTGGGAGGTTGAGGCTGCAGTGAGCTGTGATTCTGCCACTGCACTCCAGCCTGGGTGAGTGAATAAGACTGTGTCTTGAAAAACAAAAAAGAAAAAGAAAAAGAAGCATACTGAGCACAAGGCTCATGAGATTAGGGGGAAAGCTGGGAAAATAGTTCAAAATGCTGGCAAGAAATTAGGGCAACAGGAGGAGACCATAGCCAGAAATGTTCCCTGGAGAAGCAAAAGTGGATCTTGACATGGCCAAGCTGGGAATGTGGTGTGAACCCATGGCTCCAGTGGAGTGTGTGGGGTGTGGCAGGGAGAGGGTTCAAAGGGAGGGGAAGTACAAGGCAGACATTGAGGAGCACAAAGCTAAGGTGCTAATCACCTATATTCACTGACTGCTGGAAATGGCTTCCTTCTTTGGAGATTAAAGTTGGAGAGTTTTCGTATTCATATAAATTATAATCTGGGTCCTTGTTAAAAGACTGCACAATTTGACTGAACTGCTGGTGACTGTGGTAAACACATGCCTGGGTGTTGATCATTGATGCAGCAATGCCAGCTCCAGGGAGCCTTCCTACACTGGAAGGAAATGTGAGTAATAACAAATATGCTTTTTTAGCAGATCGACAGCTTGCTGAGCTGGGACATGGTACATTCCCAACCCCCTCCCCACCATATTTTTTTCTTTTCCTAAAGCACACTGTGTTGCTAGGAATACTTATTAGCTGTGTATCTCTTCAATTCTTTCACGAATCAAAACGGTTCTGTCCTGATGCCTTGGATGTGATTTCTGTCTCAAAATGTCCCTGAAGGGAATGGGATTATTAAATTGCAAGAGAAGTAGCCTGGGCAATGATAGAGTGTGTTCGTTTGCTAGGACTGTCATAACGAAGTACCACATGCTAGGGGGCTTAAACCACAGAAATTGATTGTCTCACAATTCTGGAGGCTAGAAACCCAAGATCAATGTGTCAGCAGGGTTGGTTTCTCCTTCTCCTTTTTTTTTTTTTTTTTTTTTTTTTTTTTTGAGATGGAGTCTTGCTCTGTTGCCCAGGCTGGAGTGCAGTGGCACACTCTTGGCTAACTGTGACCTCCGCCTCCCAGGTTCAAGCAATTCTCCTGCCTCAGTCTCCAGAGTAGCTGAGATTACAGGTGTGTGCCACCACGCCTGGCTAATTTTTGTGTTTCTAGTAGAGACGGGATTTCACCATGTTGGCCAGGCTGGTCTCGAACTCCTGACCTCAAGTGATCCACTCTCCCAAAGTGCTGAGATTACAGACATGAGCCACGGCGCCTGGTAGATTTCTTCTGATGCATCTCTTCTTGGCTTGTAGACGATCATCTTCTCCCTGTGTCTTCCTTCACATACTCTTCTTTCTCTCTGTGTCTGTGTCCTAATCTTTTCTTCTTATAAGCACATCATTCATGTTGGATCAGGGCCCACCCTAATGACCTCATGTAAGCTTAATGCTAGAGACTGAATGTTTGTGTGCAACCCATCCCCAGAATGTATATGTTGGCATCCTAGTCTCCAGTGTGATGCTATAGGGAGTGGAGACTTTAGGAGGTAATTAGGCCATAAGGGTGGAGCCTTCATGATTGGGATTAGTGCCCTTAGGAAAGAAAGCCCAGAGAGCACCCTTGCTCCTTCCACTGTGTGAGGACACAGTGGTCCTCATGAACCAGGAAGCAGGTGTCTTGCCAGATACCAAATCTGCCAGCACCTTGACTTCCCAGCCTCCAGAACCATGAGAAATAGCATTCTGTTGTTTATAAGCCACCTGGTCTATAGTATTTGGTTATTGCTGTCCAAACAGAGTAGGACACTTTCTTATCTCTTTGAAGACTCTATCTCCAAAAATATTGTCACATTCTGAGGTACTGGGGACTTCAACAAATGAATTTGGGTGGGAGCAGGACATAATTCAACCAATTACACACGTGCCACTACTGGCCCCCATGAATACCCAGAGATACAGCTGTTTTGGATTCTACAAGACTGTGGTGGAAGAGTCTTCACATAAAAACAGAATACTTATGGACCTGTAAGGAGGGAATTTTCATTTAATCAATCACAGACCCATTTATTGTCATAAACCTGTTATCAGACACATATAATTATCATGTCAATATCAATAAATGCTTATGAATGAACAAATAACTCTTTTTTCTCAAAAAGACTCTTCTTCCTTTGTAAGAGGGATTTGATGCTGGGTGCCATGGCTCACATCTGTAATCCCAGCATTTTGGGAGGCCAAGGTGGGAAGATTGCTTGAGGCCAGGGGTTCAAGACCAGCCTGGACAACATAGCAAGACCCCATCTTTACAAAAGAATTTAAAAGTTAGCAGGATATCGTGGCACAGGGCTGAAATCCCAGCTACTCAGGAGGCTGAAGTAGGAGGATCCTTTGAGTCCAGGAATTTGAGGCTGCAGTGAACTATAACTGTGCCACTGCACTGCAGCTTGGGGGACAGAATGAGACCCTGTCTCTACAAAGGAAAAAAAAAAAGGATTTGACAGTTGAGAGGCAGACCAAGTTCTCCGGTTACTCTTCTGGATTGCTTCCTATTGAAGGACTTGTGGGCAGTCTCTAGTGGACTATAAAGCATCATGAATAATTAAAATTAAACAACACTTGTCAAAATCAATGAATAGAGCACTCTTCATGACACAATACTTCAGTCTGTTGGCTTGGTCACCAATTTGGAAACTCTAGCACCAGGTCCTGAGGCTGCCCACCCTAAGTATGAGGTCCTGTCCTGGCAATGGAGGAAGAAATACCCAGGAAAGAGCCTCCTTTTAAATGAGCTTCCAGGTTGGGGCACAGTGGTTCACACCTGTAATCCCAACACTTTGGGAGGCCCAGGCAGGAGGATCGCCTGAGTTCTTGGGGTTCGAGATTGACCTGGGCAACATAGTAAGACCCTGTCTCTACAAACAATAAGAAATGAGGTGGGCATGGTGATGTGTGCCTATAGTTCTATATACTCAGAAGGCTGAGGTGAAGGATGGCTTCAGCCCAGGAGTTAGTGGCTACAGTGAGGTATGATCACACCACTGCACTCCAGCCTGGGTGACAGAGTGAGACCTTGTCTCTATAGTTAAAAAAAATAAATAAAAAATAAGAAGTGCTTCTGGCCAGGTGCAATGGCTCAGTCCTATAATCCCAGCACTTTGGGAGGCCGAGGCAGGAGGATCCCTTGAGCCCAGAAGTTCAAGACCAGCCTGGGCAACATAGTGGGACCCCGTCTAAAAAAAAATGCTTTTGTGACAGTGGCGAGATTGGCACAGATGGGGATGAGGATTTTCCATGTCAGCCCCAGTCCAGACTAGAACCAAACAAACCTCCTGGTTAATTAATGAGCCTGCTACATACAAGTTTATGGGAAGATGAGCCTTGACTAGAATGTGAGCCTCGCCCTGGAGGGTTCTAGCTTTCATCTGTTAACTGTGTCTGCTGAAGACAAGTCCCTGCTCTGGGAACATAGTTTTCCCTTAGCTAATCTTTCACCATCATCACTGCAGCCATGAGACAGGCCCACATCAGGAGTAGCTCCAATTCAATCCAGTCCTTAGAAGGAGGGGTGAAGTTGTGGGTCAAAGCCAGGAAAAGAGATGAGAAACTGAATTCTGTCATATCTAAGGGCCAAGGATGGGCTGATTCTTTTTTTTTTTAATTGAGGTGAAATATACATAATATAAAATTTACCATTTAACCTTTTATTTATTTATTTAGTTTGAAATAGGGTCTTGCTATGTTGTCCAGGCTGGACTCAAACTTCTGAGCTGAAGCAATCTTCCTACCCTAGCCTCCAAAGCAGCTAGGACTATAAGGAAGCACCACCCACCCAGGTACTTTTGTAAAACTTTCTGTAGAGATGGGGTCTTGCTATGTTACTCAGGCTGATCTTGAATTCCTGGGTCCAAGAGATCTTCCTGCCTCGGTACTGGGATTACAGGCATAAGCGATTGTGCTCAGCCCTAGGCTGATTCTTCCAGCTAGGCATCTCAGCCCATCTTTAAGCCCAGAAGGGAACAATAAGACCAAACAGAGACACGCACAGAGCTCTGGAACTGAGGAGAAGATGGGAAGAGAAAGCTGGGCAAAGAGATAACCCAAGTCCAAGCAACGAGTCTGGGCAGCAGGAACGCCATCCCCAGCCTTCCTTTTTTTTGAGAGAGGGTCTTGCTCTGTCGCCTAGGCTGGAGTGCAGTGGCATGATCTTAGCTCGCTGCAACCTCCATGTCCCAGGTTCAAGCGATCCAACCACCTCAGCCTCCCAAGTAGCTAGGACTACAGCTGTGCACCACCACACCTTGTTAATTTTTGTATTTTTAGTAGAGACGGGGTTTCACCATGTTGGCCACGCTGGTCTCAAACTCCTGATCTCAAGCGATCTGCCCGCCTCAGCCTCCCAAAGTGCTGGGATTGCAGGCATGAGCCACCATGCCCAGCCTATCTCCAGCCTTCTGAGATATTGTTTATCAGGAAGCATTTCTGCTTTTAGATGATGCATCTCCTTTGGATCCCATAGCTCTATATCTGTACTCGTCTACCATCTGTACTACTTTCTACATTGGAGGTTTATTTATATGTGTCTGTTAACTTTCCTGCTAAACTATAAACTTCCTCAGGGCAGCAACTATGCCTCATTCATTTTGGAAGCTCCAATAGCACCCAGCACCATCTCTGGATTGTAGCTCGTGGTTAATAACTATTTACTAAATAGATGAACCTAACATTACACATTGAAGAAACAGTCTACTCATTCCCTGGGTTTCTTCAAGGAAAGCACCACCACTCATGTCTGCTTAGATGTTTTTATTAATAGTGGGTCAGTAATAATAATATAATAATAATTATAATTATATAATAATAATAATGCCACTGTGGAAAATTTAGGCCACATCCAAAATATGTGCACTTCCAGATCTGCCACAAGTTGTTTCGATCCCAGGTACCGGGGATAATCTAAAAAGAGCTCAGGGGAAAGGTTGTCAGAAGAACAAAGCGGCCAGGTGCGGTGGCTCAAGCCTGTAATCCCAGCACTTTGGGAGGCCGACACGGGCGGATCACGAGGTCGGGAGATCGAGACCATCCTGGCTAACACGGTGAAACCCCGTCTCTACTAAAAAAATACGAAAAACTAGCCGGGCGTGGCGGCGGGCGCCTGTAGTCCCAGCTACTCGGGAGGCTGAGGCAGGAGAATGGCGTAAACCCGGGAGGCGGAGCTTGCAGTGAGCTGAGATCCGGCCACTGCACTCCAGCCTGGGCAACAGAGCGAGACTCCGTCTGAAAAAAAAAATAAAAAAAATAAAAAATAAAAAATAATAAATAAATAAATAAATAAATAAATAAATAAAGAAGAACAAAGCATCCGGAAGCTGTCAGGTGAAAAACAGTTCAATGAATTGACTATTTGGGTCAGAGACAAGAAGACTAAGGAGACAGACATCAAAAGTGTTTGCAAATATCTGAAAAGCTTTCCTGTAGAAGCGGAAGCAGACTTAGTTTTGCTGTAGAGGTAGAACCAGGACCAGTGGGTTTAAGAGCAAGGAGACAAAATTCAAAATACAAGAGAACTGTTAAACTTTTAAATTAGAGCTCTCCAACAATAGAGTAGACTGATAAGATTGTGAGCTCCCTGTCAACACAGAGATGGTCAATAATGCAGTAGGAAGGAAAATACAAATGGGATCTGAAAGATTCTCGTTCTGACCATTGTTGCCCAGGCTGGAGTGCAGTTGGCACAATCTCAGCTCACTGCTGCATCCCGGGTTCAAGCGATGCTCCCGCCTCAGTCTCCAGAGTAGCTGGGACTGCAGGCATGTGCCACCATACCTGGCTAATTTTTGTATTTTTAGTAGAAAGAGGATTTCACCACGTTGGCCAGGCAGGTCTTGAACTCCTGACCTCAAGTGATCCACCCACTCGGCCTCCCAAAGTGCTGGGATTATAGGCATGAATCATTGCGCCCGGCCGTAGTTTTGATTTCTATGTCTCTAATCATTTCCTTAGGAAAAAAAAAATGGCCAAGGCATGGTGGCTTATGCCTGTAATCCCAGTACTTTGGGAGGCCAAGGTGAGAGGATCACTGGAGACCAGAAGTTCGAGACCAGCCTGGGTAAAATAGTAAGATCCTCTCTCTACAAAATAAAAAATAAAAAAAATTAGCTGGGCATGGTGGCACTTGTCTTCAGCCCTTCCAGTTACTTGAGAGGCTGAGGTAGGAGGATTGCTTGAGTACAAGAGTTCAAGGCTGCAGTGAGCTATGATCATGATGCTGCACTCCAGCCTGGATGATGGAGTGAGACTCTATTTAAAAAAAAAAAAAATCCTGTTCAGTTTCAGGGATGCAATATCCTCTTTTCTCTCTGAGGATATTAATTCTGTGTCCTCAGAAAAAATGAGCTTCTGCTTATTGAGTTTGATATCACTCTTCAGGATATTGGTTTTGTAAAAAATGATTGCCCATTCTTAGGTGTGAACTCATATGATGGCTGGCATGTCCTTATAGCCTGTGTAGAGTGCTTTCTCTGCTTCCCAGCATTCTTAAGAAGGGGTGAGCTGTACCTACTGTCAAGTGGGCTATACCCGTAGTCAGTCTCCTGGATATGGGGACTCCCCATTACTTCTGAGTGTTTGCAAGGCTTCTTCCAAAGCTCACATTCATTGCTCCTACCCAAGGGCAGACACCTCTACTTGGCAAGGAGAGGTCGGAACTTATCTCATCTGGCTGTTCCTAATGCATGTCCCAAGCCAGTTAACCCCAGGTTTGCCTCCAGGCTCCCCTCTTACTCCTCATAATCGGTACCTCCAGCTTGGGGTTGGAGGCTTGGAGCATTCCAGAATGACTTTCTCCTTCTACAACAGTCGTTTGCTTTCAGAAAAACAGCCTCCTCTGTGAACCAACCCTGCTTGCCTTCCCTTATTTAGATATTCCTTCTTATTTCTGGTCCTCCAAGAATACCCCTTCCTGTTCTCCAGCCCTATTATGGGTCTATTATTTTAAACTTGTAATCTCTTTTCTGTCATTTTTAGGCATCTGTGCTCAGTTAACCATCTTAATTCAATCTCCTGTCTCTTCCAATTCTAAATGTTATAATTTTATAAATGCAAAGGGGAAAGTAAACAAAAAATACAGTCATTACAAAAATAGCTCATTTTAAAGCTGTGGTTTTTTTTCCTAATTACATCAACAATTAGATAGGTAGTGATCTACTACCCATTACTATGGGTAGTGACCTCTACAAGTCTTAGCAAACACAAAAACATGTCATCTGCCACCCTAGACACCTAGAAAGTCTAGCTATGATTTAAAGTGAATTAATTTAAATTTGTTTCAAAGTAACTCATCAATATAGTTTAGAACTTTAAGCCCCTTGGCCAGGCGCGGTGGCTCACGCCTGTAATCCAATCACTTTGGGAAGTTGAGGAGGGCGGATCACTTGAGATCAGGAGTTTGAGACCAGCCTGGCCAACACGACAAAGCCCCGTCTCTACTAAAATGCAAAAATTAGCCGAGCGTGGTGGCGCACGCTTGTAATCCCAGCTACTTGGGAGGCTGAGGCAGGAGAATTGCTTGAACCCGGGAGGTGGAGGTTGCAGTGAACCGAGATTGCACCATTGCATTTCAGCCTAAGCCACAGAGTGAGGCTTCATCTCAAAGAAAAAGAAACGAACAAACAAACAAAAAAAACCTTTAAGACCCGTCTCCCAGGCCTTCCCAGCTGGAATCCTGCTTTCTAATGATATCTACTTCAAAACTACCCCCTATGGCATTTTCCTCCATCATTCTTAGTAATGTGTTTATAGCACCATGTTTCACTGAATCCATTTTGAAATGTAATCATCTGTTATCCTAGATGAGGATTTGGCTTTCTTACCCCACTGCTGTCCCGACTTCTCATTCTTCCTAACTTATATCATAAGTTTTGGGTAAATCAATATTTGGAATTCACATTATTATGACTATGTAAATGTTTTTTATTTTTTGGCTGAGGTAAGTAGAAGAGCATATGTTCCTTTTCTTAGTTAAAATTTTAAAATGTTCCTGGAATTTTATTTTTTTTTGACTTGGCTTTTTGTATTACAAGATATCATCATGCAAAGTCCCTAAATGTTCCTGGAGTGATTGACTCAATATTTTTTTTAAATTTGTGCAATCATTAATTCTATACTCTAATAGCTCTGTAATATGCCTCTTGATTCTATTTTTCATACAAGTACATCGGTTTTGTTTTGTTTTGTTTTATCTGGGAGATCTTCTTCTTGGAGACTTCTCTCCTCATAGTCTAACCTGAATTGGTTGTTCACTATGGCTCCCATATAGCCGTCATCCTGTGTTGCGTTCTCTGGTTTCTGTAATTTCTGTTTCTTGCTTTCTCTCTTAGTTTTCCAAAGAACATCATTCTGTATGTCATACACACTTGTGTATGAAAGGTAAAATACTTGTGGATTTAAATATGAGAAAATATCTTTTTTTTTTTGAGACAGAGTCTTACTCTGTCACCCAGGCTGGCATGCAGTGGTGCAATCTTGACTCACTGCAACCTCCGTCATCTCCTGGGTTCAAGTGATCCTCCTGCCTCAGCCTCCGGAGTAGCTGGGACTACAGGCACGTGCCACTACACCCGGCTAATTTTTGTACTTTTGGTAGAGACAGGGTTTCACCATGTTGGCCAGACTGGTCTCAAACTCCTGACCTCAAGTGATCCACCCGCCTCAGCCTCCCAAACTGCTGGGATTACAAGTGTGAGCCACGACACCCAGCACACAAAAATATCTTTTTTTTTTCTATCTTTATACTTTGTTCATAATTTGGCTGGATATAGAATTTGAAGTCAAAAAACAAAGTCCCCTTGGGTTTTTTGAAGATCAAAAACTAATCCGTTGATCTATAGCTTCTGCTATTGTTATGAAGAGATTCAAAGCCATTTTGATTCTTGATACTTTTTATGTAAACTGTTGTGTATTTTTTTCCTCTCTAGAAAATTTTAGGATCTTCTCTTTATTTTTTTAGGTTCTGGAATTTCCCAGTAATGTTTGTGATTTGGGTCCTCTGTGGTAGGTGTACAACAGGCCCTTTTCAATCTAGAGATTCAGATTGACAATAATTTCTTGTTTCCTATGTGTGTGGGATGAAATTAGGGTGGGTGGGTGGGTAGGTACCATGTCTGGATATATAAGGAAAAGGAGACAACCTATATTGTGTATGTAGTCTTTTTTTTTTTTGAGACAGGATCTTGCTCTGTTGCCCAGGCTGGAGTGCAGTGATGTGATCATCACTCACTGCAATGGGGACCTCCCAGTCTCATGTAATCCTCCCACCTTAGCTTCCCAAATAGCTGGGACTACAAGTGTGTGCCACCAGGCCTGGCTAATGTTTAAAATTTTTTTTGTAAAGATGGGGTCTTGTAATATTGCCCAGGCTGGTCTTGAACTCCTGGACTTAAATGATTTTCCTACCTCGCCCTCTCAGAGTGCTGGGATTACAAGCATGAGTCACCATGCCTGGCCTGTGTATGTAGTCTTTTCATCCAATATCCATCTTTTCAGTTCTGTGCCTAATACAATCTTCCATATTAGTTGGTGATTCCAAAACATGATGCTCTCTGGGGCTCTGGTGGGGGTAAGTGGGAAAAATAACTTTTTTTTTCTGCAGGCATTTAGATGGTTGGGTTCTCAATTCTGCATAATATCTCATCCATCCAGTTTTTTATTCTTCTAAAGAGATATTAACATATCATTCATTGGTCTTTCCAACATTTTACCTTTCTATCCCTGACACTTTATTATTAACATTTTGTTAGATTTATTAGGTGTTTGTTAAACCTGCCATATTTAATCAAAAGTCTAAGGAGTTGTTAGAGTGAGTCTTTGAAGCCAGAAATGACCATAGTTTGCTGTCCATGGAATGACTGGGGACACGTTTCTGAACAGGACAAAGAATAGGGATGGCCGGACGCAGTGGCTTATGCCTGTAATTCCAGCACTTTGGGAGGCCAGGGCAGGTGGATCATGAGGGCAAGAGATTGAGACCATCCTGGCCTACATGGTAAAACCCCACCTCTACTAAAAATACAAAATTTAACTGGGCACCGTGGCACACACCTGTAGTCCCAGCTACTCAGGAGGTTGAGGCAGGAAAATCGCTTGAACCCAGAAGGCAGAGGTTGCAGCGAGCTGAGATCGCGCCACTGCACTCCAACCTGGTGACGGAGTGAGACTCTGCCTCTAAATAAATAAATAAATAGGGATATACTGTGTCTCGGTGTCTTGTTTTGTTTTGTTCTTGTTTTTTTTTGTTTTTTTTTTTTTTTGAAATGGAGTCTCACTCTGTCACCCAGGCTGGAGTGCAGTGGCCTGATTTTGGCTCACTGCAACCTCCACCTCCTGGGTTCAAGTGATTCTCCTGCCTCAGCCTCCCAAGTAGCTGGGATTACAGGTGCACACCACCATGCCCAGCTAGTTTTTGTATTTTTAGTAGAGACAGGGTTTCACCATATTGACCAGGCTGGTCTCGAACTCCTGACCTCACATGATCTGCCCACGTCGGCCTGCCAAAGTGCTGGGATTACAGGCTTGAGCCACCATGCCCGGCCTTCCGTTTATTTGGCAAACCTAACTTCTTGCCTCCTGGTAGCAAATGATACAAATGGCATCAGTTGACTCTAGCCTTTTCCTCTTGCCAGCTAGCCTCCTTGGTTGCTAACAATTCAAGGATCTATTGTTTCTCTTTCCTGGGCTGACCAATGAATATGGAGCTAGGAGTCATTTTGAGTGGCAGTCTGCAAATCTGATGTAAATACAGAGATTGTAAGAGGAAACTGTGGGGGCTGGGTGCAATGGCTCACACCTGTAATCCTAGCACTTTGAGAGGCCGAGGCGGGTGGATCACTTGAGGTCAGGGGTTCGAAACCAGTGTGGCCAACATGGCGAAACCCCATCTCTACTAAAAATACAAAAATTAACTGAGCATGGTGATGGGTACCTGTAATCCCAGCTACTCGGGAGGCTGAGGCAGGAGCATCGCTTGAACCGGGAGGCAGAGGTTGCAGTGAGTGGAGATCACACCACTGTACTCCAGCCTGGACGACAGAGCAAGACTGTCTCAAAAAATAATAATAATAATAATAATGATAATGCCTCACACCTTATAAGTATTATATATGTGTTTGCTATGATTATTGTTGTTATTTCAAATGACAGGTGTTGCTTTGGTTTTTTTTGAAAACCATTAGGAGAAAACCAAAACAGAATAGTCTGCAGCTGTTGATCAAATACAAGATGTGGAGCTCATTCTGTAGGAACTAAGCCTCAAACGACATACAAAGGACTGCTTTAGGAAGAACCACTGGATTCCTTTGCTGTATGAGTTGTCGATATTTCCAAGGTGAATGTTAAAGTTTGCCTAATAAAGCCACATGTGCCCAGAGTGGGTCGGGGATACTCCGTGTGGGCTCACGTGGCATCCCTAGATGTCTTCTTCCTTTCTCTTCAGGAAAGCCCCTTTATTTATTATTTGTGTTTTTATTTTTTGAGATGAAGTCTTGCCCTTGTCACCCAGGCTGGAGTGCGGTGGCACGATCTCAGATCACTGCACACTCTGCCTCCTGGGTTCAAGCAATTTTCCTGTCTCAGCCTCCTGAGTACCTGGAATTACAGACACCTACCACCATGCCTGGTTAATTTTTGTATTTTTGGTAGAGACGGAGTTTCACCATGTTCGCAGGCTGGTCTCGAACTCCTACCTCAAGTGATCCGCCCACCTTGGCCTGCCAAAGTGCTGGGATTACAGGCGTGAGCACCACGCCCAGCTTGGGAAAGCCCCTTTCATATTTGATTCCTTTCAGTAAATAGCTGCCATGTGCCTGGAAGGGTAGGATGAACTCAGGATTTGGAATGGAAGTTTTTGTGGGAAGTGGGACACTTTGCTCTGGTGGATCTGTGACTTTAAACCCTTGCCTGTTGTGGGAAAAGAAAGGGGCTGGCAGGGGCTGGGACCTACACAGGAGCCGGAGGTCAGCAAGCTCAAGCAGACATCCGGATGCCCTAACCCTGACTTCTTCCATCCCAAAGGAGGACCTCTGGTGTGCCGGAAAGAGCCCGAATTCAGAGTCTGTTTGATCTGAGTTCCAGTTTTATCCCTGATTCAATTTCTCACAGCTTTATGAACTTTGCTTTTTTCATCTGTAAAATGAATACTTCTCAGTGTTGTCATGTAAATGGATGAGTTTGCATATGTAAAAATTGTCTGGCGTATCCTAGAACTCCCTTTGCTCCCATTTTTTGCTCCTTTTCCCACTGTACATAATTATCAGTCCAAAATACAACTCCCAGATTCCCACAGCAAGACAGGATCTGGCCCAGGCAACAGCGGAATGCAATTACACCGCTCCACTGCAATTATATTACTACAGGACATTCACTTTTCAAGGATCTGCAGAGGCTAAATTTTTCGGGACTATCCGAAATTCTCTCTGATAATGACTTGTTTTGCTCAGCAATTGAATAATGTTGTATTTAATCACTTAAACAGTATTTATTAAGCCCGGTCCAATGTCCTGAGTAATATGGAGGACATAGGGGAAGAAGAAAAGAGCTTACAATTTTGTGAAAGAAACCAAACAACGAGATAAGCCATCTAGAACAAAATCAAGTAGTGGACTATGGACAAAAGCCTGGAGACTTGTTGCATTTCAAAGTGGGAGAGACCTTGATGGCTTTCTTCACCCAGCTGTGCAATAGAGCCTAGCGTTTGTCTTCACCTCTGCAGAGCTAACTGGGATTTAGGGAGTTTCATGCTAATGTGGGGTGGGGTCTGGGGGATTCTGGGAATGTGTGCACATGCTGACTTGTCTTCAGCAGCCAAAATGCTTTCCCTGCTCAGAGCTGTTTTAGTACAGGGTTGTTTTCTCATCTTTCTGGGAAAAAGAAAAAACCCAAAGGGAGAATGCTAGTGGATACAACGAGTTCTGTTCAGAACATGTTCTGTGCCAGGCTCAGCTGCCTACCAATTTTTAATTTTTTGGCGATTTGCTAGATGTAGGGCCTCATTTTTAAAAATTGCTGTCTTCTCTAGAGTGCAGATTCTTTTCCTGCCTGCATCCCTCCATTTTTCTCGTAAAGAATAGACTTCTGTTTCAGGCATCCACGATATACTTGGTATATATCTACATTACTTCTCATTTATAGATCTTCAAACCCTCTGAAAAGACAACTAAAAATGGGCCAGGAGTGGTGGCTCACACCTGTAATCCCAGCACTTTGGGAGGCCGAGGCTGGCGGATCGCTTGAGGTTGGGAGATCGAGACCAGCCTGGTCAACAGGGTGAAACCCTGTCTCTACAAAAAATAGAAAAATTAGGCAGGTGTGGTGGCAGGCGCCTCTAATCCCAGCTACTCAGAGGATGAGGCAGGAGAATGGCTTGAACCCAAGAGGCGGAGGTTGCAGTGAGCTGAGATTGCGCCACTGCACTCCAGCCTGGGCGACGGAATGAGACTCCGTCTCAAAAAAACAAAACAAAACAAAAACCACAACTAAAATCAGCCACTTAGTGACCTTCAATTAAGGTTCTATTTATTGGAACTGGATATTGATTATCGGCAAATGCCTCTGTTTTTTCCTGTCTCTCCTCTTGTAGAAGAATTGGAAGGTCGGTCTTGCCATGCTAACTTCTGCTTTTCTTCTTTTCTTTGCTACTTCTACCCTTCATTCTGATTTGATCCACAGTAATACTCTTTTCTTTTAATTTAATTGTGTGCTCTGCATGGCTGGAAAATTCCTTGTTTTTGTCCTGCAAATAAGTAAAGGCAGATCCATGCAGAAGAGCAATGCTTTCTTGGTTCTGGCTTTCCTCTGCTACTGCAGTATCTCTGGGACCCACCCAAGTCCATACCAATCTTTTTGAGGGGTCCTAGTTAATGTTTCACGTGGGTTTGCAAATATGTCTTTTGAGTGTTGGCCATTTTCTTTGGCTCCTGTAGGAAATGCCACCCCTGAAGTTGCTGCTCAGCCCCTCATCTGAACAACAGTACTGATACTTTGCTCTCATCAGCTGCGGCTGATGTCACCTGCAACCACCGAAGACATGTTGCTCCAGGGATGCTGGGGCTGATGTTGGGGTGTCTCTGCCAACACTGTGCTGAGACTGCCGGTGCCATTAGGATGGACTTGCCCACAGATACAGCCCTAGTTCTTGTTCTGGGCTGGGGTCTGCAACCCCTTGTGGGGCAGGCACCACCAGAGCAGGTGCTGGCCTGGGGGCTGCAAATAGTGATACTATGTGCTGCTTCCCAGGGCTGCAGCCTCAGGGCATCCATGGCTCCCTATGCAGAGGTGGCCCTACAGAAGTAGAGATAAACCTTCCCCATCACTCTTCGGGCATGTTCTTCTACCTCAGACCAAAGCAGTCCTGTTTTATGCTCCCAAAATCTCACAGAGTTTTGCATGAGAAAGCACTTTTTGACAGGGCAAGGTGGCTCACGCCTGTAATCCCAGCACTTTAGGAGGCCGAGGGGGGTGGATTACGAGGTTAGGAGATCGAGGCCATCCTGGCTAACACAGGGAAACCCCGTCTCTACTAAAAAATACAAAAAAATTAGCCGGGCGTAGTGGCGAGCACCTATAGTTCCAACTACTCGGGAGGCTGAGGCAGGAGAATGGCGTGAACCCAGGAGGCGGAGGTTGCAGTGAGCCGAGATTGTGCCACTGCACTCCAGCCTGGGTGACAGAGCAAGACACCATCTCAAAAAAAAAAAAAAAAAAAAAAAAAAAGAGAAAGCACTTTTTTTGTTTGTTTGTTTGAGATGAAGTCTCCATCCCCTAGGTTGGAGAGCAGTGGCGTGATCTTGGCTCATTGCAACTTCCACCTCCTGGTTTCAAGTGATTCTCCTGCTTCAGCCTCCCAAGTAGCTAGAATTATAGGCACACACCACCATGCCCAGCTTCTATTTTTAGCAGAGATAGGGTTTCACCATGTTGGCCAGGCTGGCCTCGAACTCTTGACCTCAAGTGATCCGCTCACCTTGGCCTCCCAAAGTGATGGTATTATAGGTATGAGCCACTATGCCCAGCTGAGAAAGTACTTTCATGCTTGCCTCCCTCTTTCTCGCATCAAGATTCTGATGCTTGTTTGCTGGGAGAAACTGGTGGAAACATCTATGTCCCAGACGCCATGCTGTTTGCTCCTAGCACACTAAGCATGATGTTGAAGCAAACTGTTCAGTGTTTCCCATGCTTGCTCCAGTCCCTCAAATCATAAATCTACCTCAAACTCTCCTTCCAAATTCCAGTCATAGACTCAGTTTTTAAATCTATTTTGTGACAGAGAAGTATGACAGTATGATTAATAAAACAACTTTTTTCTAGGTGCAGTAGCTCACACCTGTAATCCCAGCATTTTGGGAGGCTGAAGTGGGGGGATCACTTAGGCCCAGGAGTTTAAGACCATTCTGGTCTTAAACCAGCCATAGCAAAACCCCATGTCTACAAAACATTTTTAAAAATTTAAAAATTAGCTGAGTGTGACAGTATGCACCTGAAGTCCTAGCTACTTGGGAGGCTGAGATAGGAGGATCCCTTGAGCCCAGAGTTCAAGGCTACGGTGAGCTGTGATCTCCCTACTGCAGTCCAGCCTGGACAACAAAGTGAGACCCTATCTCAAAAACAACACAAAACAATTCCTGGTGCTGTGGCTTATGCCTGCAATCACAGCGCTTTGAGAAGCCAAGGTGGGAAGATTGCTTGAAGCTAGGAGTTTGAGACAGCCCAGGCAACATAGCAAGACTCCATGTCTACAAAAAAAAAAAAAAGTCTCTGGGCATAGTAGTGGGTGCCTGTAGTCCCCCCTACTAGGGAGGCTGAGGCAGGAGGATCCCTTGAGCCCAGAAGATTGAGGTTGCAGTGAGCCATGATCATGCCACCGTACTCCAGCCTGGGTGGCAGGGTAAGACCTTGTCTAAAAAAAAAAAAAAAAAAAAAAAAATCAGAGATAAGAATCAATTTTATTAGGATAAAATTATATGGAGAAGTAGAATGGATATAAAAAGAAAAAACGATGTTTTATTTTCAAATATTAAACAACGACTTTCATATTCTTTTTTTTTTTTTTTTCAGACGGAGTCTCGCTCTTTTGAGCCCAGACTGGAGTGCAGTGACACAATCTCATCTCACTGCAACCTTCACCTCTCAGGTTCAAGAGTTTCTCTTGCCTCAGCCTCCTGAGTAGCTGGGATTTCGGCGTGTGCCACCACACCCAGTGATTTTTTTGTAGTTTTAGTAGAGATGGGGTTTCACCATATTGGCCAGGCTGGTCTCAAACTCCCAACCTCAGGTGATCCACCCACCTCGGCCTCCCAAAGTGCTGGATTATAGGCATGAGCCACCGTGTCTGAACTCATATACTGTTTAGTGAATGAAAATGAGTATTAAATTGCCCAGATATTTAGATTCCATCAGACACATTTAAAAGTGATCTGTGGGTTTAGTTTACAATATTAACATTTACAATCCACTGGAAATTGCATCCCTGGCAACTATTTAAACTTATGTTGAAAAATTTTAGATGTTATTCTTCAAACAGGTGAGAAAGTGCTGCATAGTTTTTCAAATTTCTTTTTTTTTTTTGAGTGGAGGTGGGGAGTTGTGAGTAAAATGTTTAAGGATCTCCAATTTAGAGTGTTTTGCAAATATGCTCTGAACAACTGACCAATTTCTATGAATTTGTTTTTTTCACATGTCGTTTATTCACGTAAATATTTTATAAGTTTGTTTAAATTTATTTTGCACTGGAAACCATGAAAAACAATAGTTATGCTAGAGAAGTAAGTTCATTCAGCTTAATGCTCTATCCCTTAATTGCTGCTCAATCTACTGCTATGCAGACGCTTATGAAAGCAAGTGAATCTGAAATTACCAATTGCTAGATCAGAACAGAGCCTGTGGGGAACCACCTTGACATTTCTATTTTAAAGTCTAATCTGTTCCCATTCTCTGCTGCCTCCCTTGCCTTCTGCTGTTTTTCAATGTTCAAAAAACAATAAAACAAGGTGCCAAAACCCAAGAAGGATGGGTGGGAAGGGGAACATAATTAGCTTTCGATGGGATCTTATTTTTATGGCCATTCCAAGCTTCAAATATCGGTTGGGAGGGGAGAGTTTAGAATAAATTGGTAACTTGATTATTAAAAGAACCCTTCTCTGTTTGGAAAAAGAATAACTGTCCCAGGAAAAGGGGGTTCCCAGGGATGCTCTTTCCGTAAACACCTTTATACTCTTCTTTGTTGGTTGTAAGAAAAACAGCATTCAGGGGCTAGAAATGGAGAGAAGACAGGGATTTCCTTTAGCAAAGGAATTGCAGGGAATTTGGGTTCTCAGGATCAGTGGTCAAAGATAATATTCTTTTACTAGGGCAATTAGAGCTAGCAGAAGATCCATTTATTCCAGCAGCGGAGAAAACTGTGCAATGGCTTTAAAATGTTTTTATTTTTATTTTTTTTGAGACAGGGTCACCCAGGTTTCGTTGCAGTGGCATATTCACAGCTCACTGCAGCCTCGACCTCCTGGGCTCAAGCGATGCTCCTGCGTCAGCCTCCCCAGTAGCTGGGATTACAGGCGTGCACCACCACACCCAGCCAGTTTTTAAAATGTTCTGTAGAGACAGGATCTCGTCATGTTGCCCACACTGGTCTCAAACTCTTGGGCTCAGGGCAATCCTCCTTCTTTGGCCTCCAAAGTGCAGGGATTATAGGCAGCCTGTGCAAAGACTTTTAATGCCAAAGTCGTTGTGTAAAAGTTGAGCATAAGCCCCGGACTTTTAGACTCTGAAGAACAAGTTGAGTGAGTTAACTTCGTTTCCTCCTTTGCCCTGTTTATGAACATCAGAGTCACACTTAATAGTGAAAACTGGAAATTTGGCCAGTCAGGAAAAGTTACATCTATGTGTTTATTTGGACTTAGTGAAGTCATGTTCTTCTAAATTCTACTTAATCTAAACTTTATTGGCAACTATTGATATATTGTGTTTGTTAGAGATTTATTCTTTTTTTTTCTTTTGAGACAGTGTCTTGCTCTGTCACCCAAGCAATGGCATGCTCATGGCTTACTGCAGCCTTGACCTCCCAGACTCAAGCAATCCTCCTACCTCAGCCTCCCTAGTAACTGGGACTACAGGCATGCACCACCACACCCAGATAATTTGTGTATTTTTTTGTAGAGACAGGGTTTCACTGTGTTGCTTGAACTCCTGGGCTTAAGTGATCCACCTGCCTTGACCTCCCAAAGTGTTGGGATTACAGGCGTCGGCCACCACATGCAGCATTCGAGATTTATTCTGATGAGTGTATACACATGGTTTTATAATTACACGTACATAGACATATAGATACACATATATGTTTTAGAGCAAATGTTTAGCTTATGGCTCCTCATGCAAAATGTTCTGTTGAGCACCACTGCAGTCCAAGGAAAAAAACAGATGGTTGGTTCACTTTACACAACCAAGCCTAAAACCCCATCATTCAACAACCAAAATTGTAGGCACTGTGCTTAAGAAAGAATGATCAATGCTTCTAAGTCAACCCAAGCCTCAACTGTCCCACCTAAACAGTTGCCAAGACTTGATATGAATGTTCACCTATGAACTCTGCCTCAGTCTTCCTTGACTCCCATTTCTAGCCTGGGAGCGGATATTTCTTTTTTTTTTTTTTCATTATTATTATTTTTTAAGACAGAGTCTCACTCTGTTTCCCAGGCTGCAGTGCAGTCTGACTGGAGTGCACGATCTCGGCTCACTGCAACCTTCGCCTCCTGGGTTCAAGCGATCCTCCTGCCTCAGCCTCCCAAGTAGCTGGGACTACAGGTGCCCAGCACCATGCCCTGCTAATTTTTGCATTTTTAGTAGAGACAGTGTTTTGCCATGTTGGCCAGGTTGGTCTCGAACTCTTGACCCCAGGTGATCCACCCACCTTGGCCTCCCAAAGTGTTGGGATTACAGGCATGGACCATCATGCCCGGCCTCCTGTTTTTTATTTTTCATTCTTTTTTTAAATAAAGATAGGGTCTTTCTATATTGCCTAGGCTAGTCTCGAACTCTTGGCCTCAAGCGATGCTCTCATCTCGGCCTCCAAAAGTGTGGAATTACAGGGGTGAGCCACTGTGCCCCGCCAAGTGTTTCATGTTCTGATGGATTAAATATGTGTCCTATGGGAGGTGGGCCATATGAAACCCGAAAGGACCACACAGTGTTCATAGAGTCACCCTGCAAATTAGCCTCACAGCTGTCATGGTGTGAAATGACGGGGTAGGACACCCCCTCGACTTCATTTACCATAGGGGACACCATTTGGCCCCAGAGATCGGTGGCAGGAATAGCCTTTGTAGTTATTAGATTCTGTTACCTTAGGTCTCTGGGTCCAGAAAGTTGTGAATGGAGATTCCCTGTAGAAATTGGAAATTATTACCCAAAAAATCCCACCACTGAATAGCCCAGAGGTGCGTACATCAAAGGAGGCCACTGTTTGTTTGTTTTTCTTGGCCAAGTGGGAGGAGGAGTGCCGGAGAGCTCAGAACATTCCCAGAGAAAACGAGGGCTCTGACTTGATATGTTTTTCCCAATTCCTTTCTGAGTGAATTCCACGGCCGATAAACTGGCTCAGGCACAACTGTTCACAGCTGCATGTAGGATGTTGCAGGGGACACAATAGCTGCTGTGTGTGCAGGAGGACAAACAGTCCCACACAGGCCTGAGCCTGAGGAACAATGAGCGACAAACGGCCTTCAATACAATGCATTCATTTCCTGTAATAACATTGGGCTAAATGCGGCCTGGGAGGCCAGTTCCACCTGACCGAGAGACACTCCTCTTCATGCCATCATTTTTAGAGGCCCGCTGTTCATGAAGAAAGACACATATAAAAAGGAGAGAGATGGCAAGCGGTTGAGGGTTTTTTTTCCCCCCTCCTGCAAAGCTAGATATAATTAAAACCATATATATTTTTAATGCCCAGATAAAACAGTGTGGTAAAAATACTGTCGAAGTGTTAGAAGCTATTTCAATTTTAAGTCTTTCTGACACTAACTGCTCGTGATTCACCATCGCTGCTAAAAATACTGGCAGGCGGCACCCTGGGCTTCTCTGCTTGCCAGCAGGTAGACTGGCTCTAACGTGAGCTTAGCTCCCTGTCCTGCCAGAGCTTCCATCCTCATGTGGGTAAAAGTCCTACTGGGAATTGGCTTGAGAGCCTATCATAGTAATAATAATTGGCCGGGTGCGGTGGCTCATGCCTGTAATCCCAGCACTTTGGGAGGCCAAGGTGGGCAGATCACCTGAGGTCAGGTGTTCGAGGCCAGCCTGGCTAACATGGTGAAACCCTGTCTCTACTAAAAATACAAAAATTTCGCCAGGCATTGTGGTGGGCGCTTGTAATCCCAGCTACTTGGGAGGCTAAGCCAGGAGAATTAACTGAACCTGGGAGGCAGAGGTTGCAGTGAGCCAAGATTGCACCATTGCACTCCAGCCTGGGCAACAGAGCAAGACTCTCTCATAAAAAATAATAATAATTAATAAAGCCCTAATAATAATCAAGATGATGATGATAGCTGACATCTACTGAGTGCTTACTAAGTAGCCAGTCTGAGTCTAATTGCCTGAATCCTCACAAGAACCGTATGAGGTGTGGACCCTTATTCATCTCAGGTGAGAAACTGAGGCACTGAGAGATTAAGCAACTTGCCCAAGCTCACAGCTATTCATCCTTTTCAATATATACCCAGGGGCCGGGCACAATGACTCACACATGTAGTCTCAGCACTTTGCGTGGCTAAGGTGGGTGGATTGCCTGAGGTCAGGAGTTTGAGACCAGCCTGGGCAATGTGGCAAAAATCATGTTGGTTTAAGAGCCAATAGTAATAATAATTAATAAAGGCTTAATAATAGTAAAGACGATGACGATAGCTAACATCTACTTAGCATTCTACTGGACCACAATTGTGTACCACCATGCCCAGCTAATTTTTAATTTTTTGTAGAGATGTGGGTCTTGCTATGTTGCTCAGGCTGGTCTCGAACTCGTTACTCAAGTCATCTTCTTGTCTTGGCCTCCCGAAGTGCTGGGATTATAGGCATGAGTCTCTGTGCTTGGTCTTTCTCCTCATTTTAGAATTGAGAGGCACGGGGGCAGGAATGAAGTGTCCCAGCTAATACCACTCAGGTAGTTCAAGACAGAGCCAGGACTAAAATGAAAGTCTGCTCTTTCTACCTGTATAAAAGAACAAACTCAGTTAGAGCCATGTATTACATACTTACTGAAAACTGAATTAATTAATATCTGTACTAATAAGTGTCCTGGCAGGGATTCGATAGGAAAGAAATAGAATATATGATTTTATGATTTCTACCATCCCAAGACTTGTGATTTTTCTGAGGACACACAGGATGCATAAATACAAGCCTTGATGGACATAATCTTACCTCGGCAATCCAGCACGTATGCAAGAACAGAGGGAATGTGACTTCCGGGATCACCTGGTTAGGATGGTGATAACTCAGGAGGAGATAAACGGGAGGGGTATGAATTGGTGCAGAGAAAGTAAAAAGCATTTGTGAGATGAAGTAGCAAATGGAAGGCATATCTGCTCATTTCTGCTTGCCAGCATAATTTCACCAAGCGCCTGGCTCTGTGGTGACATGCAGATCTCTGGAGGGATGCTTTGAAGACGAAACAGGACAGAGCATGTGGCCCTCTGTGTCTCTTACTTGAGTCACCATATTCCTTAAAAGATAAATGACCCTTGTTCTTGTCTTTCCTTAAACATAAGATAATTTTTTTTTTTTTTCATTTTGAGACAGAGTCTCGCTCTGTCACCCAGGCTGGAGTACAGTAGTGTGATCTCGGCTCACTGCAACCTCTGCCTCCTGGGTTCAAGCGATTCTCCTGCCTCAGCCTCCCGAGTACCTGGGATTATAGGCACACGTCACTACACCCAGCTAATTTTTTTGGTATTTTAATAGAGATGGGGGTTTCGCCATGTTGGCCAGGCTGGTCTTGAACTCCTGACCTCAAGTGATCCACCCACCTCGGCCTCCCAAAGTGCTGGGATTACAGGCCACTGTGACCAGCCAACATAAGATAACTTCTGATGAGGTTAGTGACTGCTTTTGTAATCTATAACTAGATGGACTCATGCCGCAACCTTGATGTGATTCTGCTCCAAAGTAACTACCTCTATTAGCAAAAGCCGCAATGATTTTTGCATTATAATAACTTTTGAGTATGTTGGATACGATCTGTCATCGTAAACCTCCCCCACCTGTATATAAAAACACTGGCTGGGAGATTTCTGACGAAATCTCCTCTCTGAAAGACTCCTCCCGAGCTATAGGCCTCAGACCATAGTCCTCAGTAAGACTTCTGAATAAAACTAACTTTAATTCATTAAAAACTTGTTTGTTTGTTTGTTTTTCTTTCATCCACACATTCAATGTGGAAACACCATTTGTGTAGAAGGACAAAGAAGCCGTGAGTGAAAGCCAGGAGCACGGTAGCAAACAGCGTTTGTTTGGCTGGCACAGAGACGATGTATCAAGTCATGAGAAAGGACTTCATGAACAGCGACCAACTTTGAAAATATTTCTGTCATACCTTGAGGTAGCTAGCTGTTTGACATTTGAGACACAGAGGCAGGGCGCCATGGCTTGCGCCTGTAATCTCAGCTTTTTGGGAGGCTGAGGTGGGAGCGTCCTGAGTCCAGGAGTTTGCAAACAGCCTGGACAACATAGCGAGACCCCATCTTTACTAAAAATAAACCAAATTAGCCAGGCGTGGTGGCATAAACCTGTAGCCCCAGCTACTCGGGAGGCTGAAGTGGGAGGATTGCCTGAACCTGGGAAGTCAAGGCTGTAATGAGCTATGATTATGCCACTGCACTCCAGCTTGGGTGGCAGAGTGAGACTGTGTCTCAGAAAAACAAAAAAGTTGGGTGTGGTGGCTCACACCTGTAATCTCAGCACTTTGGGAGGCAGAGACAGGTGGATCACTTGAGGTCAGGAGTTCAAGATCAGCCTGGTCAACACGCTGAAACCCCGTCTCTACTAAAAATACAAAAATTAGCTGGGTGTGGTGGTTCACACCTGTAGTTCCAGCTACTGGGGAGGCTGAGGTAGGAGAATCACTTGAACCTGGGAGGTGGAGATTGCAGTGAGCAGAGATTGTGCCACTGCACTCCAGCCTGGGTGACGGAGTGAGATGGTCTCACAACAACAACAACAAAAACCACAGACATTTGAGACACTGAAGACTGCCATAGTTTGATAGCTAAAGGACAAACCCAGTTATAGGCAAAACAGTGAAATTACCTGCGTGGTTTCCCAGCAGGCCACATTAGCAACCATTAGTGATCTCAGTGGTGTTAATGGAGCTACATAAATCAGTCAAGAACAGTGATGGAGCTTTGTACCGTTGTCCACGTGCGGTGCTGGGCTCTGGTATAGAATGAAAAAGATGGACCCAGTCCTGCCCTGAGTGTGTGTTCTTCATAGGTGCATTTTGTCATAACAGTTCCAGCAAGAAATCAGCTCTCTTTATGTCATTGAAAAGTAGGGAACTGTAGCAGTTCTCAGGAGCAGTAAATAATCAATACGTGTTTCATGGCTGTTTAAATGAGTGAATAAAATTGCTGCACTCGTTCTGTTCTGTCACTGACTCATGCAGCGAAATGGGCATCTTAACCACAGCGTAGAGGGAGCTGAAGACAGCAGGGAGGACTCAGGCCATCCAGCCTGGGATACCCTGCCTCCACATTTCTGTACAAAGAGCTGGTCAACTTGAGAATCAGTCTGTGAGAGACCTAGTCATTACAACACACAAGATTTCCTTCCCTCCCTCTCTCTCTCTCTCTTTCTTTCTCCTTCCTTCCTTCCTTCCTTCCTTCCTTCCTTCCTTCCTTCCTTCCTTCCTTCCTTCCTTCCTTCCTTCCTTCCTTCCTTCTTTCCTTCTTTCTTTCTTTTTTCTTTTTTTGAAACAGGGTCTTGTTTTATAGCCCAGACTGGAGTGCAGTGGTACACTCATGGTTCATTGTGGCCACAAACTCCTGAGCTCATGTGACCCTCCTGCCTCAGCTTCCCAAGTAGCTGAGACTACAGATGCATGCCACCATACCAGGTTTTTTGCTGTTGTTGTTGTTGTTTAGATACGGGGCCTTGCTGCATTATACAGGCTGAACACAAGGTTTTCCAAACAAGCTTCAGACTAGAATCAGAGGGCTCTGGGCAAGTGGAGAGGGCGTACAGGGAGAGTCAGGAGAAAGTCGGTTTGGTGCTGGTCAGTGGATGATTCATCAATTTTGGTTTTGCCGAGTTATTTAACCTTTCTGAGCCTCAGTTTACTCATCTGGAATATGGAGAAAATACAGAGCAGGCTCTGGAGGCAGAGAAGCTAAAATTTTCATCACCTTTAGCAATTTGACCCTGAGAAACTACTTTCAGCTTCTCTTCGCCTGTTTCCACTTGTATAAAATGAGAGTGATTATGATCTATCTCAGAGCTACAAGAATGAAATACGATAATACATGTTAAGTGTTTAAGACTGTCTGGTTCACAGTGTTTAATAAATGTCAGCAATGTGTATACTAGGATGGGTCTGAGGATTGGAGAAATGGATGCAAAGCACTTAACATCCTGCCTGACACACAATGGGTGGCTGATAAGCATTAGCTATCATGTGACTTTGAGCAACCCGATAAATATATGTTAAACAAATGCCCACAGGATGAACGTGTCTTTTCATCTTTGACTCTCTGCCACTTAGAAGTATTAGTTTCTTATTGTTTCTTACTGCCAGTCACACATTTAGTGACTGAAAACAACACAAATTTATTATGATAGCTCTGGAAGTCAGAAATCCAAAACAGCCTTCATTAGGCTAAAGTCGAAGTGTCAGCAGAACTGCTTTTCTTTTAGAGGTTGCAGGGGAGACCCTTTCCCTGCTTTTTCCAGGTTCCAGAGGCTTCTTGCACTTGTTGGCTCGTGTCCTCTTCCTCCGTCTTCACAGCCAGCAGTGCAGCATCTTCAAATTTCTGTCTGTGACTCTGACCTCACTTCTGCCATCCCATCTCCTTCTCTGAGTCTAACTCTCCTCCTTCTCTCTATTTATTTATGTATTTATTTATTTTTTGAGACACAGTTTCACTCTTGTTGCCCAGGCTGGAGTGCAATGGCATGATCTCAGCTCACTGCAACCGCTGCCTTCCCGGGTTCAAGCGATTCTCCTGCCTCAGCCTCCCATGTAGCTGGGATTACGGGAATGTGCCACCACGCCCAGCTTCCTCCTTCTCTTATAAGGAGGTTACACTGGACTCACCCAGCTAATCAAGGATAATCTCTCCATCTCAAGATCCTTAACTTAATCGCACATCTGGAAAGTTCATTTTGCCAGGTTAGGCAACATAGTCACAGATTCTACGGATGAGGATGTGGAAGTCTTTGAGAAGCCACAATATCACCACAGAAGGAGTGAATGAACGACGTGCTGCACACAAGCACGGCCTTCCGGAGCCTCTGTTCACCACCTGACCTTGTCCAGTTTGTCTCATGCTGAACAAGTCTGCCCTGGACCTTATGTAAATTCCAAGGACATTTGACTTGGCAATAGGCCTTTCTAAATGCTAGCATTTTAATAGCCTTGCCTCAGAGAAAAAGGCAGTTTGCGATGAAAATAACCATCTCAGGCTATTTTTTTTTTTTTTTTTTAAAGAGATAGAGTCTGCTGTGTCACCCAGGCTGGAGTGCAGTGGCGTGATCATAGCTCACTGTAGCCTTGAACTCCTGGGCTCAAGTGATCCTCCCATCTCAGCTTCCTGAGTAGCTAGGACTATAGGTGTATGCAACCATGCCCAGCTAATTTTTTAAATTTATTTTTTAAATTCTCTGTAGAGACAGATTCTCACTGTGTTGCCCAGGCTGGTCTCGAACCCCTGGCTTCAAGCAATCCTCCTGTCTTGGTCTCCAAAAGCACTGAGATTATAGGCATGAGCCACTATGCCCAGATTCAGGCTATTTCTTGATTTCTACTTCTTTATCCCAAGTTAATTATAAGGATCTCATTTGCTATTGATGATACATTTATCTTTGTATTATTAGCTAATTAATTATTCATCATAGCTATGCTGAGGAGGAGGCCTGTGTGTCTCTCTTAGTTTCTTAGATGAACAGAGCCAGGCCTGGAAAGGATCCACTGAGCCTGGAATTATAGCTCAATGTTGTAGCCATCAGAATTACTTGAGTTCTGAGTATTGGCTTCAATCTTTTACTTCTTTGCCTCTAATTGGAAAAGAAGGGTGGAACATGGTAGGTCTTAATTGTTGACGTCACTGAGTAGAGTTATGATGAGATTAAGACTCTCTCTGTTCCCCTGTCTGTGGGCACACTTTCTTTATTGGTGCCTGACTTGAAAGATACTATATAAAGTGTTCATGAACTTGGGACACTAAAGAAATACATCTTTGATGGTTTCTTCCCTCCGTGTAGAAATGATTTACCAAGTTATTCTGGCTTCCAGATTAAAAACTGGAACTTCTGGCTGAGTGTTGTAACTCACACCTATAATCTTTTCCTCTTTAGGAGGCCCAGGTGGGAGGATCACTTGAGCTCAGGAGTTTGAGACCAGCCTGGGCAACACAGTGAGACCCCGTCTCTACTACAAAACAATGAGCTGCGGCCTGTGGCGCATGCCTGTTGTCCCAGCTGCTTGAGAGGCTGAGGTGGGAGAATTGCTTGAACCCTGGAGGTGGAGATTACAATGAGTCATGATTATGCCACTACATTCCAGTGACAGAGTAAGACCCTATCTCAGAAAAAAATCCCCAAAAACAAAAAACAAAAACCCAAAAGCAAAAACCGAAACTTTTTTTTTCTTTTGTTTTTTTAAAGTAGAGATGGGGTTTTGCTGCAGCTGGTCTCCAACTCCCGCTCAGGCAGTCCTCCTACCTTGGCCTCCCAAAGTGCTGGGATTACAGGTGTGAGCCACCGTGCCTGGCCATAAAACTGGAACTTCTTTTAAACACTTTTATTGTAATCGGATCAGAAAATGGTTGCCAAAATAATTTGTACTTAAACAAAAAAAGTCATCTGTTCAAATTAGAGCAGCTCCACAACTATTTTAACCATAGATTTGATAAAGGTAACTTTAAAAACTAAAATTTTGTACCCTGATAAAGAAAAAAACCAGGTTCTGACAAATATTACCTGGCCACAGAAACATGTAGTTATTTCTTAAAGTATGCTGTGACGTAGCAAGGACTGAGATGAAAGAGAAGGTATCCAGAGATGAATGATTAAAAAAATGTAAGCCCTAAGTATTTACATGTAACTATATATTTTATATGTGTGTTGATTAATACTATTTGGTAAGAACTGCACATATAGTGCCTCATTTAATTCTCAAAACAACACTATGAGGTAGGTATTATCTCTGTTTGGTGGAAGTTTAGAGAGGTTAAACCACTAGTCCATGGTTGAAAGTTAGTCAATTTCCGGGCTGGGCAACATGGTGAGACCCCGTCTCTACCAAAAGTAAAAAAAATTAGCTGGGCATAAGTGGCATGCGCCTGTGTCTCCAGCTACTCAGGAGGCTGAGGTGGGCGGATTGCTGGAGCCCTGGAGGCTGAGGGGGGTGGATTACTGGCGCCCTGGAGGCAGAGGTTGCAGTGAGTCAAGATCACACCGCTACACTCCAGTCTGATCACATCGCTGCACTTCCCCATCAAAGAAAGAAAGAAGAAAATAAAGAAAGAAAGAGAGAGAGAGAGAGAGGGAAGGAAGGAAGGAAGGAAGGAAGGAAGGAAGGAAGGAAGGAAGGAAGGAAGGAAGGAAGGAAGGAAGGAAGGAAAAGAGAGAAAAAGAGAAAGAAAATTGGAAATCTCAAACACAGACCTGACTATCTGCAAAACCTATGCTTTTAACCTCCTCCTTCCAGCATTATACCGGGAGAGCTAGCAGAAGTGGGTTAGCTTAGGGCCTGCATTTTAAGTTTGAGTTCTGCAGAGGTAAAATGATGTGTTGATAACATAGACAGTAAGAGGCTGGATGAAACTGCAAGGTGATCTCTAGTAAATTTGCTCCCATTTGTTTCTAGGGAACATGAAGGAAACTTCTTTCTCTGTTAGCTTTTATAGTTTAGGAAGTAAATGTGCAGTCGGAGTCGCTCTAAGGTTGCTGGGGGTTAGAAGAAAATGCCTTTGTTTGAGTCAGACACGCTAGAGGGAGGTAGATGGGATATCACCTTGGAGCTGAAAGGGTGACCTGCCCCCATTAGTCACGACTGTCAAGCTTGGGCTTGAGCAGCAGTGGATCATGGAGACAGGGCACAAAGCCAGAAGCAGATTGGAAATGCCAAGGGTCCATGGCTGTGAGATCAGCTCAGGTCCCGAAGTCAGGTGAGCAGGCAGGAGTGTCCATGGGCCAAGGCAAAAGGGATGGAAACCAACCAGCCAGTCAGGCTGCCCTGAGGCACCAGCCCCTGCTCCCAGCAGGCCCAGGCTGGAGGCCTTGTATATTTTGGCTGCTCCAACAGTAGCCTGTCCTGAGGTCTGTATAGGGGAGCCTTAGACCAGAGTTGGGTCACAGGGGTGAGTGTTCAAGGCCAGGGTAGATTCCTTGTGAGCAAGCTCGTGCCAGCACCTCCATGGGTACTTTGGGAAATACCACACTTGAAAGATGGTTGGTTTGTTTATTTCCATAAATGATGCAAGAATCTGTGGTGTAATTTTTAAAAACATGCCTCGTTATATATCTAGTATTTAGTTGGTGGTCAGGATCATCATTTTAGCTGGGTTCTTATAGTCCCAGCTACTCAAGAGACTGAGGCAGGAGGATTGCTTGAGACCAGGAGTTCGAGGCTGTGATTGTGCTTGTGAATAGCTATTGCACTCAAGCCTGGGCAACATAGCAAGACCCATCTCTTAAAAAAATCATCATTCAATTTAAGTCTAGAGTCATTTTTGAGATACTTCATGATTTTTAAAGGGCTAATATCTAGGATACTAGAGGGTCATACTAAATAGACATGCACTGGACTGTAAAGGGCCACTGCCTAGTGTATCTTAAATAATAAATGTTTGTCAAATGAATGAATGAACCTGAACTGACACAAACAGAAAGTCTAGGCCAGGTAAGATGCCTCATGACTATAGTCCCAGCACTTTGGGAGGTCGAGGTGGGAGGATCACTTAAGGCCAGGAGTTTGAGACTATCCTGGGCAACATAGTGAGACCACGTCTCTACAAAAAGTTAAAAAATTCGCCAGTGTGGTGGCTTGGGCCTATAGTCCCAGCTACTCGGCTACTCGAGAGGCTGAAGTGAGAAGATGGCTTGAGTCCATGAGTTTGAGGCTCCAGTGAGCCATGATTGCACCACTGCACTCCAACCTGCTAGGTGACAGAGCAAGACCCCATCCCTTAACAAAAAGAACAAAAGGGTCTATGCAGTAGTCCACCTTAGCTGTAAAGGATGCATATCAAGACTATCTCAGTGGGTGCCTGAAACCTTGGATAGTACCGAATCCTGTATATATTATGCTTTTCCCTATACATAGATAATTATGATAAAGTTTACAAATTAGGCACATATGAGATAAACAGTAATAACTAAACGTAGGGCAATTATAACAGTATTCCAGCATTACTACTTTTGCACTTTGAGGCAATTAGTCAGTACAATGAGGGTGACTTGAACACAAGCACTGTGATTTCTTCATAGTTGATCTGATAACTGAGATGACATGGCTACTGAGTAAGTCAGGGGCAGGTGACATCTGTAACTCAGGATATGCTAGACAAAGGGGTGGTTCGCCTCTCAGGAGGGATGGAACAGGGTAGTGCAAGATCTCACCACACTACTCAAAACAGCATGACGAGTTGATGGGTGCAGCACACCAACACGGCACAAGTATACATATGTAGCAAACCTGCACGTTGTGCACATGTACCCTACAACTTGAAGTTTAATAATAATAAATAAATTAAAAACAAAAAAACAAAAAAACAAAAACAAAACAAAAAAAACTTAATTGTTGATTTCTAAAATTTTTTGTTTAATATTTTTGGATCACAGTTGACTGCGGGTAACGAAAGCTGCAGAAAGCAAAACCACGGATCAGAGGGGACAATGCTGCTTTCTGGAACTCTGTAAGGAGACCGACATAAACCCAAGAAACTAGGAACTAATACATCATGACATACTTTTTCTATCTGGGAAGTGGAGAAACCATCCCCTTCTCCACGAAAATGACACTTAGCAAAGAGACCCCAGGAAGGGTAGCAAGTGGAGTGAGGGCAGAGAATAACTGATGAAGGTCAATTTCAGCCTTCCTGCCTCCAACCTTCTCACAGACTCCAGTGCAGAAGAGGATGTATTTAGCTTTCTAAATCTGTGTGTACCACTAACAGGTTAAGAAATGAGTTAAATGCCAGATTCTTAAGTGTTGCACGTGGGAGCATCTGAAACAGAGACTTTAGTCACTTTGCCTCTGCCTTAAACACCCACACAACAGAAATGGATCACGGCATTGGCTGAGCAAAGGGAAGAGCAGAGAAGCAAGAACACTAGAAGTTACTCTGTGTTTTATACAGGTCGTGCCTTCCTGATCTGAAAGCCTGAAATGCTCCAAAATTCAGAACTATTTGAGCTCTGACGTGACTCCACAAGTGGAAAATTCCACACATAAATACTTAATACAAACTTTGTTTTGTGCACAAAAAAGGTATGCAAAATATTGTATAAAATTACCTTCAGATTATATGTGTAAGGTGCACATAAAATATAAATGGATTTTGTGTTTTGCCTTGGGTCCCATCTCATTGTGTATATGCAGATCTCACTACGCACACGAAATCGCAAACACTTCTGGTTCCAAGCATTTCACATAAAGAATATTCAACCTGTACCACATATGCATCCCCTTCTTTCCAAGTGCTTTCCTCTTAATCCAAAACGAATCTTCCACCTCATGTGATGAGAATTAGTAGTTCCCCAGGTGAGCGTGGGTATGAGCTAATTGCAATTTTCAATACCCTTTTAAGAAATATAGTGCTTAATTCCTTTCGAATTTCAATTTTACAATTCTTCTGCCTGAAAACTGGAAACTTCTAAAACCCAATCAATGGCCAGGCACGGTGGTTCACGCCTGTAATCCCAGCACTTTGGGAGGTTGAGGCAGGCGGATCACTTGAGTCCAGGAGTTCGAGACCAGCCTGGCCATCATGGTGAAACCCTGCCTCTACTAAAAATACAACAATTAGCTGGGCGTGGTGGCGGGTGCCTGTAATCCCAGCTACTCGGGAGGCTGACATGGGAGAATCGCTTGAACCCAGGAGGCAGAGGCTGCAGTGAGCCCCGATCACGGCACTGCACTCCAGCCTGTGCGACAGAGCCAGACTCTGTCTCAAAACAAAACAAAACACCCAATCAAGTTTGACAGGGTAAATTATTTAATACCTATGGAGCTTAGTAGAGAAAAAATGGATGCATGTGCTATTTTTAAGATACTATGAGGCAACATGTTTCCATTCCTTTCTCACCACAATGGGAAATGTTTAAGTCAAATAAACTTTGGGAATGAGAAGCCTCTCTGAGCAAATAATAATTTCTTATATATTTATATACTTATAATTGTGGTAAAAAACACAGAACATAAAGCGTATCATCTTAACTCCCTTTAAGTGTACCATTCAGTAGTGTTAAGTATTTCACGTTGCTGTGCAACAGATCTCTAGAACTTTTTCATCTTGCAAAAGTGAAGCTCTATACCAGGGGTATCCAATCTTTGGGCTTCCCTGGGCTACATTGGAAGAAGAAAAATTATCTTGGGCCACACATAAAATACACTAACATAAACTACAGCTGATGAGCTAAAGAAAAAATTATATACAAAAAAAACTCATCATGTTTTAAGAAGGTTTGCAAATCTGTGTTGGGCCGCATGTGGCTCCGAGGGTCACGGGTTGTACAAGCTTGCTCTGTGCCCATTGAAAAACTGATTTCCTCCTCCCCTCCTGCCAGCCCCTGGCAACTGCCATTCTGTTTTCTGGTTTCTATGAGTTTACCTACTACTTATAAGAGTGGAATCGCATAGTATTTGTCTTTTTGTGACTGTCTTATTTCACTTAGCATAACGTCCTCAAGGTTCATCAGCGTTGTACTATGTGACAAGATTTCCTTCCTGTTTGAGGCTGAATAATACTCCACTGTATGTATATACCACATTTTGCTTATCCAATCATCTGTGGATAGACAACTGGATTGCACCCGCCTCTTGGCTATTGTGGATAGTGCTGCTATGAACATAGATGTGGGAGGAAATAGTGATTTCTTTTACTGAGACAGTACTGTGTTAACTAGAGAAGAATGAGTGTATTTAAGTTCTTAGTGAGGGGTAAAAATGGGGGAGGAAAGATACTGGTGACCCTTTGAAACATTAGCAACTTTTGAAACTATGCCAAGACCTCAAAGAATTTTGCTGGAAACTTTTCAAGTGTATATGATTTCTCTTCAAAAGATATTGTTTTAAACCAAATTGTTTTTCTTGGGCTTAATGACAGGATTTAGTCTTTAATGAAATGTTCTGGAATGAAGGTTGAAGGAGGAAGTAGAAATATTACACTTATTAAAACCCTCCAAACTATCAAATATTCAAGTGAACCCCTTCCATTTATTAGAAAGCTAAAATAGTTTCATGCAAAGATAAGTATAAATAGCTTTTGTTGAACACCTTATTTAGAATCATTATTAATTATTATCAATTGTTAATCTTCCTATATGAGATGTCAACATCTTTTTTCTAAAATTCCATTTTGATGTTTTTAAGTATTTGGAGCCAATTATTATCTTGTCAGTCAGTTTGATTGCAGTGTATTTCTTTTAACTCTTGGGGTATTTTTTTCCCAGCAAAATAGGAATGCAAACACCTGAAGAATAAGTGGCTCGAATGAACATTATTATTATTTTTTTAAAATTTACTTGAAATTCTGGGATACATGTGCAGAACATACAAGTTTGTTACATAGGTATACATGTGCCATGGTGGTTTGCTGCACCTATCAACCCATCACCTAGGTTTCAAGCCCCACATGCATTAGGCATTTGTCTTAATGCTCTCCCTCCCCTTGCCCCCTACCCGTGACAGGCCCTGGTGTGTGATGTTCCCCTCCCTGTGTCCATGTGTTCTCATGAACATTTTTCTTTCTCTGTCTGGAGAAGCAACAGTAGAAAAATTTTAAAGGACTCTAAGTGTGTATAATTCCTTTGCAGACAACAGGTTTATTTTTCCCCACTTCCATTTTAAAGATAAATAAAAGACTAAACTAAAGTAAGAACATCAAGAAAATGCAGGGACATGTTTCAGGAATCTTTAGTAGTGTGAATATTATGCATAGTTTATCTCTGTCTGAAGGACTGTGAGTCAGAAAGGATGTGAAAAACATCTGGGTAGAAAAAATAGTGTATCTAGAGATACATTTTGCAATCTCGGATCCTTATCTTCTTTTTAGTGGTTATCAAAGACTACAAAGATTTCATAATATCAAACACCCCAAAAGAAAGAACAGCCTGCATGTGAAGTGCATGAGATTGATATCTTGTTTCTTATTTGTTCACATTTATTTCTAGTTTTCTTTTTTCAAGGTTGGACAAACTCAAAACAAATTAATAAAAGAGACTTAGGAACTAATCATTGTAAAAGTTTATGATGCAATATTAGACCAAATTCCTGCACATGTTTGTCTCTAGGAAAAAAATTAAGATGCCAATGTTAGACTACATGAAGAGAGCAATAACTCAGGGAAAAAATGGAAGAGTGCCCATTGTAGAAACATGCTGTCCAGAAAAATCACTGATTGTAAAGAACATCCTCTCTTCTTATATAAGCTACCAGATGTTGTTGAATTGAATTGAGAAAAGAGAAAAAGAAAAAGCTTATGAGTCATCGGGTGCAACCACAGTTGAGCAAAGTTTAACAGCCCTTTTGATTAAAGCAAGTCATGGTATGTGTAATAAACAATGTTACAAAATGAGAAAACATTGATTCTCTACCAAACAGAACTTAAGTATTCAAAAGATGATTTGAGCCATAGATTAGAATGATATTGAAAATAGATGACATTTAAGTGAACAGTGGTCACATACATAGTGTATGATAAAAAACAAAACTATCTTAGGGCCAATAAATATGACATGCCTTGGGAGACATTTTACTTTTGATAATCCTAAAGATCACTTTGTTTATCAAGTGTGTATGAACATGGAGAAGTTCATCAGTATGTGTATTTTAAACACTAGAGAAAAATACTTTCAACTCTTGCCCATTTAGAAATTTTTATTTTTATTTTTTGAGATGGAGTCTCGCTTTGTCACCCAGGCTGGAGTGCAGCGGGCGCGATCTCAGCTCACTGCAAGCTCCGCCTCCCGGGTTCACGCCATTCTCCTGCCTCAGCCTCCCGAGTAACTGGGACTACAGGCGCCCATCACCATGCCCGGCTGATTTTTTTTGGTATTTTTAGTAGAGACGGGGTTTCATTGTGTTAGCCAGGATGGTCTCAATCTCCTAATCTCGTGATCCGCCCGTCTCGGCCTCCCAAAGTGCTGGGATTACAGGCATGAGCCACCGTACCCAGCAGAAAATCTTAATAGCTTAATATAGCTGAAATGACTTTGGAAAGTCTAGACTATCACTTCTATCATCCCTCCTACTTCCCCTCTGGACCCCAAGACACATTTCAGAGAGATCTATTTTTTTTTTTTTTTTTTTTTTTTTTTTGAGACAGAGTCTCACTCTGTCGCCCAGGCTGGAGTGCAGTGGTGCAGTCTCGGCTCACTGCAAGCTCCGCCTCCCAGGATCACGCCATTCTCCTGCCTCAGCCTCCCAAGTTTAGCTGGCATTACAGGCGCCCGCCATCACACCTGGCTATTTTTTTTGTATTTTTAGTAGAGACAGGGTTTCACCATGTTAACCAGGATGGTCTCGATCTCCTGACCTCGTGATCCGCCCACCTCGGCCTTCCAAAGTGCTGGAATTACAGGCCTGAGTCACCGACCCAGCTGAAATCTATTATTTTTAAGAAGTTGAAGTGTAGACCAGGCAGAGAATTGACAAAAATGTTCTTTTTTTTAGACAGAGTTTGCTCTTGTTGCCCAGGCTGGAGTACAATGGTGTGGTCTTGGCTCACTGCAACCTGAACGTCCAGGGTTCAAGTGATTTTCCTGCCTCAGCCTCCCAAGTAGCTAGGATTACAGGCGTGCGCCACCACACCAGGCTAATGTTTTTGTATTTTTATTACAGACAGGGTTTCACCATGTTGGCCAGGCTGGTCTTGAACTCCTGACTTCAAGTGATCCACCTGCCTCCGCCTGGCAAAGTGCTAGGATTACAGGCATGAGCCACCGCACCCGGCTGAGAAAAACATTCTTACATCAGAATAAATCCAGGTTGTGGCTTCTGTTTCTTTCTAATGGGGAGCAGGAACTCTTGGACTTAATTTTCAAGAATAGGGTTCAGCCTTTCACCTCCTAACATTGCAGTTCAACTCTAACACCTCAACTCTACCCCATCCCTAGATTTTATCTAAGTTCTTTTATTCTTTCTTTTGAATTTTACTTCTTTACAATTTTTTGCTTTCTCCTTATCCACTACTTTTTTTTTTTTAAATGTGTTATTCCCAGAACTAATGCTGGTACTCTAGAAAGTCAAAGTAGTCCTTAGATCAATGGGACAAAATAACTTTTTTTTTTTTTTTTGACGGAGTTTCACTCTTGTTGCCCAGGTTGGTGTGCTGGAGTGCAATGGTGCAATCTCAGCTTAGTGCAATCTCCGCCTCCCGGGTTTAAGTGATTCTCCTGCCTCAGCCTCCCAAGCGGCTGGGATTACAGGCCCCACCACCATGCCCAGCTAATTTTGGATTTTTAGTAGAGACCGGATTTCACCATGTTAGTCAGGCTGGTCTTGAACTCTTGACCTTAGGTGATCCGAACACCTCGGGCTCCCAGAGTGCTGTCACCACGCCCGGCCGACAAAATAGCTTTGTTAGCTCCACTTCATTCAATCAACATTTAGCAAATGCCTGTTGTGTCCTACCCTTGTGCACACACCAGAGACAAAGAGGAAACAAGATAGTTCCCACTCTTTCTATCGTTTTTGCAGTTGTCTCCAAAGTCGGATGTTCATATCTCTAGATGGGTTCAAATGATTCATGAGAGTGAGCAGAAAGTACGAAAACTTCTTTTTATGTTTATTCTTTTAAATCTAAAAACAAGAAAGTAAGCCTTATTAACATTTAACATGTGGACTGCAGTGAAGCCCTCCCTTGGCCCATATGTCAGATGTCACATGTCAGGTACAGTAATTAAAATAGCCTAAGGAAAAAGAAGAGATCCTATAATGTCAAAGGGGTGACCGTCCAATAGGCATATTATACGTAATGTATTTCTTTATTCTCTTTTGTTTTTTGGGAGAGAATCTCACTCTGTTGACCGGGCTGGATTGCAGTGGCGCGATCTCGGCTCACTGCAGATTCTGCCTCCTGGTTTCAAGCGATTCTGCCTCAGCTTCCCAAGTAGCTGGGATTATGGGTGCTGGCCACCATGCCCGACTAATTTTATTTTTATTTTTATTTTTATTTTTTGGTACTTTTAGTAGAGACTGGCTTTCTCCATGTTGGCCAGGCTGGTCTCAAACTCCTGACCTCAAGTGATCCACCCGTCTTGGCCTCCCAAAGTGCTGGGATTACAGGCGTGAGTCAGCACACCCCGACTCTCTGATAAATGATATGGGATTGTATTATCTAGTTTTATTTCCTCAGATAGGCTTATTGAGGTATAATGAATATGCAATAAACTGCCTATATTTAAAGTATACGACTTGATCAGTTATAACATATGTAACATACTCATGGAACCATCGCTGAAATAGAGAGAATTAACACTGACAATAGTTTCCTGGTGCCCCTTGGCCACCACCTCCTTTCATTTCTCCCTGTCCTTGCTCTTCCATCCCCTATCCACAAGTACCACTGGTTACTTTCTGTCACTATACATCAATTTGCATTTGTTAAATTTTATGTAAATAGAATCACATAGTATACTCCCTTTTTCAGTTGGCTTCTTTCACTCCATGTAATCATGTCTGAGATCCATCCATGTTTTAATACGTATCAGTAGTTTTCTGTTTAGTGTATTCAGTTGTATGGAGATACGCCAATTCCTTTGTCTAGTCACATATTGGTAAACATTTGAAATGTTTCCAGCTTTGCTATCGCAAATAAAGCTTCTATGAACATTGCACATGAATTTCTTTCTTTTTTTTTTGAGATAGAGTCTTGCTCTGTGCCCAGGCTGGAGTGCAGTGGCGCGATCTCAGCTCACTGCAAGCTCCGCCTCCCTGGATCATGCCATTCTCCTGCCTCGGCCTCCCGAGTAGCTGGGACTACAGGTCCCAGCCACCACGCTAGGCTAATTTCTTTTTGTATTTTTAGTAGAGATGGGGTTTCACCATGTTAGCCAGGATGGTCTTGATCTCCTGACCTCGTGATCCACCCACCTCAGCCTCCCAAAATGCTGGGATTACAGGCGTGAGCCACCATGCCCAGACCATTCACATGAATTTGTCTTTCTTTTCTTTTCTTCTTTCTTTTCATTTTCTTTCTTTCTTTCTTCCTTCCTTTCTTTCTTTTCTTTCCTTCCTTCCTTCCTTTTCTTTCTTTTTCTTTTCTTTCTTCATTCTTTTCTTCTTTCTCTTCTTCTTTCTCCTTTTCTTTCTTTCTTTTCTTTTCTTCTCTTTTTTCTTTCTTTTCTTCTTTCTCCCTTTCTTTCCCTCCCTCCCTCCCTCCCTCCCTCCCTCCCTTCCTTCCTTCCTTCCTTCCTTCCTTCCTTCCTTCCCTCCCTCCCTCCCTCCTTCCTTCTTTCAACAGTCTTGCTGTCACCCAGGCTGGAGTGCAGTGGTACAATCTCAGCTCACTACAACCTCCACATCCTGGGTTCCAGCTATTCTCCTATCTCAGCCTCCGGAATAGCTGGGATTACAGGTGCCCACACCATGCCCAGCTAATATGATCAATTTTGAGTTAATTTATGTATATGCTTTGCAGTATGGATCAAAATCTATGTTTTAGCATATGCATCTCTAATTATTTCAGCATGATTAATTTGGGGAGTATTAACATTTTAGCAATATTGCCTCTTTTGACTCTAGAACACAGCTTATCTACTCATTTGTTTAGCTTTTTTAAAATTTCTGTTAGCACTTTTAGTAGTTTTTAGTGTGCAAGCCTCTCACACCATTCCTCAGATTTCTTAAATGTATGCTTCCAGTATTTCATATTTGTGGATGCTATTATAAGTTGTGTATTTTAACTTTCAAATTTCTGATTGTTTCTACTGCATACATTTGTTTGTATATATTGAGCTTGTGTTCTACAGCCTTATTAAACTCACTTAGTTCTACTAGCTTTTTGATAGATCTCATTAGATTTTCTACATCGGTGATCATTTCATCTGTGAATAAAGACAGTTTTACTTTTTCCTTTCCAATCCAGATGCCTTTTATTTCTTTTTATTACCGGGTTACACTGAATAGATCTTCTACCACAATGTTGAATAAAAATGATGAGAGCAGAATCTCATCATTTTTCTGATCTCAAGGGAAAAGTTTTTCCTGATCTCAAGGGAAAAGTATTTAATCTTTCACCACTATGTATGACATTAATCGTAGGTTTTTTGTTTTTTATAGATGCCATTTATCAGGCTGAGGAAATTCCCTTCTTCTTCTAGCTTACCAAGAGATTTAATCAAGAATGGATGTTAGATTTAGGCAAAGACTTTTAAAAATATTCATTAAGGTGATCCTATGGTGTCTGTTTTTTTTGTTGTTGTTGTTGTTGTTGTTTGTTTGTTTGTTAATATGATGAATTATATTGATTTTTGAATGTTAAACCAGCCTCGTAATCTTGAGATAAACCCCACTTGGTCATGACATATTATACTTTTATATATGTTGAATTCAGTTGACTGAAACTTTGTTTAGAAATTTTTGCATCTGTGTTCGTGAAGAATGTCGGTCTGTAGTTTCTTTTTCTTATAATATTTTTGTATGATTGTGGTAGCAGGGTAATGTTGGTTTCATAGGATGAGTTTAAAAGTATTCCCTCCTTTTCAGTTTTCCGAAAGAATTTATGTGTAATTGCTATGATTTTGTCCTTAGATGTTTGGTAGAATTTACTAGGAAGATCCTGCAGACACGTTTTCTTCATGGGAAAGTTTTTGTTTGTTTGTTTTTTGTTTTTGGAGACAGAGTCCCACGCTGTCACCCAGGCTGGAGTGCAGGGGTGTGATCTCGGCTCACTGCAACCTCTGCTTCCTGGGCTCAGCTTCACCAATGCCTGGCTAATTTTTGTATATTTTGTAGAGACGGAGTTTTGCCATGTTTCCCAGGCTGGTCTCGAACTCCTGAGTTCAAAGTGATCCAGCCGCCTCAGCCTCCCAAAATGCTGAGATTATAGGCACATACATGAGAATACAATAAAAATATTCTTGGGCATACAAAGTCTTAGAAGATTCATCACAGGAAGACAATATTGGAAATATGCTTGAAGGAAGTATTCACATATGCAGTCATGCACCATGAAATGAAAATTCAGTCAACAATAAACCACATATGTAATAAAGTCCCATAAGATTATATTATCATTGGCTGGGCGCGGTGGCTCAAGCCTGTAATCCCAGCACTTTGGGAGGCTGAGACGGGCGAATCACGAGGTCAGGAGATCGAGACCATCCTGGCTAACCCAGTAAAACCCCATCTCTACTAAAAAAATACAAAAAACTAGCTGGGCGAGGTGGTGGGCACCTGTAGTCCCAGCTACTCGGGAGGCTAAGGCAGGAGAATGGCGTGAACCCAGGAGGCGGAGCTTGCAGTGAGCTGAGATCCAGCCACTGCACTCCAGCCTGGGTGACAGAGCGAGACTCCGTCTCAAAAAAAAAAAAAAAAAAAAAAAAAAAGATTATATTATCATTGTTTTTCCTGTTCCTTTTCTACGTTTACATACATAAATACCACTACATTACAATTGCCTACAGCACTCAGTACAGTAAAACTGCTGTACAGGTTTGTAGCTTAAGAGCAATAGGCTATTGTATGGCCTAGGTGTGTGGTAGGCTATACCATCTAGGTTTCTGTAAGTTCACTCTATGATGTTCAGACCATGAGGAAATCATCACAACAACATATTTCTCAGAATGTATTACTGTTGTTAAGCATTGAACGACTGCTTATAAATGCTTATCATTTTTATTGCTATGTGATAAAAAAGTTGGGAGATCCCTGTTTTAATGGTCTCTAATATTTATCCCCATTTTGTCTGATCCATATTTTATTAATTAGGGCTTTCTAGTATTTTTCTTGTACACTTATGCAGTGACAATCTTTCTCTATTGTATTATTCTTTCAATAGTAAATGGTTTTACGTTTGTCCTTAATGAACTTCATCCCTTTTTTCCTTCCTGATTCTACTCTTGTAAGGGTCATTTAGAATTCTGATCCTGTTCCCTTAGATTGCTGAATGACTAGAGGATTATCTGTATTAAAATCATTTGGAGAAGATTAAGGAATTGTTAAAAATGTAGGTTTTCACCTAGGTCTACTGAATCTACACCTCTAGGGATAGGTTCAAGTAATTTATATTTATTTGTCTCCTAGGTGATTGGTAAACATTAGAAGCTTGAGAATTCTGTCTCTAAGTGCAATATTTCTGGAATGTTTTCTCTTTCCATCGACCAGTTCTCCAGTTCTCTGGATACCAAGTGGATGTCCAACAATTTAATTCAGTTCTAACACTAACTACCTGGAGTTAGCATCAGACTCCAGAGGTTTAAAAGCTGGATTCCCTAAGACTGCCTTCACTCCAGAGACCAGCCACAAGTATCAGGTCCCCAGGTAACCCACACTTCTGTTCAACTTGGCTACAAATCTGTGGGTTCCCACCCGTCCTAAGTTTCCATAATTTGCTAGAACATCTCACAGAACTCAGGAAAACTTTTTTTTTTATTAAAGAAAAAGAAAGATAGATTATTAAAGATACGAATCAAGGCATGCCACCTTCCCTTTGTGCCACTGTGTTCACCGACCTGGAAGCTCTCTGAATTTTTTTGTCTGAGAGTTTTTATAAAGGTCAATCTCTTGCCCCCAGCCTCCTCTCTGGAGCTCAGTGGGAGGGTCTGAAACTTCCAACCCTCTAATCACTTGGTCTTTCTGGTGACCAACTCCATCCTAAGTCACTTCATTAGCATAAACTCATAAGGGGTTTCTTACGAGTCACAAAAGATGCTCCTGTCACTCAGGACATTTCAAGTGTTTCAGGACCTGTGCCAGGGACTTGGGACAGAGACCAAATATACTTCCTATTATACCATACCATTCTTTCTTATCCTCATCTGAATGTCATCTATACATCTGTCTATACACTTTCTATGGTTTCATTAGTCTGTTTTCACACTGCTATAAAGAACTACCTGAGACTGGGTAATTTATAAAGAAAAGAGGTTTAATTGACTGACAGCTCCACATGGTGTACAGGAGGCATGGCTTGGAGGTCTCAGGAAACTGACATTCATGGCAGAAGGCAAAGGAGAAACAAGCATGTCTTCACATGGCCGAAGAGAGAGAAGGAGAGGGGAGAGGCGCTATGCACTTTCAAGCAACTGGATCTCGTGAGAACCCTATCACGAGACAGCAGTAGGGGGATGGTGCTAACCCATTAGAAATCATCCCCATGATCCAATCACCTCCCACTGAGCCCCACCTCCAACATTAGGAATTACAATTCAACATGAGATTTGGGTGGGGACACAGAGCCAAACCAGCTGTACATGACGCTTAGTCCTGTGTGGTGAAGTGAGTACTAACTCAGCAGCCCAACAGTATTAGTTCAGTTTCTGTCTTTGAACAAATCCGTGTGACCCTGAGGAAGTGATTCTCTCTGACACTTACTTATCTCTAAAATGGAGATGCCAATTCCTATCTCAACATTTTGTGCTAAGTATTCAATTAAGAGTTATTAAGTTTTCAGGCTGGGCATGATGGCTCACGCCTGTAATCCCAGCACTTTTGGAGGCTGAGGTGGGAGGATTTCCTGGGCTCAGGGATTTGAGACCTGCCTAGGCAACATAGGGAGACCTCATCTCCACTAATTTTTTTCTAAAAATTAGCCGGGCTGGTGGTGTACACCTGTAGTTCTGGCTACTCGAGAGGCCACAGTGGGAGGATGGCTTGAGGATGGCTAGGAGGTTGAGAATGCAGTGAGCTACGATCACGCCACTGCACTCCAGCCTGGGTGACAGAGTGAGACTCTGTCTCAAAAGAAAAAAAAAGGATATTGTCAAGTTTTTGTACAGTGCATGATCCACGGAAGTTGCAACCAAATTGCTCATAAAATGTCAACAAGCTTGAGGGGCTAGGCTCGAATCTTTCACAATATGCTTTGCTATGCTCAGGACGGATCTCTTCTGAGTACAACTATAAAGATCGGTGCAGTCACCCAGTAGCTATGTAGTGTCAGTTATTTTCTCAGGCAAGGATGAATATTCTTCACAGGGCATAACCTTGTTAAAATAAAGATAAGACAGATTACATCCGTTTCTTTTTTCACTCAACCAACTCTACCACTCAATATTAGAAGATTAGATAAATCAGATAGAGTAATTTTGTTGTTAGTTGTCAATCTAGTGTTTTAAAAATGTTTATTAATTGATCTGAGGATTACTGGATTACTGTTTTCAGGTATGACATTATATATATATTATATATATATAATATATATAATTATTATATAGAGTTCAGTATATATATTATTATATAGAGTTCAGTTCACCCAGTTATGTTCATTGTATTTAAGGAAACTCCACTCTGGATTAGTTTCTTGGCCAAATTATTATACAATTTCTTTCTATAAAAATAGAACTGCTACTAAAATTTCAGTATGAGTTCACACTTACAGAATACTTGACAAGCAAAATCTATTTTCCTAAACTTTTTTATACTGCAATCTGAAGCCATTTAGAAATAAATCTGTTCTTTCTTTTTTTTTTCTTTTTTGATATGAAGTTTTACTCTGTCACCCAGGCTGGAGTGCAGTGGCACGATATCGGCTCACTGCAACCTCCACCTCCTAGGTTCAAACGATTCTCCTGCCTCAGCCTCCTGAATACCTGGGATTACAGGCACGTGCCACCTCACATGGTTAATTTTTAGTAGAGATGGGGTTTCAACATGTTGGTCAGGGTGGTCTTGAACTCCTGACCTCGGGTGATCTGCCCTTCTTGGCCTCCCAAAGTGCTGGGATTACAGGCATGAGCCATCGCCCCTGGCCTAAATCAGCTCTTTCAATGTGTTCGTAATCTAGTCCAAACACTATCAGTAGGCAAATATGTACGTGCACACACTGTCTGGTGTTCTTTTCGTCATCTTCTAGATAGTATTCTGTAATTCTTTAAAATCTATAAAAGTAGGCTTGTTTTCATAATTATACATCATGATCACTGAATAATCAACTCATTTAGTGATCTTATTAATAGAAAATGTGCAGGGCTTTGGGAGGCCAAAGTGGGAGGATCACTTCAGGCCAAGAGTTGAAGACCAGCCTTGGCAACTTAGGGAGACCCCATCTCTATACAAAATAAAAAAAATAATTTTTTAAAAAAGAAAATGTGCAGGGCACGTAACTTTTCAGTGGCAGGTTGTATTTTCTGTAGATCACCACCAATATACATGTTATCCCACTTGATGTTCTTACAATATGATGCTGCTGTTCTTCCATCAAATGACGACAGTCTGTGTTCTCTCCCTTTGAACCCAGGCAAATCTGTGTAACTGCTTTGACTAACAGAATATGGCAGAAGTGAGCCTGCTATATAAAAGGCAATATGGCTTCCATCTCCTTCTTCTCTTTGTCTCCCTCCACTTTGGAACCCAACCACCATGTTGCGGGGAAGCCCAGACCACACGGAGAGGCCACATGTTAAGGTTCCAACTCACAGCCTCAGCTAAGGTTCCAGCTAACAGCTAACATTAACCACTAGACAAAATAAGCCTTCAGACTAGAGCTTTCCATAAAACGTTCTACGATAATGGAAATGTTCTATGTCTTCACTGTCCAATATGGTTGGTAACTTACTACCACATGAGGCCATTGAGCAGTTCTAACATAGCTAGTGTGAACGAGGAAGTAAATTTTAAATTTTATTTGATTTTAGTTAATTTAAATAACCACATAATTGCGGCCACATTGGGCAGTTCAGTTTCTCTTGGTTGCAGCCATCAGCCTTGGTGTTTTCCATCTGAAGCACCAGACATCACTGAGCAGAAACAAGCTACCTCCAGTATGTCTTCTCTGTATTCCTCTTTTTTTTTTTTTTTTGAGACAGAGGCTTGCTCTGTCACCCATGCTGGAGGGCAGTGGCGAAATCTCAGCTCACCACAGCCTCTGCCTCCTGGTTCAAGTGATTCTCCTGCCTCTGCTTCCTGAATAGCTGGGACTACAGGCATGCATCACCATGCCCAACTAATTCTTGTATTTTTAGTAGAGACGGGATTTCACCATGTTGGCCAGGATGGTCTCGATCTTCTGACCTCAGGATCCACTCGCCTTGGCCTCCCAAAGTGTTGGGATTACAGGCATGAGCCACCTCACCTAGCCTCCTAACTCTTGTCAACCATTAAAGAGAATAACTAATTATTGTTGATTTAAATTACTGTTTTGGAATGATTCATTACAAAACAATCAACAACATTTATTTATTTATTTACTATTTTTTAGAGACAGGGTCTTGCTTTGTCACCCAGGCTGGAGTGCAGTGGTGTGATCATAGCTCACTGCAGCCTCGAACTCCTGGGCTCAAGCAATCTTCCCACCTCAGTCCCCTGAGTAGCTGAGACTACAGGTACATGCCACCACCCCTGGATAACTACATTTTTTTTGTTTGTTTGTTTTTGTAGAAATAGGGTCTTGTTATGTTGCCCAGGTTGGTCTTAAACTCCTGGCCTCAAGTGATTATCCCACCTCAGCTTCCAAAAGACAGACGTGAGCCATCCCAACCCCCACCCCCAGTCAACAAGGAATACACTTCCTCTGGTTTATGTGGCTGTTCTCTACAGCAAATAAAAACTCGCAAGTCTCTCGGTGTTTTTTTCCTCCCAGGTGAGTTCACAGGAATCTCCCAAGTTTTAAAAGCCTTCTGGCTATGATTGTATATGTCTTCTCTTCACAGTCAGGCTTCTTGAGTGACTTTAACACCTTCCTCACTCACAGCTTACTTTCTTTTTTTTTTTTCTTTTTCTCTTTTTTTTTTTTTTGAGACGGAGTCTCGCTCTGTCGCCCAGGCTGGAATGCAGTGGCCGGATCTCAGCTCACCGCAAGCTCCGCCTCCTGGGTTCAAGCGATTCTCCTGCCTCAGCCTCCCGAGTAGCCGGGACTACAGGCGCCCGCCACCTCGCCCGGCTAGTTTTTCGTATTTTTTAGTAGAGACGGGGTTTCACCATGTTAGCCAGAATGGTCTCGATCTCCTGACCTCGTGATCCGCCCGTCTCAGCCTCCCAAAGTGCTGGGATTACAGGCTTGAGCCACCGCGCCCGGCCAGCTTACTTTCTACTCCATGCTCACTAGGCTCTGGACACAAAGGAGGTCACAGGAACGTTAGTTCAGGCTTCTTTCTCCCACTTGGGCAATGGAGGGCTTCGGCGCCCCACCCTGTCTTAAAAAGCCACTTCCTCCTGCCTGAGAAATTGCAAAAACCTCTCTCTTCTGAGAGCACCAGAAAGAGACACTGTTTTTAGGAAAAGGCACCTCTTCCTGAGGGCTGATACAGTCCTCAGCCAGGGTCCACGAGTTGGCAAGTGGAGTGTGGGCTCTCCTTGGCTTGATGTCTTTGTGAGGGCACCAGCAGAGCAGGCTGCACAACCTGATGCTGTAGCTGGGCTTCTGGGGTGCTCTGAGCTTTCTGGAACTTGTCCATCAACATTCCTCTCATGTGGCTTCTGGTCTCCTTGTGGATGTCTGTGGCTCATGACGCCTCTGGAGGGTGGCATCTTGGGAAGCGTGCATTCCAGTCCACAGTGCTTACCAAATTGCAGAGCCCTTGGGGGTGCTAGTACGGAGCTACTTTCCTCCTCCTTCCCACCCTGAAGCTTCCCTGTGCTCCTCAATGAAATGTGAAGAAGGGCTGGCCTGTCAGCTCCACTATGCAGCACAAAGATAACCATGAATGCAGCTCTTTAGGCTGCTGTCTTAGTCTTCCTCTTAGTACCAGGTTCAGAAGCCACCATGGGTGTACAACTGGCCAAGAAACAATGCAGCCGTCTCCATGCACACCCTCTTCCTATTTCTGCACACCTCCCCTCAGCAGCATGCAAAGGCCCCTCTTGAGATTCCCTTCCTCTCTTCCTGAAACTGGCTTGTTGCCAGCTCGCAAGTGACATCTTGGGATGCAAAGGAGCTTCATGATTGCAGTCGGTGAAATTCCCGAATGGTAAGTTTGCCCAAATTAGTCAGACAACTGGGTGGAGAGTGTGGTTTGGGGTTTCAACTTCCTAGAACACACTACCTCTATGACAAAAGGGAGGGCATATTTCCATGACACCAGGTCTCTAGACGTGGGATAGCCTGCTTTTCCTCTCCATTGGGAAAACACAAGTTGATTTCACAGGAGGCTGGGCAAATGCCTGCCTGTGCTCTGAAAGGCTGTTTTCACAGTCTCGGAAGGCCTGAAACATGGCACACCATCTTATATGCAAAAATTACGCGAGGTACGTCGGAATTTGAGTATTTGTTGTTTATATCTAGAGGGTCCGTGGGTCAACAATGAGTACATTCCAGTCCCTATAAGAAAGGACCAATTTACAATGAGGGGTTCTAATTTGTTTGGAAAATCCCAAAGTATTACTAATTATGTTGATTATAACTGAATCGAGACTTCCCAATGAAATACACACATACATGCACACACACACATACACACACGCGCGCGCACACACACACGCATACTCACACATTTTCCCCCTTACAAATCAGCTTTGGAACACTAAATTAATAATGGATTTGTTATTAATCAAGTAATAAGCTTTTGCATTTTTGGTTTAGAGTGAATAAACTCAGTGGTATTAACTAGATAGGAGTTTTGCAAGAGAAAAGGAAATACTATTTTTCCCAAGATGACTTTTCTTGGATATCACTGTCAAAGTATTGTCTGGTAGGAAAAAATTGCAAGCATGATTAAACTTCTTGTATATTTAGTGAATTTTCAGCATTAACCATACAAGTCCTCACAATCTTGTGAAGTAGATAAATTTCCTTTGTAATTTGAGTAAACAGACTGTTCTCAGAAAGGATACTGATGCTTACTAAAATTCAACGTTTTTAAGAAAACATTTTCATATTGTATACTTTATGGATAATTTTATACTTAAAACCAAATGTGTGCCTGGATTATTCTAGGTCTTCTGACATAAACATGGCATTGTGAACAAAACACCATGTTCAGAATATTAATTTTGATATTTCAAGAAATTCGCCGGTCAGACACAATTAGAAATCTAAGCTTGGGTACCAATGGTTCTGTGAAACAAAGCTAGAAGAGATTCCTTTTGCTGACTTATCCCTTGGGATATTTGGGTGTGGCTTGTTTTCTTCTCTGAGCGAAACAAAGATATGCAGGAAAATCTTCTTTTACAACTAAAATTCCTTGTTCTTACAAACAAGCTTGAGGAAAAAAAAAAGCAGATCTAGCCCAGCTTAATCATTTGCTTATACTAGTGCATATATTGGATTTAATCCAAGTTAACAAAAATAAAGCCGCAGGATAGGTACATGCAGTTGTATATTTAAGCTACTGACTCACATACATTTTAATGGCTGAAAGTATTTTAAAAATATGAAGGCAGAAGAAAAACAGTAAGCAGTGATAAAACATAACAAGTTTTCTTATTCTTTATTAGTTTAAAGGAAGCTAGAACCTAATAACAATACGCCACATACGGTTCAGAACCAAACAAAAGCTGCTTAGTTATTTATTTTGCATTTGCATTTTCTAGGAAGTGAGAAAAAAACAGCTCTATTGAGACTCAAGTTTTTTTTCAATTAAAATCCCCATAAATTAGGAAATGTCTCATAAAATGAAGAACTTGGAAAAAAATGTTATTCAGAAAAAAACTCCGTTAAGTGTGCTTGTTTCCTGTGGCACCTTGGATTTTGTGATCAGCCTTTTAAAGATATTTTTTAAAAAATTCAACCTCTGTCTTCACGTTTAGGACAGGGCATAATGGTGTCTTTTCCTTCTATGCAAATACGAGGAAAAATTTGTATTTGCTTAGTTTCGAGCATAGAAAGCACTCGCCCCTAATTCTGCCATTTGCTCATGTCCCACATGAATAAAAGGATACAGCTTAGAAACCAGGGCCTTGCTGCTATTGTATTTTTTTCTAATTAAAATTCAGAGTATTAAACACAGTTGAGTACATCCATGCATACATGACATACCGTCATCACATACCGGAAGCTCCAATCAAGAGCCCCGAGCAAAGCTGGTTTCATAACATCATTAAGATTCAGTGTACACTGCGTTTCAGAAAGGCTTTGTCAAAGCAGATAATAACGGCCTGTCAGAAATGCACAAACAGAAATTTATATTAAATTGTCCCTTTCCTCCTTTTAAAATATGGGAATCTATTAATAGTTGCATTCCCGGTATAGGGTACGCAAGGCTTCAGTTAAAAAAAGGTCCCCAGCTTCCTAATATTGTAAGCTTATTACCAAAATAAGGGTATAAAAAGTTAAGTGAAAAATATTTGAGTAACTAGGTGGGGGTATTCCTGGGAATAGTAATCAAATATAATGACTGTATCAAACAAAACAAAGGAAGGCGGAGCTCAGGAGTGTGAAGGTAGATAGCATTGCTGAGTCACAAGGCGGAGTGTTTAATTTGGAACAAGTCAAATAAAAGCACTGCTTTCTTTCCCTTAAGAACCTTTGATACTCTTTATATTAACCTCAGAAAAGAAAGCTCTCTCATTTGAACATTTTTTTCTTTTATATCCTGCTGAGTGAAGATGCCTGGGGAGACAAACTTGACAGCTGGCTTCCCGAGAACAGGCGTAAGTATGATGTTATCTGGGACTTTAGCGGTGAGAATTCTTGTCTTTAGACTCGATATTTTTCTTTACCGTGCTCATTGATGACGCATATGTGCTGAAACAACAAAGGATTTAAACGCATCAGTTTCTTAAAATCTGAGACACAGAAAGTGTGATGCAGTAATAACCGAATGCCATCCTGTAATTGGCTATTGATCATTTAAATATAAATGCGTGTATTTATATGTGTGGGTAAAATCTAAAGAGACCCATTGAAATGCTTGACAAAAGGTCCTTTGTGGTTTTTAGTTTGGAGCCCTATACTGAATCTGGCTCCCCAGGTCCCTAAAACCCAGAAACGCTGAGGGAGCAGCATGTTTAGCCCTGCTAGAAACAGAAGTCTCCTACTGGTAAGATGACAACTGCTTGGGTGAATGGAGAAATAACAGTGGCAAGCACAACATGGGCTCTTATTCAACCCTTTTTGGGCAACAAGCAAAGGGTTAGGAATATTTTGATTGAAAGCAACAGAAATGGGGCCAGGCTAATGTAAGCAAAAAAGGAGGATTTGGCTGGGCTCAGTGGCCGCTGTCTGTAATCCCAGCACTTTGGGAGACTGAGGTGGGAGCATGATTTGAAGCCAGGAGTTCAAGAACAGCCTGGACAGCATAGCAAGACTCCATTTCTACAAAAAGTAAAAACATTAGCCAGGCATAGTGGTGTGTGCCTGTAGTTCCAGCTACTCAGGAGGCTGAGGCGGGAGGATCGCTTGAGCCTGGGAGTTCAAGGCTGCAGTGAGCTTTAATTGCGTCACTGCACTCTAGCCTAGGGGAGACCCTGGAGCGAGACTCTGTGTCTTTAAAAAGGGGAGGGAGGAAATTTATTGGTGGAATACTGGGGTAGCTCTCAGAATCCAAGGACGAACTGGGCAATGAAGCAACTAGAAGGCAGGAACAAGGGCAGCTCCAGAGACTTTCACCCATAGTGCTATGGATACTGTCTGGGGCACTGCTGTCCTAGTAGCTGAAGTTTGAACACACTCAGTCTCTGTGACTTTTGGTTTAAGTTTCTGATTCCCAGGAGAGAGAGACTGATTGGTCCACTTTGGGTAAGTTGTCTACCTCTAGATCATGCAGTGTTGGTCAGGGTCACACAGCTGGGGTCCACACTGGGGGTCCACGTCTGTGTGGTGAGATCATTTCCCCCAAAGAAGGAAGAGTTATGAGCTGCATGCCACTGTAATTGAAACCTGCTAGAGTCCAAGCACTGACACAAATCAGCGTATAGAATATTGGCTATTGTTATGGTTGGTTGAGCACAGTCAATGACTAGGGAGAAGAATCAGTGTCAAACCATAGTTCTGCCTTTAGCTTCCTATTTCTTTAGTATGAAATAGAGATAATCATAATTTGCCTCCATCATCCTGATACCTACCCTGCAGAATAGTAGTGGGAGTTAATTGGGAGTATGGATGCAATGTGCTCACCATAGTCCTGACATAGAAGATACTCAATCAATAGAAGACATCACTAACACGCATTCAATACATTTCTAAATTGTTAAGTTCTTATAAAAAGGGGGGTTAGGGATTTGCATGCAAGACTTACATTCAGATCTCTGAAGTATTCATTGTAATCTAAGGCATATCCCACCACAAATAAGTTTGGAATCTCAAATCCAGCATCTTAGCAGAGAAAGAGAAAAAAAAAAAGGAACAAAATTTAGATTATATAAATGCAAGTCACCATATGCTGCTGACGGCACTCAAACTCGAGGACCTTTCATTGAGGCAGGAGGGAGTGAGAAACGGTGAGCAATGCACAGGATAAGCCCAAGAGGGACCTGGACCAGAAGGACTACTCGGGAGGAAGGAGGCAAGGCAAACAAGCCAGCCTACAATGAAGAATGACTGATCTAGCATGCAGAGTTGAGAAATGGCTCAGGAAGCCCGGTGCATAACAAGAAATATGCATAATTGAGTCACGTGGCCCTGGTGTTCTAAAGCAAGCAATATGTAGTGATACGATGCCAAAGGAAACATTCTCAACAACACAAAGGAAAGTTCAAGCAGAAGGCGTTACGATGCTGCATTGTGTGAACAGGTGTGTGGGCCACAGCAACTGGAAAGCAATTCTTCCGCTGTACTCAGTGTCTCGGCTGTTTAAAGGGCTGGAAAGCAAAAGCCAGGACACAAGATGAAAGGCAACGGGATTGTTCAACTTGAGGAAGAGAATGTGGAGGTTGCGTTAATGCTGGTCTTCGGGTTTGTGATGCAGAGGATATTAATGAGCTCTCTATTGAGGGCAGAATGAGAGGAAGTGGATTTAAGCATAGTGCAAGGTACTTATGATAAGCAAAAGAAGAATTCATTGAAAAGATGATGATTTTTTATCAGAAAGGATTCTTTTTTTTTTTTGAGATCGAGTCTGGCTGTGTCACCCAGGCTGGAGTGCAGTGGTATGATCTTGGCTTACTGCAACCTCCACCTCCAGGGTTCACGTGATTCTCCTGCCTCATTTTCCCAAGTAGCTGGGAAGACAGATGTGTGCCACCATGCTTGGCTAATTTTTGTAGTTTTAATAGAGATGGGGTTTCACCATGTTGGCCTGGCTGGTCTCGAACTCCTGACCTCAAGTGATCCATCTACCTCAGTCTCCTAAAGTGCTGGGATTACAGGCATGGGCCACTGAACCTGGCTATTTTTTGAGAAAGGGTCTCACTTTGTCATCCAGGCAGAGGTGCAGTGGTGTGATCATGGCTCACTGCAGCCTCTACCTCCACAGGCTCAGGTGATCCTCTCACCTCAGCCTCCTGAGTAGCTGGGACTACAGGTATGCACAACTACGCCTGGCTGATACTTATTGGAGAGAATTCTTAAGGAACAGACAATAGATCTCCTTCTTCAGAGGTCTTGAAACAGAATAAAGGTGCACGGTCCAATGATTTTCAAATTTTTTTCAGTGTTTTGGAAACTTACAAGTTTGTTTATTACAGTAATATAGGTGAGAGATTTATTTGCTTACTTTTAATGGAACTGTACTTGGGTATAGCCCGAGGGCTTATAGCCCAGGCAAAGTTATCTCCACAGTGACTATGAGCAACGATGCTTTCACGAGAAAACAACTGGTTCCTGCTCACAGAAAGGACCGGAGGTACTTATTTTCTAGGGGGTTACATTATGGAGTCCCTTGCTAAGAAGCCTACTTGATTCCTCCAAACTGCAGAGTTTCTTGAAAAAAAGAATCAGAGAGGAGAAGCAAGAGCAGAAGAGGTCAGCAGTGACACTGAGCATAAAAGAAAGAATCAATCAGGAGAAAGGAACACAAAGTACAAAGCCTCATAAATCCAGAGAGAAAGAAGGAACAGAGATTCTGAGCTAGCTAAAAGAATATGAAGCTGGGCGTGCGCCTGCAGTCCCAGCGATTCAGGAGGCTGAGGCAGGAAGATCACTGGAGGCCAGGAGTTCGAGACCAGCCTAGGCAACAAAGTGAGATCCCATCTCAAAAAGAAAAAAAAGGTGGGGTGCAGTGGCTCATGCCTGTAATCCCAGCACTTTGGGAGGCTTAGGTGGGTGGATCACCTGAGATCAGGAGTCCAAGACCAGCCTGGTCAACATGGCGAAACCCCGTCTCTACTAAAAATATAAAAATTAGCCAGGCGTGGTGGCATGTGCCTGTAGTCCCAGTTACTTGGGAGGCTGAGGCAGGAGAATCACTTGAACCTGGGAGGTAGAGGTTGCAGTGAGCCGAGATCGCGCCACTGCACTGGGTGACAGAGTCAGATTCCATCTCAAAAATAATAATAATAATAATAATAATATAATATGAGCAAATCCCAAGAAACCCTGTTTGTAACCAGGGTTGTAATAATGACTTGACAGGGAGCAATGCAATCCTTCCATTAGGCAGGGCAACTCACACTGGGAAAATGAGAGCCCATAGCCTATTTAGAAGGCCAAGCCTTGAGATGTCATAGAATAAAAGGATGATGGATCAGCAGGACAATCATGAATCAGAGTGACCTATCCTTAGCTGGTAAATGCGGGCAGCTCCTACGCTTACATTTGCCATAGCAGATGTTACTTGCAGATGTAGTGGAAGAGTCAGGGCACTGACTGAAACCAGATTGCCTGGGCTTAATACTGGTCTGATACTCACAGCTACATGACTTTGGTGAGCTATTTAAGCTTGCTGTGCTCGATTTTCTCATCTGTAAAATGGGTCTAACAACAACTCCTACCTTTAGAGAGCTATTGTGAGGATGAAAGGAGCTAATCTCTGTATAGCTCCTAGAACAGTGCGTGGCACATCACAACCTCTTCCTAGTGTTAGCTGCTATTATTTTATTGCTGTTATTATAAGTGATATAAGTAATTTGTCATTAATCGGATATGTTTGAAGTGAATGTTTTTCAACTTCAGTTAAAATCTTATCTATACAGTGAGTATCCTGTACTATTTTGTTAGACAATTTCTGCTAAGTAACCTCAAGCAACCTTCACTACATCCAGATTATACCTTTGATACTAGTAATAGATGGGAACATGCGATTGGGTCTCTCTGCCCAGAACTGACATGGTCTAGAGTTAACACATCCAGCACAGGAATGAAACTTGTTTTTAGAATGTAGAGTCACTGGCTAAATGTCACTGGCATGTCACCCATCCATACTGTGCTTCTCTTTCGCTAATGTTTGTTCAGCTTGCTGAAGAGAACTGTAGCCAAATTATCCCAGGGACTTTGGAGCAAATGTAAGTTATAAAAATCAAGCTGAAGTCTGCCTATGCAAGTGAAAAAAATTCGCCTCTAGTGTTAGAATAATAAATAATCAGGCTGCATGTTTATTCTTCCTGGAGTTAGAACTAGGCTTATTGTTGGGAGAAGGGAGGAGTGTACTCGATGAGGAAGCCCTACAGAACACACATCTGAAGTCAAGTGTGAAGATGGTATCTAGAGATACCTGCTCTGCTAATTCTCTGTGTTTCGGAGCTTTGGTTTGGAGGTGATGGGGAGCTGTCTTAGATTTCCCCTTCTGTGCATTACAATTCAGGCTTGCTAAAGGTCACCATTGTGCATTGTCTGGTAATAGTTCCGGATGATGGCATGAGACTCCCTTTAAACCTCCATAGCACCTCTCCTTGTCTGACTGGTGAGAACAGAGGCCAAGGCAGGGATCCTAAGTGTCTGAGTCAGTCCGGTGGGATCAGGTCTTCCTCTACTCCCTGAAACTTTTCAGCTGACTTCTCTGTAGTTAAGGTGCTGTGTGAAACATACAAATAAAAATACCCAATGCACGGAATAGGGTTCCTGTGAAAGACGCAAATTACAACATTGAAGACCCTCATTTTAAAGGGTTCTGTCTTCCCTATCAAGGTGGGGGAGACCATGAGGAATCTGTGGGACTATCAGCCCTACACAGTTTCAACTCCACTTGCAGTGCTGTCAAATAGGAAATCAAAGATTCTTAAAGATAAAATGAAACACCACAAGCACAAAACAAACAAAAAACTAAAAATCACTTACAGTCAGGTCTAAAGCCGTCACTTCTGGGTGTTCTCTTCACCAACAAACTACCATTAAAAAAGACATGCTTTAGTGAACCCAATCAAATCTCTATGAATTGTAAATAGAATCAAGCATCATTAAAAGATGTAGTTGAAATACATATTTTGCTACTGTGGCACTATATAGATGGTTCTGGATAAAAAGAAGACAGCAGGTCAGGCACAGTGCCTACATCTGTAATCCCAGTACTTTGGGAGGACAAGGTGGGAGGATCACTTGAGCCCAGAGGTTCAAGACCAACCTGGGCAACATAGCGAGACCCCTGTCTCTACAAAAAAATAAAAAATTTAGCTGGGTGTGGTGGCACCTGCCTGTAGTCCCAGCTACTTGGGAGGCTGAGGTGGGAGGATTGTTTTAGCCCAGGAGTTGAAGGCTGCAGTGAGCCATGACTGCACTACTGCACTCCAGCCTAGGTGACAGAGTGAGACCTTGTCTCAAAAAATAGATAAAATATAAAAAACTTTTAAAAAAGGTAGCTGTCAGTCAGGCATGGTAGCTCATGCTTATAATTCCAGCACTTTAGGAGGCCAAGAAGGGCAGATCACTTGAGTTCATAAGTTTGAGACCAGCCTGGCCAACATGGTGAAACAGCATCTTTACTAAAAATACAAAAATTAGATGGGCATGGTGGTATGCATCCATAGTCTCAGCTACATGGGAGTCTGAGGCAAGAGAATCACTTGAACCCAGGAGGCTGAGGTTGCAGTAAGTTGAGATTGCACCACTGCACTCCAGTCTGGGTGACAGAGCAAGACTCCATCTCAAACAAAAAAACAAACAAACAAAAAATATGGGGTAGCTGTACCTAGCTACTCAGGAGGTTGAGGTGGGAGGATCACTTGAGCCCAGAAGTTTGAGGCTGCAGTGTGTTATGATCACACTACTGTGATCATAGAGCAAGACCCTGTCTCTTGCTCTAAAAAAGGTCTGGGTGCAGTGGCTCATGCCTGTAATCCTAGCACTTGGGGAGGCTGAGGCAGGCAGATCACTTGAGGTCAGGAGTTCAGACCATCCTGGCCAACTTGGTGAAACCCCAGCTTATCTCTGCTAAAAATACAAAACATTAGCTAGGCACGGTGGCGGGCGCCTGTAGTCCCAGCTACTTGGGAAGCTGAGGCATGAGAATTCTTCGAACTCAGAGGGCAGAGGTTGCAGTGAGCTGAGATTGTGCCACCGCACTCCAGCCTGGGCGACAGAGAAAGGCTGTGTCTCAAAACAAACAAACAAAAAAATGAAGGGAGCGGAGCAATTGCACGGGGGCTCATCCAGCTGCTCCTAGAAACAGCTAATGGAGGCACAGTAAAGAGGAACTCAGAAACATGGCAAAGCACGTCTTCTTCCCTTTCTTCTCTCAGGCTAGCAGTCAAGGGCTGCTTTTCAGTGTGGTCAAACTGTAATACCCCAGGGGAAAAAGTCACTAGATTGGAATATATTATACTGTTTGGAAAGAGCATCCTGTGTTAGCATACCTTTTGCGCTTGCTTGGAAAACCAGAAATCACCATGCTGTGAACGTCCAACTCACCTGGCTACCTTAACCATGTTGGGCTTGTATTTCTCTATATTGCTGAGTAGTGCTTTCATCGTCCTCCCAGTTCCGACGACATCCTTTGCAGAAAGGACAGATAAATTCAACAAAGTGCATCTGAGCAGCACAACAGACTTTTCATCCAGGGAGATACTCCTGATTAATAATGCATTGTAATTAAAAATGCCATCCAATTTGGAGCCAAAGTAGGAGGAGGAGTGGGTTATGTTTTATTTAGACAGGCACTTCTTTCTGGAAGCTGAGTTTTGGGGAATCTACTGGAGACTCTTTCCTCCTTGAATCCTTTAGCTGTGTTGAAGGGCCAAATTTAGCCTTTGGACAGCATGTGGGACTCCTCATTGAGGACATTTGGACTCGCGTATGCACATTCAAGGACTAAATTTGGCCCTGAGGTTATGTAACACAATACAAGGCACATGAATTTTCATGGATATGTACATCTGAATACACTGAATGGATAAATGCCTCCCCCTCGTCCTCCCCCACTCAATAGGGCGTTCTATGGCTGGGAAGTGAGAGGTGTCTGGACAGCAGCTGGTGACAGCCTGTGAATTCTGAGGGTCCACGGCTGCAGTGAGCTCGGGCTCATCTCCACTGATGAGCTGCTGCACAATTAGAGGAGAATGGGCAGCCGCGGTTTATTGTCCTAAGGACAGGAATCAGCTGTCACGAGCTGATTATCAAAACAACAGGTCTGAATGTAACCAGGCTTGGGCAATTCATTTGGTGAGAGGGTCTGCTCCATGGGTTATACTGAGCAAGAACTCCAGATACACATGGCGCACACAGGCAATTGTGTAACAAAAGGTTGAAAATAGCTCCCCTGAATTTTTTGCTGTTTGATGAGACAAGCGTGCTCCTGAAGGAAACGTGGCCATTTGCTGTATTAGTCCACTACTGCCATAGGGATCCCACGTTCTCTTTTTTAACAGAAAAACAAAAGTAAAACAAAACAAAACAAAACCCAAAAAACCCCAAAACCATAGCTTTCCCCATAGCTCACCATTTTTAATTGATTGTGTTTATGATTTTGATGCTGAAAGTATTTGAGAATTCTCAAAATTGTCAGAGGTCCTTAGCAAAACCACTGAATTCAGGGTAAACAGAGTTCTAACCTTGGTTTCACTGTGAAATGAATTTGGTTCGGTGAGCTAGTTTCCTCTTCTTTAAACTTGTCTGATTCACAAAGAAGTATAAGAATCAACACAGAGATATGTGGAACTGGATACACAAAAAGGACAAAGTCGTCCACAAATATTGTTGCCAAGCTCTTATTCTACATTATTTGAAATCAGGGATGCTATTTGGCCCGTATTCATTAAATTTGGAGAGCATGCACCCAGTGGGAGCTCAAGAAATCCTTGGTCAATTTGATAACAAGGTTTGCAGTTTAAAACTCACCATTAGAGTCTTTCAACCTCCAAGTATGGAAAGGAAATGCCAGCTTACCTCAACAATGAGAACATTCTGAAATAAACAAAAGCCGTATGTTAGAACGTGATGCCAATCTGACTCACAGGATACATACACATTGTTTTGCTTATAGTTAGAATTTCACAATTTGCTCAGACAGTCCTTCCCCATCCATCTAATTCAAAGGACTAGAGGTGATCTAGGTTTTCCAGATTCATTTTAACAGGTCCTCCGGAATTAGCTGGTGATGCAATGGTAGTATCTATATTTAGGTTAGAAGCAAGCTTACGTTAGACCTGTCTGACGAGCTCTCCGTAAAGTCATCCCTTCTCAGTAATTCTGCCAAGGGCCTCCCACCCCCACCTGGGAGGCAAAGCCTGTTAAGAGTTTCCCAGGAAAACAATGCAACATGAACCGCATCACTAACGGAGATTGTGCTTGGTAAATGCATCATGGGTTCAGCTGTGACAGCCTTACTCTTGCACGACCACCAAAATCCCTGGGGACTCAGGATTTCCTCTTGGATTGCCAACCTAGATGAAGAGGGTAGGCTAGAGAAAGCGCTGGGAGGTGCCTGGTGTGTATTTTTAGTGAGATGGTAAGATTCCTTGCAACAAGGTCTCAAGGCATTCCTCTACCTCTTCCCTAAGAACACTGTGATATGGTTTGGATTTGTGGTCCTGCCCAAATATCATGCTGAAACGGAATCCTCAGGGCTAGAGGCGGGACCTGGTGGGAGGTGACTGGATCACGGGGGTGGGTCTCATGAATGGTTTAGCATCACGTTCCTTGGTGGTGGTGTCCTGAGAGTGAGTTGCCCTGAAATCTGGTTGTTTAAAGGTGTATGACACCTCCCCCTCTTTCTCTTGCTCCATGTCTGTCTGCAGACATGTGAAGTGCTGCTCTCCCTTTGCCTCTGCTATAATTTTTTTTTTTTTTTTTTTTTTTTTTTTTTAACAGCGTCCCACTCTGTCACCCAGGCTGCAGTGCAGTGGTACGATCTCTGCTCACTGTAACCTCCGCTTCCCGGGTTCAAGCGATTCTCCCACCTCACCTTCCCACATGGCTGGGATTACAGGTGGGCACCACCATGCCTGGCTAATTTTTGTATTTTCAGTAGAGATGGAGTTTTACCATGTTGGCCAGGCTGGTCTCAAACTTAGGAGCTCAAGTGATCTGCCCTTCTTGGCCTCCCAAAGTGCTGGGATTACAGGCACGAGCCGCCACACCCGGCTGCCTTCTGCCATAATTTTAAGTTTCCTGAAGCCTCCCCAGAAGCAGAACAGATGCCAGCATCATGCTTCCTATACAGCCTGCGGAACTGAGAGCCAACTACACCTTTTCTCTTTATAAATTACCCAGTCTCAGGTATTTCTTTATATCAGTGTGAGGAAGGACTAATACACGATGATTGTACTACATTTTAATTTCTTGTTTGATATGTCTTCCCCACTATATTCTAATCGCCATGAGGTGGGGATCATGTTTGTCTCGATTCCTACCGTATTGCCAGAAACTAGCATAATGCCTGCATATAAGTGCTCAATAATTATTTGTTGAATAAAGCAATAACAACTGATTAAACTTATTACTGAGTTAAAACTGACTGATTAATTGGATTAGTAGTGACATGTCAATGCTGCCCCACCAAATTAAAATATGACTGTGTTAATATGCCATCCCAATTTACTAAATGGTGAGACTATTCTTTCAATGTAATGGTGTTTTTCTTTCTTTAGATGACTTTACATTTATCTCTATGATTTATACAATACTTTAAGAATCATGACCTGGCACAGTGGCTCACGCCTGTAATCCCCTTCTGTAACAAAATCTACAAGAGTTACGCTGCCAGGGGACTCCCCTTGGTATTTTGAACACAAGTTGCTATAATCTTAATGGCCAATTTGCAGTAGTTGCTTGAGACGTGCATTTTTAGTTTGATTGAGGCTTACCAATCAGACCTATAAACCAACCAGAATACTTGGAGAATGTTGTGGTTTATTTAATTTTCTGGCTCACAATCTCTTTTTGTTTCAACTTTATAAAGAAAAACCTTTCTAAAATGTGTTAGTCTGCATTCCTGCCTAATTCAGTAGAGTGCATGTATTGAATGTAATTAAATATTTTTTTGATAGTACAGAACCTTGCAAAACAATAGAGTCATCTTTGAAAAGATTTGCTTCAATTCTAAGATATAGTGGTAGGTGGGAAGTAGCATTTGGATGAATAATGATATTGAGAGACACTGTCACAATTATTCAAATACATTTTCAAATCAAGGTAATGCATACATATGTTTAAAACAGTTTGAGGCCAGGCGCTGTGGCTCACGCCTGTAATCCCAGCACTCTGGGAGGCCAAGGCAGGCAAATCACCTGAGGTCAGGAGTTCGAGACCAGCCTGACCAGTATCTTGAAACCCCTTCTGTACCAAAAAATATAAAAATTAGCTGGGCATGGTGGTGCATGCCTGTAGTCCTAGCCACTTGGGAAGCTGAGGCAGGAGAATTGCCTGAACCTGGGAGGTAAAGGTTGCGGCAAGCTGAGATGGCGCCACTGCACTCCAGCCTGGTCAACAGAGTAAGACTCCATCTCAAAAAAAAAAAAAAAAAAAAAAAAAAAAAAAAAAAAAAAATCAAGTAGATTGAAAGGTTTTTAAAAGAAAAACATCCCTCCATCACTTCACCTCTGTTCACTTCCAATTTTGTTTCCCAGAGACAGTCACTTTTAACTCTTTTAGCTGTTTTTCTGATTGTTACTTTTTTATTTCTAAAAAATAGATTTTGTCACGTTTCATATAGCTATTTCTGTACTTAAAAACATATTTAAATCATTTATTGACTTTCAGGTTGCTTGTTTCTTAAAAAGGGTTTAAGTATAAATGCATATTTTTAAATTTTCTTTTTCTTTTTTAGAGACAGGATCTCGATCACAGCTCCCTGTAACCTTGAACTCCTAGCCTCAAGTGATCCTCCCTCCTCAGCCTCCCAGAGTGCTAGGATTACAGGTGTGAGCCACTGTGCCCAGCCGTGTATTCATTCTTATCATAGAAAGTGCATATATTTCCTTATGTATAAATATATACCTGTCAAAGAAAGTTTGTACTTTCTATAATATATAGATATAAAACATTATAGAATGCTTGAAAACCAGGAAAGTCTAAAGACTTCCTAAATTTTTGATACATGCTTAACTGTTTAAAGTATTTAAAAATATTTCTGTGCTTTAAAATAGATTAAAGCTATCATGGCATTCTTTATTATGTATAGCCAAAATATTATAACATCCAACAAAAATGATGGTAATTTCTTAACATCATATAAAGCCTACTATATATTCAAATTTCCCTAGTTTTCCTTAAAATGGCCTTTGTAGCTGATTTGTCCAACCTCTACCATGGATTGGATCTTTCTCTTTTAATTTAGAACAGTCTCTTTTGCTGTATAGGCATACCTTGTTTTTTACATTTCTCTCTTTTTTTTTTTTTTGTGATAAACTCTTACTCTATTGCCCAGGCTGGAGTGCAATGGCACGATCTTGGCTCACTGCAACCTCTGCCTCCTGGGTTCAAGTGATTCTACTACCTCAGCCTCCCGAGTAGCTGGGATTACAGGTGTGTGCCACCATGCATGAATAATTTTTGTGTTTTTAGTAGAGATGGGGTTTCACCATGTTGGCCAGGATGGTCTTGAATTTCTGACCTCGGGTGATCCATCCCTCTTGGTCTCCCAAAGTTCTCTTTATTGCACCTTGCAGAGACTGTGTGTGTGTGTGTATGTGTGTGTCTTTAAATTGAAGGTTTGCAGCAACCCCATGTTGAGCACGTGTATTGGTGTCATTTTTCTGACAGCGTGTGCTCGCTTTGTGTCTCTGTGTCATATTCTGGAAATTCTTGCAATATTTCAAACATTTTCATTGTCATTGTGGTTATGGTGATCTGGGATCAGTGATCTTTAATGTACTATTTGTTTTATTTTTATTTTCTTTTGAGACAGAGTCTTGCTCTGTTGCCCAGGCTGGAGTGCAGTGGCATGATCTTGGCTCACAGCAACCTCTGCCTCCTGGGTTCAAGTGATTCTCCTGCCTCAGCCTCCCAAGTAGCTGGGATTACAGGCACACGCCTCCATGCCCTGGTATTCTTTTTTGTGTTTTTAGTAGAGAAGGGGTTTCACCCTGTTGGCCAGGCTGGTCTCGAACTCCTGACCTCAGGTGATCCACCCGCTTGGCCTCCCAAAGTGCTGTGATTACAGGCGTGAGTCACTGTGCCCCACCTAGACTGACTCTTTTTAGGGACTAATGCAGTTGGTGACTTTAAGTTGAAGCCAATGCTCAATTACCATTCCAAAAATGCTAGGGTGCTTAAGAATGATGTGAAATTGACTTTGCCTGTGTTCTATAAATGGAGCAGCAAAGCCTGTTTATACAGGCACATCTGCTTACAGCATGGTTTATTGAAATGAATATTTTATGGCCACTCTTGAGACCTACTGTGCAGAAAACAAGATTTCTTTCAAAATACTATGCTCATTAACAATCTACCTGGTCACCCAAGAGCTCTGATGGAGATGTTTACAAGGAGATTATTTTCATGCCTGCTAACACAACATCCATTTTGCAGCCCATAGAGTCATTTAGACTTTCAAGTCTTATTATTTAAGAAATAGATTTTGTAAGGTGATAGCTGCTCATAGATGTGATTCCTCTGATGGATCCGGGTAAAGTAAATTGAAAACGTGAAGATCCAGCATTCTAGATGCTATTCAGAGCATTCGTCATCCATGAGTGGAGATCAAAATATCAACATGAATAGGAGTTTGGAAGAAGTTGATTCCAACCCTCATGCCTGACGTTGAGGGGCTCAAGGTTTCAGTGGAGAGGCCGAGGGCAGTGGCTGCTGAAGGTAATTCTAGCACTTTGGGAGGCCGAGGTGGGCAGATTGCTTGAGCTCAGTAGTTTGAGACCAGCCTGGGCAACATGGCAAAACCCTGTCTCTACAAAAACTGAGGTGGGAGGATCACCTGAGCCTGGGGAGGTCGAGGCTGTGGTGAGCCATGACTATGCCACTGCACACCAGCCTGGGCAACAAAGCGACAACTTGTCTCAGAACAACAACAACAACAACAACAACAACAACAAAGACTTTCATGGAGGAAGTACCTGCAGATGTGGTGGCAATAGCAAGAGAACCTAATTAGAAGTGGAGCCTGAAGATGTGACTGAATTGCTGTAATCTGATGATCAAACTTGAACAGATAAGGAGTTGCTTCTTATGGATGAGCAAAGAAAGTGGTTTCTTGAGATGGAATTTACTCCTGGTGAAGATACCATGAACATTGTTGAAATGACAACAAAGGGCTTAAAATATTATATATACTTAGTTGATAAAGCAGTAGCACGGCTGGAGAGGATTAACTTCAATTTTGAAAGAAGTTCTACTGTGGGTAAAATGCTATCAAACAGTATCACAATCTGCAGAGAAATCTTTCATGAAAGGAAGAGTCAATCTAAGCAGCAAGCTTCATTATTGTCTTGTTTTAAGAAATTGCAACAGCCACCCCAACCTTCTGAAGCACCCACCAGCCTGATGAGTCAGCAGCCATCAACATCGTGGCAAGACTCTCCTCCAGCAAAAAGATGATGACTCACTGAAGGCTCGGATGATCATTAGCATTTTTTTTGGCAATGAAGTATTTTTTCATTAAGTTATGTGCCTTATTTTTTAGACATAATGTTATTGCACACTTAGTAGACTACCATGCAGTATAAACATAAGTTTTATACGCACTGAAAAAACCAAAAATTTGTGTGGCTCTCTTTATAGTGGTGGTCTGAAACCAAATCCACAATAACTCTGAGATATGGCTGTGCCTAAGATTAGGTAAAAGAGCTAAGGAGCCAAAATTATTTATCTTTATATAATCAATATATAACATGGAGGCTGGGTGTGATGGCTCACATCTGTAATCCCAGCACTTTGGGAAGCCAAGGCGGGCAGATTGCTTGAGGCCAGGAGTTCGAGAACATCCTAGCCAAGATGGTGAAACTCTGTCTCTACTACAAATATAAAAGATAGCCAGGCATGGTGGCGCATGCCTGTAGTCCCAGCTACTTGAGAGGCTGAGGCCCAAGAATTGTTTGAACCTGGGAGGCGGAGGTTGCAGTGAGCTGAGATCGTGCCACTGCACTCCAGCCTGGGTGACAGAGTGAGACTCTGTCTCAACAAAACAAAACAAAACAAACGAACAAAAAAATAACATGGAGACTGGCATCTAGTAGGTGCTCAAGAAATACTTGTGTAGTGAATCAACAATTTTGACTTCATTTCTTTCACTTTCTCTAGTTCATTGTATTTCTGATTCACCCCTTCCATTTTTCCTTAACAATCTGTAATTCCTCCTTAACCAAGCTATCATCAATGTCTATTGCTTTTAATTTTGCACTAAGCAATTTCCTAAAATTCGCGTTTTTGGAGTGGGCAACTTCTCTTCTCAGTACACACTGTGCCTCCTACACACTTCCAATCTGATAACTCTGATCACTGCATCTGAGATGTTTGCCAGTTACTGTCTTAGTCATCTCATCACACCTAGCTCATTTCCTCCCAGAAAGCCAGTAAAATCTGCAGCCTAGGAGCTGCAGGCAAAAACTCTATGAGGAATCTCTGGAGTGTGTTTCTTTGCTGTTGCATGATTCTGATCAAAACTAATCACAAGGGATTTCCTAACAAAAAAGAAAAAGAAAGGAAGAAAGAAGAAAAGGAGGGAGGAAAGAATCGCACAAATCGACATGATGTTCTTAAATAGGTTATTCCTACTTCTAGCATTTTAGAGCACACAGTGATTTGCACACCACACTGTCTCATCTGCAGCGGTGTAGTTTGGTGGCTGTGGTCACACTAATCAAGAGCAATGGCAGCAGTGACAATGAGCTGTACTGTGGATGTGGAGAATGAGCAGGAATGTGAATATAAACCCCATGGAAAAGGGAATGTAGTTTAGCATTTCATTTTATGTGATAAATTCACAAAATTTCCAGAATCATCAGTCAGTGAGTCTTTCCATTATTGTTCTCAGCTTAGTCAGATGCAATAAAAAAAAGAATGATTTAAACAGTTAAGGCAGCCAAGGGGGAACTTTTGGCAGGTTCTGATGCTTCATTCTGGCATTTAATTAGAATCTTAGGCTGGGTACAGTGGTTCACTCCTGTAATCCCAGCACTTTGGGAGGCTGAGAAGGGTGGATCACTTGAGGTCAGGAGTTCGAGACCAGCCTGACCAACACGATGAAACCCCATCTCTTCTAAAACATACAAAAATTAGCCGGGTGTGGTGGTGCACTCCTGTAATCCCAGCCACTCAGGAGGCTGAGGCAGGAGAATCACTTCAAACTGGGAGGTGGAGGTTGCAGTGAGCTGAGATCATACCACTGCACTCCAGCCTGGGCGACAGAGCGAGATTCTGCCTCAAAAAAAAAAAAAAAAAAAAAAAAAAAAACTTATTTGAGGGCAGATTTGAGGGGCATGTCTCCCAAAATCTTGGGCTTAACCTGCACATCTGTGTTTTCATGTTGCCAGATTTGTGCCTGTTTCCATGCATTTTGTTTTATTCCACCCTTTCAGAGGTTTCTCGTGAATATGAATAAAATCTTGCTTTAATAGATATACACATTTTATGAAGTGCCAGTATTAAATCAACTTTGGAAAAAAAAATCAGTCAGAGAGTACATTGTGTAGACAGCTTAAACACACCAAATAAAATGCTTTTAACATCATAAACTGAAGAGGCCATTTAACTTGATCATTGAGGGCTCACTTTATTCAACAGCAATGACCTATTTAGAACCATGACTCAGACAGCTTCCCGTGTGAGCTTCCTTTCCTTGGAAGAAGAGAGAGAGAGAGAGAGAGAGAGAGAGAGAGAGAGAGAAAAGAAGAGAGAGGAAGAGAGAAAGGAATTTAATAAAAAGCAAAAAAAAAAAAAAAAAAAGAAAAAGAAAAAGAAAGGAAGAGAGAAAGATAAAAAAAGAAAGAAAAAAAGAAAGGTAGTTTCTCGGGGTTCAAAGCAAAACATTTTTTATTTAAAAAAAGGAAAGAAAGGGAGAAAGAAATGGAAGAAAGAAAGAAAAGAAAGCCAGAGATAGAGGGAGGGAGAGGGGGGGAGAGAGAGAGAGAGAGAGAGAGAGAGAGAGAGAGAGGGTGGGGTGGCTGTGTAGCGTCTCCTTTTCTTCTAAATATTTTAATCCCATGTCTTCAAGGGCTCCAGAAGTATTATACAGTTATATTCATAATGCCTCTAACTCACAGCATGACAAGATTATGTAGGTGAGCTCTGTCCCCACGTTTTATAGAGTTCTTTCACACACAAATTTAATTTTAAAAAATCCTTTCTAGCCCTCCCTCCTTCATTTAACTCTGTCACGTCTCCTTTTGATGCCGATTCCTTCTCTTCCACCCTAACTTGGCTCCTGTAGTTCAAGTGCTCCTGCAGGCTCCGCCCACCCCGCCTCCAAACTGCTTTCTCCCCTTTTTCAGCCCTTCTTCCCTCTTGTCAGTTTCATTTTCCTGAAACACAGCTCCATGATGTCATCTCTGCTCAAATACTTTTGTGTCTCTTGCTTGCTTTGCTGAGCAAGTTCAACTGTTCACTGGGACTTTCAATGTATTCTACACACCAAACCCTGTGTGTGTTTTTTTTTTTTTTTCCCCTACTACTTTCCCGTTTTTGATTAATTTCCTTCAGTCATGCTGGTGCACTCCTGTCCAGTGATCTTACTCTTTTCCCACTTACCCATTCCGTATTTTTATTTTTAGTAAGTATTATTCTTGTTGTAGGCTTTGTGGGATTTTCTTCGAAGCTGTCACCTATTTATGGAGGATTAGGGCTAATTATTGGTGGGGGATAGGTTGTGGTATTGTGTTACATTTTGGTGGGGTTTTTGTGGGTTTAATTTTTTTTTTTTTTTTTGAGACAGGGTCTTGCTCTGTCGCCCAGGCTGGAGTGTAGTGGCATAATCTTGGCTTACGGCAACCTCTGCCTCCCGGGTTAAAGTGATTCTCCTGCCTGCTGGGATTAGAGGTGTGTGCCATCACATCCGGCTAATTTTTGTATTTTTAGTAGAGACCAGGGTCTTGCCATGTTGGCCAGGCTGGTCTCAAATTCCTGACCTCAAGTGATCCACCCGCCTCAGTCTCCCAAACTGCTGGGATTATAGGCGTGAGCTACTGTGCCTGGCTGGCTTAATGGTTTTTGAAATTTATTTGGAGGGAATGATTGTTGGTTTTGGGTAGATGACAGTGATAGCTATGGAGGAGTACCCTGAGGCTTGGGGATCAAGTGTTGCCATGGGGGGCCCTTCCCCTCTCTTCTGTGTTAGTCACAAACCCTTCTATTCCAGGCAAAAGCTCACCCTCCCCTCTCTAAGACTATCTGAATCCTAAGGAATCCTTCATTCTTTGGATTTCATTAAACCCAAGGAAAGAGCCTTGTGGGGAAAGATGTATGGGACTCTTCTTAGAGTGCCAAGCATTAAATAAGAGAAGGTGTGTTCCTGGGAACAAATTCCTGGCAGAGTAATGTACACGATGATAAACGTACTTTAAATGTAAGTTTACTGAATGACTGACAAATTCTATTACGACTACAGGAGAAAGGAGAAGTCACTGCAGCCTCAACCTCCTGAGCCCAAGTGAGCCACTCACCTTAGCCTTCTGAGTAGCTGGGACTACAGGCACGCACCACCATGCCTGGCTAAATTTTAAATTTCTTTTGTAGAGACGCAGTCTCACTATGTTGCCCAGGCTGGTCTCAAACTCCTGGCCTCAACAATCCTTTCATCCAGTGGAGATATTTATTGCAGTAGTTTCAGACTTCCTTCTACACCCATTAAAACAAGTACCCACTAATTGTTGGGTGTTGGGTGCCTTTTCCTTTTACGTTTTTTTCCAGCTAGTGTATATTCTGCATGACGGAAAGATTTTGGAGAGCCTCTAAAATATATTTGTAAAATCTTGCCAATTCTTATTTTTTAAATTTTATTTTTTCATGGATACATAATGTTTTATGTATTTATGGAGTTACATGCACAGAATATGTAATGAGCAGGTCAGGGTATTTGGGGGAGCCACTGCCTTGACCGTCTATCATTTCTATGTGTTGGGAAATTTCAAGTCTTCTAGCTACTTTGAAATATACAACACATTGCTGTTAACCATGGTCACTCTACATTGCCATTGAATAGTGTGTCTTATTTGTTCTATCTAACTTAATTGATAACCTTTCATGGAGAGGCTGAATGAAGAATGAATGAACAGGGTGGGTCATATGAAGGCCTTTATCTTTTTTTTTTTTTTTTCAGGCTTACTCATATATTGTATTTTATTTCTTATGAAAATGGCTACCCAAAGAAGTCATTGTAGCAGCCTACTATTCTAAGGCAGCAACTATAACTTAAATGCTAACAAACTCACTCCATAAGACCTAAAACCCTTCCCCAGGGCTGTAATGGGTATTTAAGTTTTCCAAGCCCAGTGACAACTAATGATTTTTATTACCTATAGAATAGGAACAAATGGATTTTAATAGTTCGCCTATAGCTGAAAAACTCCACAAACAGTACGTTGCCTCTACTTACATGATCCATTGACTCATGCCAGAAATACTTTCTAAAATGCTTACGACTGTGATGTTCAAACTGGGCTCTGGCTACTTCTGGTGGTTATTTGGTGTTATGCCAAGGCATATTGGAAGGCCTTTATCTTTTTTAAGGAAAAGGAAATTTTAAAAGCTAAGTGAAATTTTTTTCACTGCTCCACCGCAGGTGTGTTGCATTCACTTCCTCAGTCCCCCTTGAGTCTCCTGTGAGGAAGCCCTCCTGCCTCAACAAAGAGGGCGCTCTTCCCTCACTCGGCACCTTTCTCTCTACCTCTCAACTTAACCAGCTGGTGGGCGTGTCCTTGGGTTTGACCAGGTGGGTTTATTTACCATTTCCCTCTGCCCTGTCCTCTCTTCCCCCAAATTAATCGAAGACTTCTTTCTAATTTCCACATAAGAGGACCATCCACTTGTTCAGTCACCAAATATTTATTCCAATTTGTTATGGACCAGGTATGGTCTCTGCCCACTGCACGCTGACATCCTGGTCGGGCAGACAGGCAAATAAAAAGCCCTAAGGTAAACATTGCAACTTGTGGAAAGGACTCTAGTGGAAACAAGGTATGGATATAGAGATTATCATTATTATTTTTTAAGGGACAGAGTCTTGTTCTGTCGCCCAGGCTGGAGTGCACTGGTGCGATCATAGCTCACTGCAGCCTTAACTCTTGGGCTTAAGTGATCCTCCTCCTCAGCCTCCCGAGTAGCTGGGATTACAGGTGTGCACCACCATACCTGGCTCATTTTCGTATTTTTAGGAGAGACAGGGTTTTGCTATTTCGGCCTGGCAGGTCTCGAACTCCTGACCTCAAATGAACTGCCCACCTTGGCCTCTGAAAGTGCTGGGATTACAGGCATGAGCCACCATGCCCCGCCGTCTATGTGCAAATTTCTTCTTGGCATTCATTTAGGAATCTTAGAGTTGTCACTTTGACAGACTCCACAGCAAAAGCACAAGGTAAACTATTTATTTTGTGTAATAAACCTGTAAGGCAATGTCCTACAATAAAATCCTAAAATGACGTGCTACAGACTACTCCAGGGTCGTTAAAACTTATGAATTTCTGGAAATTGCTTTTAGTATTTTAGCTTTCTTGGATGTTGTTTCAGGTACCAATGTAACAGTAACATCAAATGGTGGCTTAGTGATGCATTAACATCAGCAGGTTAATTTCAATTTTTATGGAACACAATTTACTGCCGGCTAGCCATTTAACACATAGATCTGCTATGCTGTCTTCAGAGTAGAGGGGAGTATGCTGTTTTGTAGTCAGAGTCCTCGTGGATCCACTTTGGGTGGCCAAAGCAGGTGGATCACTTGAGGTCAGGAGTTTGAGACCAGCCTGTCCAATGTGGTGAAACCCCATCTCTACGAAAAATACAAAAATTACCCGGGCATGGTGGCAGGTGCCTGTAATCCCAGCTACTTGGGAGGCTGAGGCAGGGGAATCATTTGAAACCAGGAGGTGGAGGCTGCAGTGAGCTGAGATCATGCCACTGCACTCCAACCTAGGGACAGAGTGAGACTCTGTCTCTAAATAAATAAATAAATAGTCCTTGTGGCTCTATAGCGATCCTAAGATTATTACACATATTTTTATTAAATGTGGCTGCTATTTTTTTCCTACCCAGGCATTGCATAACAATAACAACCACAAGTATGAGAGATTAAGCTTGTGTAATAGACTAATCCATTTTACTTAGAAAGCCAAGCTGTTCAGGGATAACGGATACAAGCTAGGTCAGTACTGCTGAACAAAAACAAATTCCGGATTGCTTTTATTCACAGCAAACTTGCATTTCGAGTAACATTCCACGAACATCATTTTCGTTAGGAAACAACCCTTCTTTCCAGTTTATGTATTTATGTCAGAATCTAAACAGTCTTTTCACTTCATTATTAAGCACTGGCAGATTTGGAACTCCAAGTTAAAACTGGAGGTGTTCTTCCTATTATCTAATAGTTTACATTCTTTTTAATAGAAAAAAAGGCAAAGTGCTGAAAATGCGCTCTTAAGAGGTCCTTTTCTCTTCCCTCCCAAGATTTTGTACATGTCAATGAACCTGTGTAAATGTCTTACTGAAGAGCCTAGGTGCGGAGGATGAATGAGAAAAAAAAGGCAGATGAATAAATAAAGGGAAAGATTCCTTTTCAGAAGGTGCCTGGAAAGACGAGTAGAAAAGGATTAGAACAAGGTGGGCAAAGGGGTTTTGCTGTCTGAAATAAGATTGGAAGGAAGCTTGGAGAAGAAAGATTTGGTCTGCATGGTGTCTTGGAAGCATTCTAAAGAGAGTGTTTTAGAAAGGGGAGGTCATTAAAAGGATTCACATAGCCATTTGTATGAATTGGAAAACCCGGGAGAGTGTCTGAAATGTCCTGTGAGTGCTGACCTGAAATGCAGGTCACCGATGCCCCCAGACATCAATGCAGTCTGAGCACAGCTACATTAACAAACCTTTCCAGCCAGTGTTGAAAGATCATCGCCTCCGATTATCTGCATCTCACCCATGGACTGGTCATTCTGCAAAAAAGGAGAAAAAAAAAGGGAGACAATTTTACCACGCAAGAAAACCTTTAAAGCACATTTTCCTGTCTACCCAGTTAGTGGCCGGAATGTGCCTTACAAATATAGCACAAATAGCTAATAGGGATTCATGGTTGCCTATGGTTACCAAGAGCCACGCTCCTGCTACTGCCCTTGAGACAAAGCTTTCTAATGGCTGGTGGGGAGAGGGTGGGTATGCAGGGGGAATGGGAGAGTGGAGAGAGGACAGACAAACCGAACATGAAGCAAAACACTCTGGAAGGTGCCTGAGCCTATCCTGGAGCAGAAAGAACTGGAGAAGACAGTCACAATCCTGTGCTTCGCCTACCTAGGGGAGGACCGAGTACGTGTCAGCTTTGCCACCAAGCCCTGATTAAAGATCTGCAGTGGAGAACGGTCAGGTTCTGGTTTCCTGAGAGACTGGAGGCCTCCTCTACTCCCCACCATCGGAGATCCGGCCCCTCATCTGACATCCAGAGCAATTCTAACAGGCCATGAATCAAGAAGTACTGTACTTAGACCTTCTGACATGAAGGATGAGGCCTCAGACAATTTCTGCAGTCCTAAGAATGTGACTCAGAACTATATGTGTGTGTGTGTATATATATACACAAAATATATATACAAAATATATATGCACGTGTGTGTGTATATATATTTGTGTGTGTATATATATATATACACACATATACTTTATTTTTTTTTCTTTGAGACAGGGTCTCACTTTTGCCCAGGCTGGAGTGCAGTGGCATGATCACAGCTCATTGCAGCCTCAATCTCCCAGGCTCAAGCAATCCTCCCGTCTCGGCTTCCCAAGTAGCTGAGACTACAGACAGGCACATACCACAGTGCCCTCGCTAATTTTTTTTCTTAATTTATTTTTATTTTTAGTAGAGAAAAGGTCTTGCTATGTTGTCCAGGCTGTTCTTGAACTCCTGAGCCCAAGTGATTCTCCTGTCTTGGCCTCCCAAAGTGCTGGGATTACAGAGAGGAGCCACCACGGCTGGCCTTAGAACCATATTTAGAAGACTTTTCATTGAAATCATGTTAGAGTTTATGATCATTTACTTTCATCATGTTTGTGTATGGTATATTATCCTGTCCTAATGAAACCTCACAAAACAAACAAACAAAATGGATTGTTACATAGTGACCATCATAATAGAATGACACAGAGGCAAAACAAGAAACAGAACCAGCCACTTGTCTCCCAGCCTCATTACAGACCCACATTAAAGGAAGCAAAGCCAATATATTCAGGCAGTCTCTTTCATGACCAAGCAAGAATGCTGCGATGTTGCAATCCCTTGATTCTAACAATAACCTTGGGGAGAAAAAGATGATCTAGGCACCATATGTGCTACATGCTGAACCAGGAAACGTCTTTAGTTACTGCTGTGGACAGCTGTCACTTTTGCTAGCTCAGCATCTTCCTCCTTTATCCTAGCAAAGAGGCCCTCCCTCTTCCTGGGGGGAGTCCATTCTGCACGGTTCAGGTAGGGCCAGGCCTTCACAGTGCAGGCCAACCAACTGGGCCTGAAGCTATATCCAACCTCAGACTTTCCAGCTACTCAAGCCAATTCCCTTAGGAATTTTCTTGGGCTGGTTTGAAGACTCACTTGTAAGCGAGTCTCTATCTAGAGGTACAGTTACTTTGTTATGGAGTTGGTCATCTGGGAAGGGAAAAAGCAGCCAAACCACCAGTAGGACAGATTTGCCAATGAAACACATTTTGTCTTTTTACCTTGCTGCTCAAATGAAAAAAAAAAAACCTTAAAATTGTTTACCTTTTTTTTTTTTTAAGAGACAGGGTCTCACTCTGTCACTTAGGCTGGACAGCAGTGTTGCAATCATAGTTCACTGCTGCCTGAAACTCCTGGGCTCAAGCGATCCTCCTGCCTTAGCCTCTCAAGTAGCTGGGACTACAGGTGTGCACCACCATGCCTGGCCAAGTATCTTTTTACTTCTGCTTGGTAAAGCATTCACTCCTTACTATGGATGGTTGGAGGGAGCACAGGCAGACAAGGAGAGAGGCTTCACACACTGGCTCATCCTAAAAGTGGCCCACTAAGTTAGATAAACCCAGTTATTTTATTCTTACGGGAACTGATACCAAAAGGAGAAATATCAAAGGATATTCAGAATTTACAGATGTTTTGTTGTTTTTGTACATTTATCATCAGATATTCACAAGTAGTCATGATAGTGGTCTTTTTGACTTGTCAAAAATGTCAAAGGAGAAAATTTTCTTGTCACTGCTAGAGGTGCTGAAATAGAGGAATTAACATAGGAAGAATTTCTGCACGTTAGACTTAAATATGCTAATAGCAGCAGGAAAAATAAAATGTCGGTACTTCCAGGGGACTGGGTTATACAGAATTGAATACAACTACTAAACCACAAAGTTTAATGTAACCAGTGAGATTTATAGTCTGTCAGATCAGAGTAAATTTCACAATAATTCTACATTTTCATCTTCATTCTATTGATTAAAACCAAAAACCAAAAAAATCAGAGAACTAAATAATGTGCTAAAAGCCATAGAGTATGTTGCCAAGCAAGTGTTACTTAAGAAATTCTTCTTCCAAGTGTATAAACATGTTTTTTGAAAAGAATTTTTAATTGACCAACAACTACTGTATATATTTGATATGATTAGGCTGTGTCCCCACCCAGATCTCATCTTGAACTGTAGTTCTCATAATCCCCACGTGTCATGGGGAGGGACCCAGCAGGAGGTAAATGAATCATGGCGGCAGTTACCTTCATGCTGTTCTCATGACAATGAGTCATGAGACAATGAGATCTCACGAGATCTGATGGTTTTATTAGGCGGCTTTTCCCCCCTGCTTCGTTCTGCACTTCTCCTTCCTGCCATCACGTGAAGAAGGGCATGTTTGCTTCTCTTTCCGCCATGATTGTAGATTTTCTGAGGCTTTCCTAGCCCTGTGGAACTGTGAATCAATTAAGCCTCTTTCCTCTATGAATTAACCAGTCTCGGGTATGTGTTGTTATTAGCAGCATGAGAATGGACTAATACAATATTTATGAGGTACAATGTGATGTTACGATACATTTCTGCATTGTGGAATGGTCAGATAAGGCTAATTACCATATCCATCACTTCAAATATTTATCATTTCTTGTGTTGAGAACATGTAAAATCCTCTTTTAGCTATTTTGAAATATATATTAATTATGGTCTCTGTGCTGTGCAACAGAACACCAGAACTTATTCCCCCTATCTACCTGTAACTTTGCATTCACTGACCAACCTCTCCCTTTTCCCCCTTCTCCCCTGCTGCCCCCAGCCTCTGGTAAGCACCATTCTATTCTCTACTTCTGTGAGTTCAACTTTTTTATATTACATATATAAATGAAATTATATGGTATTTATCACTCTGTGCCTGGCTTATTTCACTCAGCATAATGTTCTCAGTCCATTCATGTATATACGTGTTTTTAATATTAGATTTGTCCTTAATTCATCTGGAATTTATATCTTCCAAGTGGGTATATTGTCAATTGTTCCAATATAATTTATTGAATTATTATTTTTCCCTACTGGTTTGAAATATCATTTTGATCATATCTATCATTCTCATATGTAAGGGTCAGTTTCTGTATTTTTCTAATCTAACATATCTACAGAAACATTAATTAATCTAACATGTCCAATTAATTAATCTAACTTTTCTATTTCCAACACCCAAATCATATTGTTATAATTCTCATAGCTGTTTCCTTTTTTTTTTCTTTTTTTTTTTTTCAGATACAGGGTCTTGTTCTGTCACCCAGGTTGGAGTGCACCCTCGAACTCCTGGCTGCCAGCGATCCTCCTGCCTTGGCCTCCCAAAGTGGCAGGATTATAAGTGTGAGCCACCACGCCTGGCCTTATGATAGCTTTTTAATATGTTTTAATATTTGGTAGGACAAGTCCACTTTTTAGTTCTTTTTAAAAATTGCCTTGAGGCTGAGGGTGGTGGCTCATGCCTGCAGAGGCAGGCACTTTGGGAGGCTGAGGCAGGAGGATTGCTTGAGCCCAGGAGTTTGAGACCAGCCTGGGCAACATAGTGAGATCAACATTTCTACCAAAACAAAACAAAAAAAACCCCACGAACCCAAAACTGTCTTGGTAACTTTTGTACATTCTCTTTTTTCCTGTCTGGTGGGTTGTACAAAGATCAACTGAATTAATGCATGTGGAACGTTTAGAACAGAACCCGGCACATGGTTAGCATTCCGTAAATGCTAGACAGGATTAATTTCTTTTCTAAAAATTGTATGGCCAGGGGCTGTGGCTCACACCTGTAATCCCAGCACTTTGGGAGGCTGAAGCAGGCGGATCACAAGGTCAGGAGTTCAAGATCAGCCTGACCAATATGGTGAAACCCCATCTCTACTAAAAATACAAAAATGAGCCAGGTATGGTGGTGCATACCTGTAGTCCCAGCTACTCGGGAGGCTGAGGCAGGAGAATCGCTTGAACCTGGAAGGCGGAGGTTGCAGTGAGCCAAGGTCACACCACTGCACTCTAGCCTGGGCGAAAGAACGAGACTCCATCTCAAAAAAAAATTGTATTATTATTTATTTTATTTTATTTTATTTTTTATAGAGATGAAGTCTTACTGTATTGCCCACGCTGGTTTCGAACTCCTGGCCCCAAGCAATCCCCCCACCTCAGTCTCCCAATTTTTTTCTTCCTTCCCCCAACCCCCGACCCTGACTCAGCCCCTGAGGAAATGGCTACTCCTCAGTCCTCCACTGGTACACTGGAGTGTAGAGCTCCCCTGGTTTACACACTCCAGAAAAATAAGCCTTTTATTTCCCACTGGGATGGTGAAGGAAACTTAGAGGTTCAGCTTCTCCACTCAAAGGCTTTCAACAACCTTGTTCTTTTCATTCCATTCCTTCCTCACTCCACCTTCTAAAAACCTATTCCTGAGCCCTTCAGGAATCTGTGGCACGACCCCCCTACTTCTCACTGTTGGTCTCCTCCACAGGCATTTTGATGTTCATTTTCCCTATTTGGCCAAGTCAGTGCTCTTCCTTGATTAGGCACATACCACCATGCCCGGCTAATTTTTTTTTTTTCAGTAGAGATTGGGTCTCACTATTTTGCTCAAGCTGGTCTCGAACGACTGGGCTACAGTGATCCTCCTGCCTCAGCCTCCCAATCACTGAGATTAGAGCCACGAGCTATCCCCACCAGGCCTAACCATGATATTTTTCTAATGGTTCAAAATCATCCTATATCTCTTGGATTGATGTTTGTGTGTTTTTAATGAATGTCACTGGTTTGAAGAAAGATGAACAATCCCAAATAAAATATTACAAGTAAGACTAGTCTATTGTTTTATTTTCTTTCGTTACCTTTGTGTATTTTTAAAGCAAAGTTATGCGAGCTTCATATAAGTTGGTTTTTCTATGAGCTAGAAGATTCTGTATATAAATGGATTTAGCTGTTTTGCTAATATTCAGTAGAGCACAGAATAAGTTTTGTTTTATTTTATTTTAGAGACAGAGTCTTGCTCTGTTGCACAGGCTGGAGTGCAGTGGTACGATCTCGGCTCACTGCAACCTCTGCCTCCCCAGTTCAAGCAATTCTCCCACTTCGCCCTCCCGAGTAGCTGGGATTACAGGTGTGTGCCACCATGATGGGCTAATTTTTGTATTTTTAGTAGAGACAGGGTTTTGCCATGTTGGTCAGGCTGGTCTTAAACTCCTGGCCTCAAGCAATCTGCCTGCCTCAGCCTCCCAAAGTGCTGGGATTACACGCGTGAGCCACTGTGCCTGGCCAGAATAGTTATTATTTAATCTCCAATTTGCAAAAGAAGAAACAGAGACAATAAGAGTTTAAGAAACTTTCCCAAAGAGGGCTAGGCATGGTGGCTCACGCCTGTAATCCCAACACTTTGGGAGGCCGAGGCGGGTGGATCACTTGAGGTCAGGAGTTTAAGACCAGCGTGGCCAACATGGTGAAACCCCATCTCTACTAAAAATACAAAAAGTAGCCGGGTGTGGTGGCACGTGTCTGCAATTCCAGCTACTCAGGAGGCTGAGGTGGGAGAATCGCTTGAACCTGGGAGGTGGAGGTTGTAGTGAGCCAAGATTGTACCACTGCACTTCAGCCAGGGTGACAGAGCGAGACTCTGTCCAAAAAAAAAAAAAAAAACTTTCCCAAAGAGGTGCTGCTAGTAAGTGAATTAGTCCAGTTCAGTCCTAGATTCGCTTCACTCCACAACATTCTGGTGTAGCCCCTGGCCCTCCCCAGTATTCCTGGGGGAAAGAAGCACATAGTGGGTGCTCCCTGGAGAGAAACACCAAGGGGTAAAGGGTCTGTCTGCATCAGTGAAGTCAGAGGCAGAAGCTGAAATGGACAGGAGAAATCAACATCTCCGTAGGAATGCTGGTGGCAGAGGATGTGTGGATTTACTCAAATACAAAAGGAAACCTCTGACCTATAGTCACGCATCTTTGGAAAAACTATTTTGGAAATGTTAGGTGATGTGGTCTCTAGGTACTCCATACAGCATGTCAGATAGCGCAGCAGGGGAGACGATTCCTCACCAAACAGACAATCCGGACTGCTTTGAGAACGTTCAGGAAAAAAAAAAACTGAGGAAGAATAAATATCCTAAATGTTCTGTCCTTCTGAGGAACCAGAAGAGGAAAAGTAAAGAAAATAAATAAACAAGAGAACCACTCTCTAAGCCATTCATTTCAAGGGTCAGAGCGCAACTTGCTTCAAAATCTCTACACAAAGGCTGTCTCAATATTCTCTGCCCCCACAGACGCCTTAACTTTGCTTTTCCCCTTCTTTCATTCTAATCCATCCTCTCAGCTATTCTCCTGTGCTCAGGGAGGTCGCTGATACTCTATCAAATGGACAGAGATGCAAAACAGAGTTAGAAACATTTCATTGTAAGAAGATTTAATGATCCAGCTGGGGAGCTCCTAATTAAAATGTTGCAAATGGCTCGAATTGATTTTTTTCAAAACTCTGAGCATTTGATACCAGCTCAGATAATAAGGACAGGTGAATTGATTCTAGTATTCCTAGTTTTCCAGTCAGTGGTTGATGTGAGATGTGGCTTGCAATTGAGTCCCTCAGTCTTTTAAGCTACATGGAGCCAAAGTGGAAGCTGATGCAGAGCTAGGGTCAGTGAAGCTCTCACACCTGTCCCTTGCTTCCACCAGAGCTGTTCTGTCTCTGTTGTATTTACCGATTTTTTTTTTTTTTTTTTTTTTTTTTTTTTTTTTTTTTTGAGGTGGGGTTTCGCTCTCGTTACCCGGGCTGCAGTGCAGTGTTGCAACCTTGGCTCACTGCAACCGCCTCCTGGGATCAAGCGATTCTCCTGCCTCAGCCTCCCAAGTAACTGGGATTACAGGCACGTGCCACCATGCCCGACTGATTTTTGTATTTTTAGTAGAGACAGGGTTTCACTGATCTGGAACTCCTGACCTCAGAGGATCCACCCTCCTCGGCCTCCCAAAGTGTTGGGATTACAGGAATGAGCCACCGTGCCTGGCTGTATTCACTGAATTCTAAAGAAGACACTGGGGAAGAAATGTTCTGCTATCAAAAAACCCAAAAGTTTGAAAACTATTAGGTCGGTGCAAAAGTAACTGTAGTTTTTGCCTTTTTTCAAATGGCAAGGACTGCAATTACTTTTGCACCAACCTAATATCATGTTAATGTTTTTATCTCTTGAAATCAACTTACCTTCTTTTCAGTTTCCTGTTCATTTAAATACCTATTTGGTGCTTAGATTGTTTTTGTGGAGAAACTCATACTTTCAATTGCTGTGGGGTGAGTGGGGAGAAAGGACAATGTGGAGACCAAGCAAACAGGTAGCTGGCGTCTCATGAATTCAGGCACCAGGCTGCCTGGGTTCCGGCCACAGCTCCACTTTTTGTGCACCAACCTTAAGGAAGTTACATAACCTTTCAGCGCGTCAGTTTCCCTATGAATAAAAAGAGTATATTCAGAGTTCCCACTTCAGAGGAGCGTAGGGAGGATTAAATGAATCAGTATGCATTAAGCAGTTTGAAAAGTGCCTGGCATTTTATAATAAATAGTACATAAAGTATGCTCTGTCTTCTTGACATCTGCCTTTAGTATTTTTTTTCTTTTTTTTTGAGACAGAGTCTTGCACTGTTGCCCAGGCTGGGGTGCAGTGGCATGAACTCAGCTCACTGCAACCTCCGCTTCCTGGGCTCAAGTGATTCTCCTGCCTCAGCCTCCCAAGTAGCTGGGATTACAGGCTACCAGGCCCGGCTAAATTTTTTGTTGTTGTTGTATTTTTAGTAGAGATGGGGTTTCGCCATGTCTTTAGTCTTGCCTTTAATCTTAAGAAACATGCACATCTGTTTGAGTCTCCTGACATTGGTTTTGTGATTTATTCTTTGTTCATTCACACAGCAGATAATACATACATGTAAGCCATGTGCTCTGTGGTTAGGGTTTACTGAGGTGGACTGACGCCATGAGGCACATGGTTAAGAAGGACTGCTGTCCCTCTGGTGCCAATCTATTGATAGGCTACCACCTTGGAAACACACTCATCTGTGTGTTCCTTCGGGGTTTCTCAGTGAACTCTCAGCTCCCGTGCTGCAGTGTCTGATGTTTACACTGAGCCATTGCATGGGCAAAATTTCCATCATTCCACTTTACTGCTTGCTTGCTTTCTTTTCTTTCTCTCTCTCTTTCTTTCTTTCTTTCTTTCTTTCTTTCTTTCTTTCTTTCTTTCTTTCTTTCTTTCTTTCTTTCTTTCTTTCTTTCTTTCTTTTTCTTTCTTTCTTCTCTTTCTTTCTTTTTCTTTCTTTCTTTTTTCTTCTTTTCCTTCTTTCCTTCCTCCCTCCCTCCCTCCTTCCTTCCTTCCCTTCTCCCTTCCTTCCTTCTTTCCTTTCTTCATTCTTTCTCTTCCTTCTTTCCTCCCTTCCTTCCTCCTTCCATCCTTTCTCCCTCCCTCCCTCCTGCTTTCTTTCCTCTTTTTTTCTTTCTCTCGCTCTCTTTCTTTCTTTTCCTTCCTTCCTTCCTCCCTCTCTCCCTCCCTCCTTCCTTCCTTCCCTTCCTTCCTTCTTTCTCTTCCTTCTTTCCTTCCTTCCTTCCTGCCTTCCTTCCTTCCTCTTTCTGTCCTTCCTCCCTCCCTCCCTCCCGCTTTCTTTCCTCTTTTTTCTTTCTCTCTCTCTTTCTCTTTTCTTTCTTTCTTTCTCTTCCTTCCTTTCTTCTTCCTTCCTTCCTTCTTTCCCTTCCCTCCCTCCCTCCCTCCCCTCCCCTCTCCTCTCCTCTCCTTTCCTTTGAGACACAGCCTCACTCTGTCATCCACGTTGGAAACGAGTGGTGCAATCATAGCTTACTGCAGCCTTGAACTCCTGGGCTCAAGCGATCTCCCACTTCAGCCCCGCAAGTAGCTGGGACTACAGATGTGCACCACCACACCCAGATACTTTTTTTATTTTTCTTTTTAGAGATGGGGTCTTACTATGTTGACCAGGCTGGTCTCAAATTCCTGGCCTCAAGTGATCCTCCTGCCTTGGCCTCCCAAAGCACCTGGCCTCACTTTGCTGTTCTCATCCTTTTTCTCGATGGACAGCGGCCACCTGGAGATCATGCTCTGACCCATGTTTGTACTTATTGGCTCTCCCTGGACCCATGTTGGTTTTTCTAGAGAGCTATTTACAGTCGGCAGGGCATGGAGTGATCCCGAAACTGCTTTGCAGGATGGAGGTAGAAGATCTGTGGTAGAACATGAGCATGGAGTTCCTGATATTTTTCCAGGTCTGGTTGCATTTTTATCTTGGGGATCAAGTCAACTCCTTTCTATAAATCCACAATTTTAGCTTGTGGGAATTTAAAAAAGAATTCACTACTTGTAAACAAAACAACCTCAACGATCACTCTAGTTTACAGGAAAAGTCAATATTCCACAAATTTCGATAAACGTTGTTAATTACCAATTCCTTGTGACCCCTCTCATGATGGCCAATGAACACCGACCGCCGTTTTGCACTGAGGCCCCTGGAGTTCTGGGTACAGGACACGCAGTTTGGTTCTCGGTCTTGGCTGGGCATGGCTCACACCACACCTCTCCATCTCTCCTCAAGTGGGTAATTCTTATTCTTTCTTCAAGGCTCAGTTTGCGGGACACAGTGGCTCATGTCTGTAATCCCAGCACTTGGGGAGGCTGAGGCAGGCAGATCACCTGAGGTCAGGAGTTCAAGACCAGCCTGGCCAACACGGTAAAACCCTGTCTCTACTAAAAATACAAAAATTAGTCAGATGTGGTGGCAGCTGCCTGTAATCCCAGCTATTAGGGAGGGTGAGGCAGGAGAATTGCTTGAACCCAGGAGGCAGAGGTTGCAGTGAGTCGAGATCTCACCATTGTACTCCAGCCTGGGTGACAGAGCGAGAATCTGCCTAAGGAAAAGAAAGGAAAAAGGAAAGGAAAAAGGAAAGGAAAGGAAAGGACTCAGGCATCATCTCTTCTAGGAAGTTTTTTTTCCTGGACTCCCCCTGGCTTCCTCTGCATGGGTGCCCCAATAACACTATGCATATCTGGATGTCAACAAAGCACATTCGACTGAAATTTTCTGTGAATGTAGCAATTGCCGATGGAATGAAAACTTTTTCAGCATAGAAGCCGACTTTCATCCTAATTGTACCCCCAGTGGCTGGCATGTTGTAGCATTCAGCATTCGTTGAGCCAGACTGAAACCTAAAAGCACGCATGTTAGCTGTATTTTTAATACTTCTTCCCCACCCACCCACTTTAGCCATGAAATGTTGGCAAGCAACACTTCCTGTTATGTCTGAGTGATTCCCACCCAAACTACGTTTCTTTATTCTCATTACTATTATTTTATTATCTCAGTTCCTGAAAAGCCTCCTTAATATATACTTTTTATTTTTATTTATTTATATTTTTTTAGAGATGGGGCTCTCACTATGTTGCCCAGGCTGGTCTCGGACTCCTGGGCTCAAGTGATCCTCCCACCTCAGCCTCCCAAGTAGCTGGGACTACAGGCGTGTGCCACCATGCCCCACAACCTCAAAATGTTAAAAAAAAAATAAAAATAAAAAACCCTAAATGCAAAAGGCCATGCAAACTCTGAACATTGAAAATACAAAAATACGAATTCTTGATATTTTAATACCAGTAGTTCATTGGATAATGAGTAAAGGATACATTTTTCAAGTGAAACTAGCAATTTTAGCCTGGAAAAAAATTATATCTATATATATGTAATTACATATATACAAATATGTTTATATATAAACATATATACATAATTTATATATACAAATATTTATATATAAACATAGAATATAAATATAATATCTATTATAATTATAAATAATAGAATATAAATATTGCATATCTATGTTCACCTGTACAATTTAGTTCATTTGAAAGTACACATTCATCTTGCATTTCCTGACTTTGATGTGCCTGACTCTCCAAACGTGATGTGACTTTCTTCTAAGACAAAATGGCTTTCTGTTTAATGACAATGATTAATCACTGCATTGTGATTTGTATTCGACTCCACCCAGTTTCCAAGAGGGGTCCTGGTTAGCTAAGCGTAATCCCCACCACACAGAGAAAGGCGCTTTCCTTTATGAGAAAGAAAGGGAGGATGGGTCAGAAGGAGGGACACAACAATGGGAAGAATCCACAGGCTAATGGGAAGAAAGAAAGGCCACCACGCAAAAGGAAAAAGGGGAGGGGAGAAGGGAATGGATCTTTATTTCAATTTAGTTAGAGACCACCCCAGGAAAGAGGAAACTCAGTTTAAAAACAGATTCAGCCGCATTGCTTTACATGAACTTTGTGTGAAACCTTGAAGCAGGATATCCTTCTGTTTTGAACGTTGGTATGGACTTCTTGTTTTGATTTAAATTATGTTTTTAAACCATGAGGCAGAAGGACAAACACACGGAGCCTCTTGACACATCTGAATGACGTCAAAGACTCCAGCAAAGTGTATGTTTTAAAATGTAGTTGATGATATCCTAGCGGTGATCATTTCTTAAGAGACTATTTTCTTTTTCGTTTTTCTTTCTTTTTCTTTTTTATTTGTTTAGACAGAATCTCGCTCTGTTGCCCAGGCTGGAGTGCAGTGGCGCAATCTTGGCTCACTGCAACCTCCGTCATCCGGGTTCAAGTGATTCTCCTGCCTCAGCCTCCTGAGTAGCTGGGACTACAGGCATGCACCACCATGTCTGGCCAACTTTTGTATATTTTTATATTTTAGTAGAGATGGGGTTTTGCCATATTGGCCAGGCTGGTTTAGAACTCCTGACCTCAAGTGATCCACCTGCCTCGGCCTCCCAAAGTGCTGGGATTACAGGTGTGAGCCATAGTGCCCAGCCAAGAGACCATTTCCTCCACACAATTATTTAAAAAAGAAAAAAAAAAAGGGAAGATTTAGAATTATAACTTAAATAATTCAATGAAAATGATTGTTCAAAAGTAACAACATCTTAAACCAGCTCTCATGAAACTGTTTTAAGATTGCCAGGAGGATGACATGGTGTTGAGGAAGGGCCCAGGGAGAGAAGTGGCAGCAGATTCTGTGCCATGGAGCCATGGAAACTTCTAGAACACTCACCCACCTTCTGACATTTGACTGAATCTATCTTCATTTCCAAGCTACCGTATTTGGGCCCAAACAGTTGAGCTCTGTATGTCACTTCTCAGCTCAAAATATTTCTGAAGATTCCCATGCCTGCAAAAGTCTGGTTTTGTCATAACAATGGGCAGAGCCACCCGCTGAGCCAGGCAAGAGGAGCCCTGCATATCACAAATACCAAAACACAAAGACATTTATTGTTGCTGTTTTTCTTTTTGGTCTTATAAAGAAGATTTTTAGAAAGTTCTGTAACAGATTGAGCTAATGGAATTATTCAAGAGGACATGCAGGCTGAAGTAGGCCTCCCCTCCTCTTTGCAGGGTAGAGTTAGGGGCAGTGGTGGAGAAAAGAACAGCCTACCTGGGGAAACAGGCAAAGAGAAGGGGATATTGGCCACCCCAAATCATCCAGGATAGGTGTCTCAGCAGGACGGCCTCCCCAGATGATGACGCTCCCTTCAACCCCTTGGTTCAGAAGGTATAGTCTTGGAGGCATCTGAGTTGGAAAAGAGGGACATGGAGGAGAAGGACCTAGGTCCCCCAGTGCTCTGAAGAGCTTCCTGGGTCAGGTCCATCCAGGTTTCAGGAGGGTCCTGTCCCTACCTGGGGGCCCTGTCCTCAGCTCATGTCCAGCCTTGCCAGCAGATACCATGGTCTGCTCAGGCTTGCAGCCTGTAGGGATGCGCCTGGCTCCTTTAGTCAATCTCCAGGTCGAGTGAAAACCTGAGCTTGGCCATGAACAAAGCTATCAAGTTTCAAAACCTTAACTATTTGGGCAAAGGGTATGTGGATCAGCCTTTGTATTCTTGTCCTGGAACCCATAAATGTTAGGGGCAAGCCTGACTCTCAGAATCATTTACTGAGCATTTAAATTTACCAAGTGCCTGGCATATTAGTAAGCACATTACTTACATGAATCTTAACACAGTCCTATGAGGTAGGATCGAGCAATCACACTCCTTAATATTTATCCAAATGAATTGAAAACTTGTCTGCCAAAAAATTACCTAGATGTTTATAGCAGCTTTATTTATTTATTTATTTTGAGGCGGAGTCTCACTCTGTTGCCCAGGCTGGAGTGCAGTGGCATGATCCTGGCTCACAGCAACCTCCGCCTCCCAGGTTCAAGTGATTCTCCTGCCTCAGCCTCCTGAGTAGGTGGGATTACATACAGGTGTGTGCCATCACACCAAGCTAATTTTTTTATTTTTAGTAGAGATGAGGTTTCACCACATTGGCCAGGCTGGTCTAAACTCCTGACCTCAAGTGATCTGCCTGCCTTGGCTTCCCAGGTGCTGGGATTACAGGCATGAGCCACTGCACCTGGCCAGTAGCTTTATTTGTAATTGCTAAACTATGGAGGCAATCCAGAGGTCCTTCAGTAGGTGAATGGATGAATGAATTGTGATGCATCCATGCAATGAATTATTATTCAGTGCAAATAAGAGTTATCAAGCCATAAAAAGACATGAAGAAAACTTAAATGCATATTACTAAGTGAAAGAAGTCAATCTGAAAGGCCACACACTGTAAAATTCCAACTAAATGACATTCTAGAAAAGGCAAAACTATGGAGACGGTAAAAAGATCAGTGGTCGGCAGGGGTTAGGTGGGAGGCAGGGAGAAAGAGGCAAAACACAGGATTTTCAGGGCAGTAAAACTGTCTTGTATGATACTACTTCACTGGATCGATATCATCATACAGATCTAAACTCATAGAATATACATCACCGAGAGTGAACCCTAATGCACGTTAAGAACGTTGGGTGATAATGATGTGTTGATGTAGGTTTTCTTGTAACACATGTTCAACTCTGGCAGGGGATGTTGATAAGCGGGGAGGCTATGGGGGGCTATATGAGAAATCCTGTACCTCCCAGACAGTTTTGCTGTAAAGCTAAAATTACTCTGAAAAATAAAATCGATTTTAAAAACAAATCTTATGAGGCACGTAGTAGGTACTGTTATCATCCCAATTTAAGTAACCTTGTTAAGTAACTTTGCCCAAGGTCCCACAGCTGGGAAGTCATGTTGCTGGAGCCAGGGTGGAGATTTAACACAAGACCCCATCTTGCTGCAAAGCCTCCACCTGACCGACAGGTTTGGCAGCTTCTCTATTGGCCTGATCACAATCTGCCTTTCAGTGTGACCTGCACTCCACTCCAGTGTGTTCCACTGTGCATGGATCACTTGTGCAGATTGTGATTCTGTATGTCTGGGGTGGGGCCTAGAGTCTGTGTTTCCTTCTTTTCCCCCCCCCCTTACACTCGGGGTCTCATTATGTTGCCCAAGCTAGAGTGCAATGATGCCATCATAGCTCACTGCAGCCTCGAACTCCTGGGCTCCAGAGATCCTCCTGCCTCAGTCTCCAGAGTAGCTGGGATTGCAGGTGTGCACCACCACGCCCAGCTAGTTTTTTACGCATTTCTAACCAGCTCCCAGGTGATGGGGGTGCTGCAGGTCCCCAGGCCACCCTTTGAGTAGCCAGGGTCTATGTTCCACCCACACCAACTTGTGGGCTAAATCTAGTGCGTACCCTGCATTTTACCATGTTTGTATTTTACATCTTTGTATCTTGTTAATACTCCCTCTGATAGGGTTTAGCTGTGTCCCCACCCAAATCTCATCTTAAACTGTAGTTTCCATAATCCCCACGTCATGGGAGGGACCTGGGGGAGAATCATGGTGATTCAATTATCGTGGAGAACAACCTCCACATTGTTCTCATCACAGTGAGTTCTCACGAGATCTGAAGGTTTTATAAGGGGTTCCCCCTTCCCTTCGCTCTGCACGTCTCCTTGCTGCCACCATGTGAAGAAGGACGTATTTGCTTCCCCTTCTGCCATGACTGTAAGTTTCCTGAGGCCTTCCCAGCCCTGCAGAACTGTGAGTCAATTAAACCTCTTTGCTTTATAAATTACTCAGTCTCGGTATGTCCTTACAGTAGAATGAGAACGGACTAAAATACCCTCTATCCAGAATGTCTCTTGCCACATCGCTGCCTGTCAAAATCATAATCTTGCTTAGATATGCAAATGAAGTTCCACTTTCATTATAAAATATCACCCGAACCTCACCCCACCACAGCTGTTGGCCAGAAGTGATCTCTCCAGCCAACCCGCTTCCTTTGCATGTAGCACCCATTCAGGCAGCACTGGTTACTTCCTTGTTATACTAGCTACCCCTTGTTCACTGCATATGCATCTGTTCACTTCTGCTGTTGTTTTTTAAATTTTAAATTTTTGTAGTTTTTGTAGAGATAGGGTCTCACTATATTGCCTAGACTGGTCTCAAACTCCTGGGCTCAAGCAATCCTCCTGCTTCAGCCTCCTGAGTTGCTGGAACTGACTAATTTTTGTATCTCTGTGGAGACAGGGCCTTGCTATATCATCCAGGTTGGTCACAAACTCCTGGGCTCAAGTGGTCCTCATGCCTTGGCCTCCCAAAATGCTGGGAGTACAGGCGTGAGTCTCTGAACCAGACCCACTTCTGCTGTTTTGAAAGCAGCTTGAGGATGGGGACTTTACATCTATCTCCTTGAAGTTTCCTTAACACTGAACAGGGCTTGGACATAGAAAGGAACACGGTGTGGGACTCGAAGAGTGGCCCAGATCCTGCCCTGCCCCTGTCTTAAGCTCCCTGATGCTTTCTCTTCTAGAAAATGAGTACAGTGACACCTACCCGTTTGGGTTGTTGTGAGGTTTAACTTTAACGTCATCTGTAAAGTGCTTTACCCAATAGGCCCTTGATAAATGTTTATTGGATTGAATTTGCTTCTTGTATTATCTGTAAAAGGGAAGGGAGTGGACATGGTAGTGAATTAAGGACAAAGCCAGACCTAGAACCGAGTGTCTTAGCTTTTATTCCAATGCTTTTTCTACTCTCCCAAGCTCTGCTGCCTTTTAGTTCTATGAATAGCCCCCATGTAGCTAAAATTTGTTGGTATTTACAGAAAAACACTAGAATATTATTTACTGGGTTCATATTTTCTATACAAATCACTGACCAAATTCAGATAGGGCTTAGAAAGAAAAGGCATAAATGTACCCTTAGGTCTTGGTAAACCATAAAGTAACATAACATATAATATACATCAATAATGTGGTGCTATCTCTACGTAACTCAACACAACAAAACTTAAAAGCAGGCAATGGTTTCCAGATGCAATGTGGAAAAAGAAATTATTATGATCAGCTGGAATAATTGACTTAACCAGTTACTTTCTGGGACGCTTTGGCAAACTCACTTGATTTCTCATTTAATTCATCTGGAAAATGGAGCTGCTGCTACCACCTGCCTGTTACGGTCTGAATGTTTGTGAACCCCCAACTCCCCAACCCTGCCCAAAATTCAGATGTTGAAATTGAATCACCATGATACTAGGAGGTGGGGACTTTGAGGGGTGATTAAGTCATGAAAGCTGAGCCCTTGTGAATGGGATTAGTGTCTTTAGAAAAGAGACCCCAAAGAGCTTGCTTGCCCCTTCCGCCAAGTGAGGACACAGTGAGAAGGCACCATCTACGGACACGAAAGTGGGACCTCGTCTATGGCCATACCACCTAGAACGCACCCGATCTCGTCTGAAAGTGGGCCCTCACCACACACTGAATCTGCCAGCGCCTTGATCTGGGAATTCCAAGACTCCAGAATTGTGAGAAAGAAATCTCTGTTGTTTATAAGCCACCCAATCTATGGCATTTTGTTACAGCAGCCTGTACAGACTAAGACACCACCTTACCTGCTTCTTGAAGTTACATAAGGAGCCAACAAATTACTGATATATGCAAATACTAGGAAAAATGTAACACACTGTATGCCAAAAATTATTAACAATATCATTAGGCATAATATAGAGCTAAGAGGAGAAGGCAATTGATGTGAAATAGAAAGTGGAAGACTTGAAGAGCAAATACCAAGTGTTTCATGCATCGTTATTACTTTTTAGGCTTACGGTCTTTGTTCAGACTTCTCCAGATCTCAAATGAGACATGGACACTATGGAAGAAAGTCAGAGAGCAGAATGTTTCTAGAACCACTTTCCATTTTTCAGAATAAGAAAAGATGGTTTATTTGATGTAGGCATGTTGATTGGCAGTGCAGGCTTGCAAATTCCTTCAGTATTAAGTCATGTCTTCAAAACTGGGTGGGGCGCTGAGTTATTAAATTTTTTCTTTTCCTCTGGAGGCTAAGGGCTTGGAAAGCTGGAGGCTACATGTGAAATGAGTTGGGTGGTCTCGGATGAATTCTGTGTAAACAGTGTTGCTCATCTAAAAGTAGCCCAAAACACTGCACATCTGTCTGTCCATATTATCCAAGCAGAATCTGGACTCCATTAATGTGCCTGAGGAATAAATGTATCCTCTAATAAATGTTTTTGTAATCACAGTGAAAAGGAAGTTCCAGGACCCCTAAGGAAATGAGACTCGGCTGTACCAATTTGTTGGCGGAAGCCTGGAAGAGGAGTGGGAGAAGGAAGCCGACCACAGCTGTGTCTGACTTAGGTTGTGCCTCCTTTGAGCATGAGAAATGTGAGGTTCGATATCAGAAGCTACTATCTGAGTACCATAGTCTCGGCTGCTGATGAGCAACGCAAAACCACCTGGGTAAGGTGGCCTCTGCTCTTAGGTTTTTGCGGGAGGATCTAAGAACAGCTCCTCAATGAGACATTCCACTGAGGCTGCATACTGGGCAACCACTGAGCTCTGAATTTCAGGCACATCCACACTACGTCGCCTAGTAAGGGCCAGTGGCTAGGGAACAAGGCACACGGGTTGTCCAGTTTTTGCATTCAGATATTGCTAGCACATAAAACATCTACTCTTCTCTCCCTCTGTCCCCATCAAATATTTGTGGTCATTGGCTGATGAGCACGCAGGCTTTTGTTTTGTAAAGGAGGGAGGAGAAGAAGTTTGACTGAGTCAGGGTGGCAGGGAAGAGGGAACAAGAGGGCGATATGAACTCTGTTCCCTGTCTGACTCCTTTGGCCATAAACTGATTGAACTGCTTTCATCAGAGACTGTAAGATCTTGGGAGGAGTTAACGGCCAGAAGCAGGTTATGTTCATAACTGTTCAGGGTCCCCTGCCTCTGTGAGAAACCTAGCCCTGCCTGGCAGCTTTAGGCAGCCCTTGGCACTGATACGGGCACTCCTTCAACAGGCACCGTCAGCAAAGGCTTCACTAAGGATCCTAGAAGAGGCTTCTCGGGGAGAACCAGGAAATGCAGCAGGGGCTGGCGGAGGAGGTAGCAGATGCTCTGTGGTATCTGCAGGTGACAGGCTGATTTGTGGACGCAAGGGAGGACTCATTTGGGAACGCTGAGAAATAACTGGAGAATAAATTCTCAGGAAGGTGGGAAGAGTTCAACCCATATCCAGTGTACTTCGGGCACAGTCATAAAAGGACCCAATTTTGTATTTACTGACCAGTTATGCTAAGGGTTAAAGCTACACAGAAAATGACATTGGAGGCTGCGGCGCGGTGGCTCACGCCCGTAATGCCAGCACTTTGGGAGGCCGAGGCGGGCGGATCATGAGGTCAGGAGATCGAGACCATCCTGGCTAACAAGGTGAAACCATGTCTCTACTAAACATACAAAAAATTAGCTGGGCGTGGCAGGCGCCTATAGTCCCAGCTACTCGGGAGGCTGAGGCAGGAGAATGGCGTGAACCCAGGAGGCGGAGCTTACAGAGAGCCAAGATCAGCCACTGCACTCCAGCCTGGGCGACAGAGGGAGACTCCATCTCAAAAAGAAAAGAAAAAAGAAAATGACATTGGGTGTTAGAAATTTCAGTAATTTATTCAGAATCTATTTACTCTTCTTGTGATCATGTAAATTTCATTTGCTGTAAAACTCATGAAACTCCACTGAGTATGGGTATATATCCTTACATATACAGGATATATATACCCTTAACATAATGCAGTTTGCAAAACTGTTTTCTAATGTAACAAAACTTTGTTTTTTAATTTTAAATGATTTGAAGGGAATGACTTTTATTGCTGTAGTTTAAAAATGTCATTATACTTTGGATAAGCCCCTGTGACTTCTGCTGCTTGCCTAGATGGAGTAACAAAGACCAGATTTATCCTCTTTCCTTAAAAACAAAAAAGACAGGCTGGGTGCAGTGGCTCATGTCCGTAATCCCAACACTTTGGGGGGCTGAGGTGGGATGATGGCTTGAGCTCAGGACTTCAAGACCAGCCTAGGCAACAGGAAACCCAGTCTCTTAAAATAGGTATATATTAGCTGTAGTCCCAGCTACTCGGGAGGCTGAGGTGTGAGGATTGCTTGAGCCCAGGAGGCTGCAGTGAGCTGTAATTGTGCCACTGCACTCCAGCGTGGGCAACAGAGTGAGAACTTGTCTCATTAACAACAACAACAACAAAAGAAAAAAATACATGAAACAACAGTTTCAAGATACTAGACATCAAGCAATAAAGGACACAAATCCTTGCAAGACAGAGAGAAATAAGGTGGGCTCTACAATTGCCTCAGCTTACTGTCCTGCTAGAGTTCTCAGGCCACTTAACATAACCTCCTCCAGGTTTGTCTGTGTTGTCACGAATGACAAGATTTCATTCTTTTTAATGGCTGAGTGTATATCTACCACATCACCTTCATTCATCTGTTGACGCACACTTAGGTTGGCTATTAGAGTGAGTCATGCTGCAGTAAACATGGGAGAGCAGGTATCCCTTTGACATACTGATTGTGTTTCCTTTGGATAAAGGCCCAGTAGTGGGATTGCTGGATCATATGGTAGGTAGTTCTATTTCTTTTTTTTTTTTTTTTTTTTAAGAAACAGGATCTCATTATGTTGCCCAGGCTGGTCTTGAACTCCTGGGCTCAAGCAATCCACCCACTTTGGCCTCCCAAAGTGCTGGGATTACAGGCATGAGTCATTGCAACTGACCTAGTAGTTCTATTTTTAATTTTTTGAGGAACCCCCATACTGTTTGCCATAGCAGCTATGCTACATTCCCAAAAACAGTGTATAAGGGTTTCCCTTCTCTTCATCCTCATCAGCATTTGTGATTTCTTTTTATTTTTATTTTTTGTCTTTTTCATAATAGCCCTTCTAGTGGGTATGAAGTGGTATCCCATCTGGTTTTGACTTGCATTTCTCTGAAGACTGGTGACACTGGGCATTTTTTCATGTACCTATTGACTGACTATTCGTATATGAGTGAAATTCTTCACAGAAACAAAAAATAATCTTTTCATTATTCTTTTTTTTTTTTTTTTTTTTTTTTTTTTTTTTTTTTGAGATGGAGTCTTGCTCTATGCCCCAGGCTGGAGTGCAGTGGCGCGATCTCGGCTCACTGCAAGCTCCGCCTCCCCAGTTCACGCCATTCTCCTGCCTCAGCCTCCCAAGTAGCTGGGACTACAGGCGCCCGCCACCACACCTGGCTAATTTTTTTTTTTTGTATTTTTAGTAGAGATGGGGTTTCACCGTGTTAGCCAGGATGGTCTCAATCTCCTGACCTCGTGATCCGCCCACCTCGGCCTCCCAAAGTGCTGGGATTACAGGCTTGAGCCACCGTGCCCGGCCCTTTTCATTATTCTTATGGAAAAATGACACCAAGGCCAAGTAGGTGACACAGTCCTGGTCTGTGGTCACATATTTCTCAAGCACTCCTAATTCAACAATTCAAATTTAGTAACAAATTGTGTGTATCATAAATCCACTGGTCCACAAGTAGAAAGAGACTGGGGTATTTCACAAGGCAAGTGGCAATGAAGTCAGTATTCTTCAGTAGAAAACTGGCATTTTAGATTCTTATTTCTGGGGCATTAAAGACCTAAAAGCCAATTTTGGTACCACCGGCAAGCATGGGTACATATTAAGGATGCATGAATGATTTTCAAACCTGCCACATAAAATGTTTGATTTTTATCACTCCAGTTTGTATTTGGCTGAGGAGTATGGGGAGGAGTTTCTAAGTTCTCTTAAAACCCTGGGATCTAGCTATCCATAGATAAGACAATCCACCCCAATTCTGATCATATAGTATCTGTCTTTGTAATAGCACACCTGACCGAAAGAAAAATAGAAGTAGCACATCCTATGTTACATAATGTTATATAGTTGAGAATGAAAACTCACTCGAAATTCAAACACAATTTAAAAGGAAGGTATCCAAACTTAAAAAGTTTTCATGAGTCCATCTCTTAATAATTAGATAGGCATGTATAGTCATAAAGTTTTTGAAAACACTGATTCTTTTATCTTTTTCTTTCCTTCCTTTCTTTCCTTCCTTTCCTTCCTTCCCTTCCTTTCCTTCCTTTTCTTTCCTTTTCTTTGTTTCTCTTCTCTTTCTTTCTCTGTTTCTCTTCTTTCTCTTTCTCTTCTTTCTTTCTTTCTTTCTCCTTTTCTTTCTCTTTCTCCTTTTCTCCCTCCCCTCCCCTTCCCTTCCCTTCCCTTCCTTTCCTTCAGGGTCTTGCTCTGTTGCCTGGGCAGGAGTGCGCCGATACAATCATAGCTCACTGCACCCTTCAGCTCCTGCTCTCAAGCAATCCTTCCATTTAGGCCTCCCAAGTAGCTGAGAGTACTGGCGAGTGCCACCACAACCAGTTGGGTTTTTTTTTTTTTTTTTTTTTTTTTGTAGAGACAGTGTCTCAATAGGTTGCCCAGGCTGGTCTCAAACTCCTGGCCTCAAGTGATCCTCCTGCCTCAGCCTCCCAAAGTGCTACAACTGCAGGTGTGGGCCACTGTGTCCTGCTTCTTCATTTTTTTGTAACTAGAAGACTATGTTTCATTAGCTTATAATAATAATAATAATAATAGCTAGTCTAACCTTTATAATGATGGATACTATGCAGGGTTGTACTTACTTGATCTCATTTTCTAGATGAGAAAATGGAATCTTAATTAGTTGGTCCAAGCTTGCTCAGTAATTGGCAGAGCGTGAATGTGAACCCAGGCCTGCCCCATAGCAAAGCCCTTCTGTTTGACCATTTTGTTGAACTTCAGGGAAATGACACAAATCAATACAAATCAACGTGGCAATGCTGGCGGTAGCAGTGCTCAACATGGGTACCCACAGGTTGTCACCTTATCACGTCTATTGGGATGTGCTTGGGTCAAGGCAGAGGAGGTGCAGAAACTGCTTATCTCCTGATAACATTACTGTGGTCCTCAAAGGAAGTATGAAAATAGGACCGCGTTGGCCGGGTGCGGTGGCTCACGCTTGTAATCCCAGCACCTTGGGAGGCCGAGGTGGGGGGATCACAAGGTCAGGAGATGGAGACCAGCCTGGCCAACAAGGTGAAACCCCGTCTCTACTAAATACAAAAATTAGCTGAGCGTGGTGGCGTGTGCCTGTAATCCCAGTTACTTGGGAGGCTGAGGCAGGAGAATCACTTGAACCTGGGAGCCGAAGGTTGCAGTGAGCCGAGATCGCGCCGCTGAACTCCAGACTGGCGACAGAACTAGACTCCATCTCAAAAAAAAAAAAAGAAAATAAGACCGTGCTGCTGGCCCTTTGGCCGTGGGAAGTGCTGCATGAGCTGTGAGTCATGCTCTTGGGCTTCAGCCTCTGTGGATGCTGACTGCTGACCATCACCAGGAGGCTCCGGACAGGCAAGGTGGGTTTTGTCTGTCACAGTCATGTGTAGTCAGGGGAGGAGAGTGTTTTTTTTCTTTTCCACTTCATGCAGCTCAGAGTTCCGCGAAGGCACCTGGGAGCCAATCTAGGTTTGTGGATGAGGCAAAGTGGCCCACAACCAGCTTCCTGCCCTGCGATCCCCAGGGCAGCTCCATTTTTGAGGTTTTATGGAAGACATCACTTAAGATGTTTCAGTGCTGAGAAAAAGTTTGAAAACCACCCTCCTCCTGGGAGACAGCACAGGATAGTGGTTAAGATTGTGGCTTTGGAGTTTGACAATATGGGTTCAAATCCAGGCTCCGCTCCTGTGGATTGCGTATGCCTTGGGCAAATTAACCCTTTGGAGCCCCAAATGCAGCCTGGCTCAGAGTGGGCATCAGGAAGTGGTGGTGGCACACACCACTGTCTGGCCCCATCCGTGGGTGGTGGGTGAGATAGAGGGAAACCAGGTTAAACTCAGAAACAGAGACAGAGATGCCTAGTGGTTCACGAAAGAAAGCCCTGGGCTTGGCTTCCCAGACAGGTTTGAAGCAGAGAGGGGTTTGCCTGTGTCATACCAGTCAATGTCTCCTAAGATCACAAAACTGGATGCCACCTTAGAGAAAAGGCAATCCTTGTCTTGTTATAAACTGAAAACTGAGGTCTGGGGAAGTTGTGCTTTGTACCAGGTTTAAATTAGAAAGCTATATCCTGCAAAACATTCTATTTCTATATCCGAGGAGGATTTTTCCTTCTTCTGGAAATCTCCACTTTCTTTTTTTTTTGTTTTGAGATGGAGTCACTCTTGTTGCCCAGGCTGGAGTGCAATGGCATGATCTTGGCTCACCACAACCTCTGCCTCCTGGGTTCAAGAGATTCTCCTGCCTCAGCCTCCTAAGTAGCTGAGGTTACAGGCATGCACCACCACACCTGGATAATTTTGTATTTTTAGTAGAGACTGCATTTCTCCATGTTGGTCAGGCTGGTCTCGAACTCCTGACCTCAGGTGATCCGCCCACCTTGGCCTCCCAAAGTGCTGGGATTACAGGCGTGAGCCACCATGCCTGGCCTCCACTTTCTTATTAGTAGTTTTTTACGCCTTAGTCAGAGAATGTGGGGGGTGGTGCATGAAGGGCCTGGTGTGAGCTTAGGGAAAAGGAACAGCACTGGAATAGAAGTGAAAGAAAACCTTAAAAAGCTAGGAGGGCAAGAGCTGGGGTGGAGATATATATATACATACACACACACATATATGTATATATATATATACATACACACACACACACCTCTGTAAATACATATACATGCATACACACATTCTCTATCCATATATATAGAGACGGAGACTGATTAAAAATTGGAAATCAGGGCTGGGTGTGTTGGCTCACGCCTGTAATCCCAGCACTTTGGGAGGCCAAGGCGGGTGTATCACAAGGTCAGGAGATTGAGACCATCCTGACTAACACGATGAAACCCCGTCTCTACTAAAAATACAAAAAATTAGCCAGGCGTGGTGGCAGGCACCTGTAGTCCCAGCTACTCGGGAGGCTGAGGCAGGAGAAGGGCGTGAGCCTGGGAGGCGGAGCTTTCAGTGAGTCGAGATCGCATCACTGCACTCCAGCCTGGGCAACAAAGCGAGACTCCGTCTCAAAAAAAAAACAAAACAAAACACGATATCCCTTAATGCAACTTTTAGGCCATTACAGCAATAATAATGATATGAGTACAGACCTTTCTGTATAAAAATGTTTTCACATAATAATTTTCAGACACCTGGAAGTTATGTCAATGCATATTTAATCTAAAAATAAAACTAGTTCCTCCTCCTCCTTTCTTTCACTGCACTGACACAGTGAAACATCTCTGGCCTCAGCTAGCTCTGTAGCCACACGGTGCTCCCACCACACATGTACAGAGAGGGGCTTTTGGTCCTGGGAAACTGGGGCACAGAAGTCAACAGCAGGTGTTCTAGAGCAGGGGTCCCCAAACCCCAGGCTGTGGATTGGTACTGGTCTGTGGTCGTTGGGAACAGGGCCACACAGCAGGAGCTGAGTGGCAGGAAAGGGAGCATTACTGCCTGAGCTCCACCTCCTGTCAGATCAGCGGGAGCGTGAGAGTCTCATAGCATCACAAACCTATGGCGAACTGCGCATGCGAGGGATCTAGGTTGCGCGCTCCTTATGCGAATCTAACTAATGCCCGATGATCTGAGGTGGAACAGTTTCATCTCGAAACCCTGCCCCCGCTCTTCCCCAGTCCATGGAAAAGCTGTCTTCTACAAAACTGGTCCCTGGTGACAAAACGGTTGGGGACTGTTCTTCTAGAGGATGCTTCCCCAAGTCTTTAATTAGGAAGAAAGGCCATTTCTTCACTGGGCCTCCTCATGAGAATCCCAGAGTTCACTAGCTCAACTGCTGACAGTGCGATGCTAGATTGAGTCTTTTCTTAATGGAAAGGGAGAAAAAGATGAACACAAATGCATCTTATTTGGAGGCACTTCAGAAGAAAGACAGAAAGTATGTCATTCGGTCTGTTGTGAGGAGCACTGGGTGGTCAAGCACTAAACACTCTGGAAAAATCCTGAAATGTCCTCTGAAATTCAAGGTCTTTCCAATACCAAACAAAAGGGCATACTACTCAGCACATTCTTCTAAAACATTGAAAAGGCCGGAATGTACCTCATAACTGTAATCCTAGAACTTTGGGAGGCCAAGGAGGGAGGATCCCTTAAGGCCAGGAGTTTAAGACCAGCCTGGACAACATAGCAAGACCCTGTTTCTACACACAATTTAAAAATTAATCAAGTGTGGTGGTGCAAATCTGTGGTCCCAGCTACTCAGAAGACTGAGGTGGGAGAATTGCTGAAGTCCAGGAGTTCAAGACTAGCTTGGGAAACATGGCAAAAAACCATCTCTACAAATAATACAAAAATTTGCTGGGCATGGTGGTGTGCACCTGTAGTCCCTGCCACTCAGGAGGCTGAGGTGGGAGGATCGCTTGAGCCCAGGAGTTTGAGGCTGCAATGAGCAATGATGAAGCCACTACACTCCAGCCTGACAGAGCAAGACTCTGTTTCAAAAATAAATGAATAAACAACCCCCAAATGGAGAGCATTCTGAACCAATAGAAGTCCCCTCCTTGGAGTCAGTTAAAAGGCATTCCTATCCCTTTTCTAGTTACCAAGTCTAAACTTAACAAACACCAAACAAACTAAAAAGGTACTCTTACTACCTGCTGTCCTCTTTTAGGATGTTGACTGATGGCCTCTCTTCCCCTCCTCGCCGAATGAAGGTTGTTGGTGCTTAGGATAAAAAATGAGGCAATGTGATGTTTTGGCAAAACCCTTTGATGGCAGGAAGCCCTGTTAGCGTTTTGATAGAGTGAGTCAGCCATTGAGGCCTTCAGGGGGGTGATAAGAGTGTCCTCAGGGTGACACTCCACAACTTAATGGAAATCCAGGGCTTCTTTGTAAGAATGACCATTTTTCCCAAGAAGCGCAAACTAAAAACACGATGAGGTAGCACTTTTGGCCTATAACATCGAGAAACATGTCAAAGAAATGTAGTGACAGTATCTAATATGTGGTAACAACGTGAAGAAATAGACACTTTCTTTCATGAGTGACTATGGGATATATACATTAAATGCAACTGTCTGGCAGGGAAATTTGGTCATAAGGTCTCAAAAGCTTTCAAAGTGCATGTGGTCTTAGGAGCAAGTCTAATGGAACAATCAGAGATGTGCACAATATTTTTTGAATAAGGATGTTTATCACAGCATTGATTATAGTGCCGGGAGCCTTTAAACAATCGAAGTGTCCTATAATAGAGGAATACTTGAGAAGTATGTAAAGATAGGCGTATCACAGGATGCTTACCAGCCATTAACAGTGACCCTGTAAAGTTCTTTTTTTTGATACGTGTTCAATTCAGGATTTTCTCAACTACAAGTGACAGGAACTCCATTTGAACTAATTTAAACAGAAAGGTGATTGAAAAGAAGAGCTGAGGCTGTGCGCAGTGGTTCACACCTGTCATCTCAGCACTCTGGGAGGCCGAGGGTAGGCAGTTCTCTTAAAACCAGAGTTTGAGACCAGCCTGGGCAACATGGGGAAATCCCGTCTCTACAAAAACAAAAATTAGCTGGGCCTGGTGGCATCCACCTGGAGTGTCAGCTACTTGGGAGGCTGAGATGGGAGAATCAATTGAGCCTGGGAGGTCGAGGCTGCAGTGAGCCACAATCATGCCACTGGACTCCAGCCTGGGTGACAGAATGAGACCCTGTCTCAGAAAAAAAAAAAAAAAAGGAAAAGAAAAAATAAAGGAATGAAGAGTTGGACCAGCAGGCTTAGGAAGGCAGTTCAAGTGACAGTGGCAATCTATAATAGGAACCCAGGAACCCAGATGGCTTTGGGTCTCCCTCTCTTTTTCTCCTTCTTGTCTCTGCTTCTCCTCCATCTTTAGGCTCACATTCTTGCCTCGTCACCCAAGAGGAAAGGATTTTGCCCTCCAAACTCCAGTGTGAAAAATTCCAAGAAAGACTTGATTGGTCTGGCTTGGATGACACATCTACCCCTGGACCAGTCATTGTGGTCAAGTATATGTGAACCATAAGGATCAGCCTACTGTGTATGAGATATTGCTAAGAACTGAATGTTTATGTCTCCCCCAAATTCACGTGTTAAAATCCTAACCCCCAATGTGATGCTATAAGGAGTGGGGGGGGGGGCTTCGGGGAGGTAATTAAGTCATGGGATTTATTTCCTTATAAAAGAGTCCCCAGAATGTTCGTCTTTCTGGATACAAGATGCCAGCCACATGCAAACCGGAAGCCCTCACCAGAACCCGGCCACGCCAGCACCTTAACCCTGGACTTCCAGCCTCCAGAACTGTAAGAAATAAATTTTTATTGTTTATAAGTCAACCAGTCTATGGCGCTTTGTTACAGCAGCCCAAACGGACTAAAATACCTACCCTTCCATCAAGTGCTGTGACCAAGGGGCCGTGTGGATCCCCTGTGAGAGCAGTGGAGTGAATGGAATACCACAGTTGGGGCGACTGAGGAAATTGCTGGAACCAGGGAGCCATCCCCCAGTTTGTGTCTCCCACAACTTCAGTTGACAATATTATTGGTCAATGCTTTCTTTCTACAACAGTTGGACCTCTTCTTCTTGTGAGCTTAAAGCACAACTTTGTCTTATTTTATTGCATGTGAAGGCATTCCTTTGTGACTGTGTGGTTGGGAAATGCTCTGAGATCAACTGGATTGGGGTTATATGCTTGGAGCTGTGTATGACTATTCCCGGCTATACTGTTTGAGTGGGATCAAGCAGGACCTGCCACCACTGACCAACAACCGCATCCTCCACAAAACTTAGGGGGTAGGAATTGATTTGGGGAAACAACAATTTACCCATTATATGGAAATCAAGCAGAGCATTTCTAGAACATACTGATTTTTAACTAACCAGAAAATGGACCCTACCATGCTATCATCAGAGATGCCACATCTGACATCTGAACCATATACTTTAGAGACAAAGAAAAAATACAACATGGCTCTTTAAAAATCCAAGTTTTCAGGATAATTGAGACAGATGACGATGATGAATGATGGTCATTTTAAACATGTTCCCACAACAATGAAATGCTCTAATTCAGTTAGAGAACAGCCAACAATGTTGCGGGAAGTATTCCGAGTTGAACAATAATGCTGCTTTTGTGGATTTCTTTATTTCACAGACATGGTTATCTGTGGACTCCCATCTACTGGTATTGGGGGATTTAGGGTATGGGTGGAAAATGGATTGGAAAAGAACTCACAAATTTTATAGAACTCATAAATTTTATAGAACTCACAAATTTTATTTATGAAGAAAGTGGTAGATATGTGGAGACTGCTAGCTGGTGACAGTTTAAAAATCAATTAAAAAAAAAAGCTATTGCATCAATGGGCAGAATTCCACAGTTCTCCTAATTTATTGATGTAACCTCTCCCTTTTGAAAAGTGGCCTACTTATTTATTTGATACCATTTCCCACACTGTTGGATTAGGAGAACTTAAGTAACTTCGTCCCTACAGAATTTCCTCCCGAATATAAATTCTTGAGAAAACCTAAGCCAATATTGAGCAGATGTGAGAAACAGAACATTGCCTTGGTCTTGATTCCCAGTGGCTTAGCTCTGGGTGTGTAGTTTACACACTGTTCCATGTCTAGGCTCAAAGAGGCAGAGAAACTAACAAGCCAGAAACTCGGAAGCTCTGTGGCTGGTATTTTAGCCTTATGTAACTTAGAACTTTTGCATCTGAATTTTTCCCATCAACTTTTGCAGCTTCATAGAGTTATCCTCTTACTCTGACTTATTAACAGGAAGACAACACCTCAGATCCTTCTGGAATCTTGAGTGGAAACAGAGGGAGAAGAAATGTGTGGAATAATTTTGTGAAAGAATAACTTGCTGAAAAATGTGATCTTTTTGATACACAACTCTTTATTCTTTTAAATATTCTCATCAAAGTGATTCACTGAATGAAAACATTCGTTGAATAAAAAACGTTCTACAAACCAAATAAACAAATCTATATAATATTGTTTGCAAGCCAGTTAGTTTGGAAATTTTAGTTCCTAAATTTTGTACATGTTTATATTTAGAATTAAAAAATAAATAACCTGGGTAAGTACTGTTTACAAAGACTCAGGCCGAACATTTTATATAAATAAAAATCTATGCATAAAGCTTGTACTTAAAAAGGAAGAGTTCTGTTTCCCAGGCATGTCCCTAAGAAAGGAGATTGTTTTGTGGTAACTTGTCACTAACAGGTGTTTGCAGTTAGATTTTGAAATTTGTGGTCTGAATATGGAACCTGAAACTATCAAGGTACAAAGTAAGTACAACCCAGAAGTCATATTCTAGCACTGGAAATGTGCCTAGTTTTCTCGAATTTTTCAGACTCATATGCTTCAGACATCATTACAAATCTAACAGAAAATTGTGTCTTGGTTCCTGTATGTATGTGTATCACAAGGTCACAATTATAATTCCTCTGTTTCTCACGTGGCCAGATCATGCTCTTATTTCTTGTTTTTTGAATGGCTGAGCAGGGTAACATCAAGTCAGTAAGAAAAAAGGAACCTGCAACTATGTAAGAAAGAAACTAAGTGGATGTTTCTTTGTTGGCAGAATGTCAGCAATTAAGGGTGAAGGAACCCAGCAGGCCTGAGAGAGTGTAATAAAAATATAAGTTATAGATGGAAAGTCTCATTTAAAGAGAAATGACCACCACCGCCTCACTTACTAACACACCCTAAAATATTTTTTTATCTTAAAGGCTGAAACAGGACTCTAATCCCAGCACTTTGGGAGGCCAAGGTGAGAGAATTGCAAGTCCACCAGTGTGAGACCAGCCTGGGCAACATAGCAAGACTGTCTCTACAGAAAGTTAAAAAAAAAGAAAATTGGCCAGGCATAGTGGTACACGCCTGTAGTCCCAGCTACTCAGGAGGCTGAGGTGAGAGGATCTCTTGAGCTCGGGAGAAGGAGGCTGCAGTGAGCTGTGATTTCGTTACTGCACTCCATCCTGGGTGACAAAGAGGGACCCAGTCTCAAATAAGTAGGTAAGTAAGTAAATAAATAAATAGAGGCTGAAACAAGGCGACTTCATTTCTTATCTTTCACATGTTTTTATATTAGTCACACAGAGAATCTCTTATCATTATATTGGTTCACTCTGCATTTGTGGTGAATTTTTCTTCCAGCACACGCACGAACAGCCAACTCCAAAAACACAGATGGTCTAAAGGCACGGTGACTGACGCAGGTATCCACCCACAAGGGCCAAAGCCCCTTACTGCAATTCCTGCACCCTTTATCTAAGGTGTGGTTGGTTGTTAGGAGGTGGCGGGGAGCAGAGTGGAGGGGTGTGTCCTGGTGACAATCCCTGCACAGCTGTAGTGGTTACTGGCAGTGAAAACTGCTGCAGCAAAGGGAGGGAAAGAGGGAAGCTGATGGCTCATAGCAATCAATGGATTATTCATCAAAGCTGCCATCATAGCTGGATGGAGGAAGGACGTGATTGCCCAGGAATTCTTCTTTTCTCCTTCTTAATCTTTAAACTGTTCTTTTGCAAAGCAGCAATCTACATTCTAGTTAGGCATTAATCTCTGCCTGGTTAGTTTGACTGGCCAACTCATAGAGCTGTGGACGGATGCCAATGACTCACTATTACGGGGCCCTAGTTTATTTTTATCTGCTCCAGGGTCACAGACTGCACCCTTCAGTACAGCCGGTCATCTCGAAAAAGTGCATGTCATTGGAACCTTGAGCAGGAATGAATTCTAGGAAATATCTAGTTCACGCCTTTTACAAAGGAAAGACCCAGTCAACTTCCGTCTAAGACCTGGTGGTTTGGTGGGTCACATCAGAACCAAGACTTGAATCTCCTCCTCATAAATTCCATTGCAGTGCAAACTATCTTAGGAAAGGCGAATTTTCTAGGTGCTCCAGAGAAAATTGACTTTTCTATTTTTCTTCAAACTTAGAGCAAAGAGAATGACAAATTCAGAGAACTGTCTTTTCTCGCCACCCAGTGACAAGGTAACAAGAAGGAAAGTAAACAAAATGGAGTCTAACAAGATTACAGTTAGATTTCCTTCTTCCTCATTGCCTTGGTACTCTGACATAATTATTGGTTTGGATATTTATTCATTTATTCTTTTGTCGAATATCTGCTGATTTTAAGAAGGTCGTGAAAGACTGAGTTAGATTATTTGGCTCACGTTTTCTCCTGTGAATTTAATAAGAAAATATAGGGGCCGGGTGCGGTGGCTCATGCCTGTACTCCCAGCACTTTGGGAGGCCAAGGCAGGTGGATCACCTGAGGTCAGGAGTTCGAGACTAGCCTGGCCAACCTAGTGAAACCCCATCTCTACTAAAGATACAAAAAAGTAGCTGGATGTGGTGGCAGGCACCTGTAATCCCAGCTACTCAAGAGGCTACTCAGGAGAATCGCTTGAACCTGGGAGGCGGAGGTTGCAGTGAGCTGAGATCGTGGCATTGCACTCTAGCCTGGGTGACAAGAGTGAAACTGCGTCTCAAAAAAAAAAAAAAAAAAAAAGTAAAGAAAAAAGAAAATATAGGGATTGTTGTGAGAAAACATGTTTGCACCTTTTACTAAAGTGCATTTACTAAGTAAATTATTTATTGGGCATCTCCTATAAAGCGAAGACAAATAAAGCCAACGATTGGTAATGTTCTATTTGCTGTTAACTGGTAATGATTATACACAAGGTGGTTCACTTGGTGGAAAATTCATTAAGCTGAACACTCATGATGTGGGCACTTTTCTGAATGTATGTTGCACTTCAAAGTTTTTAAAAGGTGCCAAGTATAGGAAGAAATTAGTAGGTACAGCCCTAGTTCCTAAGAAGCTTCTATTTTAATATAATCATCCTACACTATGGAAAAAGAAGTCCTAGGAGAGTACTGAAGTCTAGAGGTCTCAGAGCTGCCTTGGGCAGAGCCAGGAGTAGGAGCTGGTCTTCCTGGTTTGATATTCTCTTCATTCTGTGCTTCCACTCCTTCTCAGGATGATGTTGTAATTTTTTTTTTTTTTTTTTTTGAGACAGGGTCTTGCTCTGTCATCTAGGCTGGAGTGCAGTGGTGCGATCTCAGCTTACTGCTGCCTTGACCTCCTGGGCTCCAGTGATCTTCTCTTCAGCCTCCCAAGTAGCTGGGACTACAAGCGAACACAACCACACACCCAGCTAATTTATTATGTTTATTATTATTGTTATTATTACTTATAGGGCTGGGTCTCGCTGACCTCCCCAGGCTGGTCTCAAACTCCTGGGCTCAAGTGATCCTCCTGCCTCAGCCTCGCAAAGGGCTGTGATTATAGCTGTGAGCCACTGCATCTAGCTGGAGTTCTAAGAACGATATTTGAAGAGGGTCACTGAGGAAACAAAGTATCACTTTATTCCTTCTTGGCCTTGTTCTATTCTTTCTGTGTTTTAAACTGAAAATTTTAGTGTTTCTTTGCCCTAACTAAACTGTAAAGCACTAAAATTTAACAGAGGTAGCACGTGTGGATGAAGTTTATCTGATGGGAACAAAAGGTGTTGTTTCAGTACCTGCCCTGAGTGGGTTGCACATTTATACCACTAAGATTCTCTTTCATCTAAAATGTTATACGCACACACACACACATGCGTGCACACACACACAGAATCTCAGACTTGCAAATATTCTTATCATTATGAAGCTAACAAAAGCTAGCCTGTGGGAATGACCCACTTGTGAGGGACAGGTCACATTAACATATATCTTTATTGAGCTGTCCCCTCTCAAAGACATTCTGGGCAATCATGCATTTCCATCAGGAACAAAGTTCCAAAGGGCTCCTGCAAGTCTTCGAGGTAGGTGTGCTGGTCTTTGGGACAGCATGTCAGGGAGGCAGGCAAGTCAGCTACATGGAAGGCTGGGGACACTTCAGCCCTGTGAACTTGTCACCTTCTATGCCACCTCTTGGATCCCCCTACTCCCTGACTTAAGGTTCCAGAGCCTTCTCTTCTAGAAACACCTTAAGAATACATCTGAACTTCTAGGGATCTCTAACAATCCTGGAGAAAAGACTAAGCCACGGTTTGGAAAGACCACTCTTGCGTGTTCCTTTACCTATGCTACTGATCCTGTCCATGTGCCCCTCTTCATCAGCCTGCCACCTTCTGTGGATTTCATCCCAAATCCTATCCTCCACCTTCAACCCCATTTCATATTCCCTAGTCAATCCCTTCCATAGTGTCAATTTCCACCTTATGCCAATGACTCCTTGTTTTACTTTTATCTCTTATCAAGACATCTCTACAGTACCAAGGTTCATCTTCCTAATGGCCTACTGGAAGTCTCACATGGGTGTGCCACGGGTCCTTTGAAGTCGTTATGTACAAAAGTCTATGCTAGCCAGGTGTGGTGTCACATGCCTGTAATCCCAGCACTTTGGGAGGCTGAGGTGGGTGGATCACTTGAGCGCAGGAGTTTTAAACCAGCCTGGACAACGTGAAGACCCTTTGTGTCTACAAGCACACACACACACACACAAAATTAGCCAGGCACAGTGGCGTGCACCTGTAGTCCCAGCTACTTAGGGGTCAGAGGTGGGAGGATTGCTTGAGCCTGGGAGGTTGAGACAGCAGTGAGTTGAGACCATGCCACTGCCCTCCAGCCTGGGCAACATAGTGAAACCCTGTCTCAAGAATTTTTTTTTTTTTTTTAGACAGAGTCTCACTCTGTTGCCAGGCTGGAGTGCAGTGACGCGATCTCGGTTCACGGCAACCTCCGACTCCCTGGTTCAAGCAATTCTCCTGCCTCAGCCTCCCAAGTAGTTGGGATTACAGGCACGCGCCACCACACCCAGCTAATTTTTGTATTTTTAGTAGAGACAGGGTTTTGCCATGTTGGCCAGGATGGTCTCAATCTCCTGATCTTGTGATACACCCGCCTCGGCCTCCCAAAGTGTTGGGATTACACGGGTGAGCCAACGTGCGCGGTCAAGAAATCTTTTTAAAAGTGTCTTGTCATCTTTATCTTTCCTGCTGGATGGTTTCTTTCTCTTCTGTTTCTTATCTCTGTGATGGCATATTATCCATCATATGCCCAAGCTGGAAACCACAAGTCTCTTCTTCCTTTTATCAACTGTATTCCATCAGTTATCTATTTAATCACCTAGAGGAATTAGTAGTTATTGGTTACTTATTTAATAATATTCTGAGGCTTCATTCATTCTTTCTAATTATTTTTTGTACCCATTTGCAATCCCCACTCCCTCCTCTCACCCCTCCCATTTCCAGCCTTTGGTATCCATCCTTCTACTCTCTATCTCCATGAGTTCAATTGTTTTAATTTTTAGCTCCCACCAATAAGTGAGAACATGCACAGTTTGTCTTTCTGTGCCTGGCCTGTTTCACTTCACAGAGTGTCCTCCAGTGCCATCCATGTTGTAAATGATAGGATGTCCAGGCTCATCTTTGTAGATCTGCTCCTGTCACCTCCCATGCATGGCGTGCTCCATCCATCCCAGATCAGGCTTCTTCCTGTAATCTCGGGCAACTATAGACATTGCTTTCTCAATGCTTTCTCATTGCTTTCTCTGACTCCCCATCTCCTCTTGGCTGTGTAGAAAGCCCCACTCCACATTCCTAACTCAGCTGAAAAAGCCTCTGCCTCTGCCCCCCTGCTTTGTGCTTGTGCGTCACTACGGTTCTGATCATACTGCAAGTGCCAGCTACTCTCTGAGGTAAAGACACACCTGGACCACCCAGCTTATGAGGACTCTGATATATTGAATATGAATAAATAGTAAGAATTACAAAAACATGGTGTCACTTGAATGCTTACATCACACACACATGCATACACACACACGGTCCCAGACACAGAGGGAGTATGCTGATACATGTACAAGTGACTTGTATGAATGAATGAATGGATGTGTCTTACCATGTGGAACAAAGAGCTCTCCCTTGAAAAATGGACAGAATGTAGATCACACAAAAAACTCTTTGTTTGATATCTATGGCATTTCTGCTAAGGGGCCAGTTAACTAGAACGTTTTTACTTATCAAGGAAATAAAAAGGAGATTGCTATGAGACCTCATTTCACGGGAGCAACTGTGGCCACCGAGCCCATGTATAGGTTTTCCTCAGCTGCTCTTGAGAGCTGGCTTGAGGGCTCTGAGCTACCTGCTCCCGTTTGAGCATCACAATCTTTGGTTCTAAAAGGCACAGGGCCAAAGAGGAGAGAAACGGACAAGCTGTCAGGAGGCTGTGGCACTGTTCTTGGTTTTACTATTAGTTCATCTTTGCTTATATGTTTGGAATATAGGCATATCATTATATACATTTAGCATATAAAGCAACTTACGTTTTACTTTCCTGACTATAAAAGTCATATGAACATGTTACAGAAAAATGGAATAGCATAGATAAGTATAAAAATGGGGCCAGGTGCGGCGGCTTACACCTGTAATCGTAGCACTTTAGGAAGCTGTGGCTAGAGATTCGCTTGAGCCCAGGAGTCAGACACTGCACTGAGCTACGATCGCACCACTGCACTCTAACCTGGGCAACAGAGCGAGACCCTGTCTCTAAAAAAAAATGAAATAAAAATGGAAAATTACTCAGGAAATGAGGACTAACAGTGACTTGTATGAGTTAGAATTTCTGTAGAATAAAAGTATTCACCTTAGGCTGGGCTTGGTGGCTCATGCCTGTAATCCCAGCACTTTGGGAGGCTGAGGCGGGTGGATCACTTGAGGTCAGGAGTTTGAGACCAGCATGGTCAACATGGTGAAACCCCGTCTCTACTAAAAAATATAAAAATTAGCTGGGTGTGGTGGTGCACGCCTCTAGTCCCCGTTACTCGGGAGGCTGAGGTGGGAGAATTGCTTGAACCCGGAAGATGGAGGTTGCAGTAAGCTGAGATCACACCACTGCATTCCGACCTGGGCGACAGAGCGAGATTCTGTCTCAGAAAAATAAATAATCGTTTTTGGCATTTTTACACTTCATTTGAGTTCTGAATATCCTGGGTAGCTTCACTAACACTACTGAAGTTATATTCTTTCAAATGTAATGTGTTAGACATTTATTGTTAGAATTAAAAATTGGAATAATTGTTTTCTTTCTTTTACTTTCTGTCCCTTTTTATTTTAAAACTACAATCAAGTTCATTTCAAAGTGAAGTATTCTAACTCATATAAATAGAGAACACAGAATAAAAGACTATTTCATTCTAGGGCTAGGCAACAAAATGGCATGACCTTTGTTCTAAGAGTTTGATTTTCAGTAAAATTTCTTTATAGAGTTTTCTAGCAACCAAGTGTTTGGAACATTAAAATGTGGGAAAATTTTACTTGAGGGCAACACTGCTTTCTAGGATATGGTCCAAGACATTTAAAATGAATGTTGAATAGGGCCTTTTATAGTAAGTTTCACTGAGTACTGCGAGATCCACACCAAACTCCCCCAGGGCCTGGGGCTACATCATACTCTCGTGTCCCCACCATTGCAGCGGATACATTTTTGTTGTGTTGCATTGAATTGAGCATGCTGTGCCCTCTGTCTTTAACGGAAGAAAGAACTGGAAGACTACCATATTGAATTTCAAGGCAATATTTTTATCCAGCAATGTTTCTTTACATATTTTGACATTTTTCACAACCTCAAGCAAGAAGAAATATATCATCCAGCAGACAAAGGGTCCAGTTTCTTCCTGAAGACTGTGGGCACAGCCAGGGCCTGAAGACAGCCCTAGAATGGTCCAGGTGCTACTATACATCTCACTGGATCTCAGACCCAATTCTGCTCTGATCCTGGTAACTGAAACCGGGTGTGGAAACAGGGAATGAGCACTTGGAGGTAACCCCTTTTGCTTGAGAGCGTATTTGGAGATTCTTGCAGGGGAGCATAGGTACTTGTATACCCTTGACCGAAGGCCATTCGTCATTTATCATGGATGGTTGTCCTCTTCAACTGAGCACACAGCTTTGGGAGGGACACACATGGAGCAGTGAGGGAGGAAGGGGACACCCGCCTATCCAGTCAGATCAACCAGATCAACCACATCAACCCTAGCGATCAATGGGGTAACTGATGTCACAGCCAGGTAGTCCTCACATCCCCCTTTTCCACATAGCCCCTTTGATTCCAGCCACCTCAAGAAAACCAGAAGACCTCTGGCTGGGGTGAGAATGCAGGATGGAGGTCAGTCGTTCTAAATGTAAAGTCTCATCCTTAGGAAGATCAGCTCTAAACAAGGCATCCAACCTTTCTGAGCCTCCGTTACCTTCTATGTTAAGTAGAGACAAGAATAACTACCTCAGGCCAGGTGCAGTGGCTCACGCCAGCAATCCTAGCACTTTGGGAGATTGATGGAGGCTAGGAGCTCAAAACCTTGCTGGGCAACACAGTAAGGCTCCCATCTCAACAAAAAGCCAAAAACACCCAGGCATGGTGGCGTGTGCATATAGTCCCGGTTACTTGGGAGGCTGAGGTAGGAGTATTGCCTGAGTATAGCAATTTGAGGATGCAGTGAGTCGTGATTGTGTCATTGCACTCCAGCCTGGGTGACACAGTGAGACTTTCATCTCAAGAAAAAGGGGACTATCTACCTCAAAGATAAGAGAGATTGTAGAACTTTTAATACATATGTGGCTATAAAGCTATCTTTTTATTATAAAAATATCCATTACCCCTTATCTCATGGTCCAGCTTTCATTTAGTTGTTTGCAAGTCAGCTTCCTTTACCAGGCTATGGATCCTTTTAAGGATGAGAATTGTATATAGCTTTTTTGTCCTCTTAATTCACAGGATCTAGCAGAATCACTGATGCAGAGAATATCAGCAAATGCTAGCTGAATGGATGAATTTTAAAATATTGTATATATATTTTTAATTTGTATAGCTTTGTATAGAAAAATAAATCCCCTTGTTCCAATAGGTAAAAGCGAATATGCTATACCTGGCAATAAGTTTAGATTTCAAATGTTCTCATTCCAGATTTTATCCTCCACATTGAGAAATGCCATTTAGCTTTATCTCACCTCCGACTGAAATTTCATGATGCCCTTATCACCTCAGTAATTAGGTGGGGGTCTAATCTAGCAGAATAGGGTCTTTCTCAATGCCCATAACCTGACCTTACTGACACATTCCAACAAAATATATAAATTTTGGCCAGGCACGTTGGCTCATGCCTGTAATCCCAGCACTTTGGGAGGCCAAGGCGGGTGGATCGCTTGAGGTTGGGAGTTCTAGACAAGCCTGGCCAACATGAGGAAACCCTGTCTCTATTAAAAATACACACACAAAAAAATAGCCAGGCATGGTGGCGCATGCCTGTAACCCCAGCTTCTCGGGAGGCTGAGGCAGGAGAATCGCTTGAACCCAGGAGGCAGAAGTTGCAGTGAGCCGTGATTGTGCCACTGCACTACAGCCTGGGTGACAGAGTGAGACTCCATCTCAAAAAAATAAAAATAGATAAAAATAAATTTTTCCAATAATCTGAACAATGGTGGAAGCTGAAGATTCAGCAAATGAAGGACAATCAGAATCTTGACAGCTCACACATGTTTTAAGAACTAGGGGAAGAAGGCAGCTTTGGTTGAGGAAAGAACATTGCATTGAAAACCAAGAAACCTAAGATTGAATTCTCGTTTTAAAAGCTGGCTGACCACAAGTAAGTCATCTAACAACTGATAGATTTTTGTCTCATTTCATGTATAATGGAGGTAAGGAGACTTACTTCAAATTGCTACTGGTCAATTAAGATAATGAACATGAAAATACAGCGTATGATCTTAGTAAAAATCATAATCAATGTTGAGTGTGAGTGAATCACTAAAAAACCTAGAATTTTAGGCTGTCAGTATAAGAGCAAGCATTCATCTCCCTTCAGGAATATGTAATTCTAGATCCATCTAGCTTTAATAAAACCTAGTATACAAAAACACAAGCCTACAAAATAATGCAAGTCCACTTATTACACTATAACAGATACTTAATAAAATGAACCACCATTGGATTTCATTAAATAAAAGCTGAACTTGAGGCAATTAAAATTCAATACAATTTACAAAAATAGTTACTACACATGGCTTTTCAGATTAAAACAAATCAAAAAGGAAATTTAAAAAAAAAATCACTGAATCAGGCACCCTGATCTTCACCTTCCTGCTAAGGAGACATTTGCCTAGAGAGTTAGGTAATTTTTTTTTTTTTTTTTTTTTGGCAACCTCCACTTCCCAGGCTCAAGCGATCTTCCTACCTTAGCATCCCCAGCAGCTAAGTAATTTTTTTCAAGACCACTTAAGCACTGTACATCTATTTCTTTATCGAATCCCAATTAAAATGTGCTGCCCTCAAAAATAAAACATAGTGATATTTAGAGTTCCTTGTTTTAAAAAAAATCAGCTCTTTTGAGGTATAACTTACATATGCCACTTTTGAGAATATAATTCAGTGAGTTATGATGAATGCACAGTCACCTATCTATCATTACAATCATGATGTAGAATAATTCCATCACCCCAAAAGCTCCCCTGAGCCCCTTTTTAATTGCTTCCTTCCTCTCCGTTTGTAGCCTCTGGCAAACACTGTTCTGCTTTCTCTTATGAAAGTTTTTGAACTGTTATGAAGTTCATTTAAATGGAATCACAGCCGTGCGCTGTGGCTCACGCCTATAATCCCAGCACTCTGGGAGGCCCAGTGGGGGTGGATAATGAGGTCAGGAGTTTGAGACTCACCAACATAGTGAAACCCCGTCTCTACTAAAAATACAAAAAATTAGCCAGGTGTGGTGGTGGGCGCCTGTAATCCCAGCTATTCGGGAGGTTGAGGCAGGAGAATCGCTTGAACCTGGGAGGTAGAGGTTACAGTGAGCCGAGATTGCGCCATTGCACTCCAGCCTTGGTGACAGAGTGAGACTCCATCTCAAAAAACCAAAAAACCAAAAAATTAGCTGAGGGCAGTGGCGCACACCTGTAATCCCAGCTACTCGGGAGGTTGAGGCAGAAGAATGGCGTGAACCTGGGAGGCGGAGATTGCAGCGAGCTGAGATGGTGCCACTGCACTCCAGCCTGGCGACAGAGCAAGACTCCATCTCAAAAACAAAAAAAAAAAAAAAAAGAAAAAAAGAAAAAAAAAAAGGAATCATACAGCATGTAGCCTTTCAAGTCTGGCTCTTTTACTGAGCACAGTGCACTTCAGATTCTCCTGTGTTGCTGCGGCATTCCTTGAATGCAGTGCATTGCTTTGTCTTGCTGAGTAGTACACCATTCATGGATGTACCACAGTTTTTTCATTCCGTCATCAGTTTGTGGACATTTGAACTGTTTTTAGTTTGAGTTATTACAAATAAAGTTGCTATGAATATTTGCATACCAGGCTTTGTGTAAAAAGTGTTTTCACGGGCCAGGCGTGGTGGCTCACACCTGTAATCCCAGCACTTCGGGAGGCCCAGGTGGGTGGATCATGAGGTCAGGAGATCGAGACCATCCTGGCTTATATGGTGAAACCCCATCTCTACTAAAAATACAAAAAATTAGCTGGGTGTGGTGGCACATGCCTGTAGTCCCAGCTATTCGGGAGGGTGAGGCAGGAGAATCACTTGAACCCAGGAGGCGGAGGTTGCAGTGAGCCAAGATCACGTCACTGCATTCCAGACTGGGTGACAGAGCAAGACTCCGTCTCAAAAAAAAAAAATTTTTTTTTCATTTCATTTGGATAAATACGTAGGAGAGTATGATTGTAGATCACATTGATAAGTGTGGGTTTACTTTATAATAAATTGCCTGCTGAGTGCTGCGGCTCACGCCTGTAATCCCAGCACTTTGGGAGGCCGAGGCAGGTGGATCACTTGAGGTCAGGAGTTCAAGACTGGCTTGGCCAACAAAGCGAAACCCTGTCTCTACTAAAAATACAAAAATTGGCCAGATATGGTGGTGCATGCTTGTAATCCCAGCTACTGAGGAGGCTGAGGCAGGAGAATCATTTGAACCCAGGAGGCAGAGGTTGTAGTGAGCAGAGATCAGGGCACTACACTCCAGCCTGGGCAACAGAGCAAGACTTCATCTCAAAAAAAAAAAAAAAAGAAAAGAAAAAAGAAGAAGTTGCTGAAGAGTTTTTCAGAGTGGCTGCAGCGTCTTCCATTTCTATCAGCAGTGTAGGAGAGTTCCAACTTTACTTCCTCAACCGACAACTGTTCCTATCTGACTTCCTGGTTATAGGCATCCTCTGGGTGTGAGGCGGTATCTCTTTGTGGTTTGATTTGTATTTCCCTGACGATGAATGATACTGAAAATCTTCCATTTTCTCACAGGCCATTCATATGTCATTTTTGGTAGAGTGTCATTCAAATCCTTTGCCTGTTTTAAAAATATTGGGTTGTGTTCTTATAGGTGTACTGTAAGAACTCTTTATATATCTGCATGTAAGATCTTTATCAGACATAGGTTTTACAAATATTTTCTCCCAGTCTCCCAAACTTTGAAGTCATCCTTAACACCTCTCATTCTCTTTTACCTCATATCCAGTCCTCCTGACTGTAGCTTAAAATGTATCCAGAATCTGACATTTCTCACCAACTCCACTCACCCACCTTGATCCATCAGTTCTCACCTGGATTACTGTGGTCACCTCTGAACTGGCTTTGCTTCTCCCTCCTATCCTAAACGTGGCATCCTGAGTGAGCCTTTTAACCCGTAAATCAGATCATGTCACTTTTCCACTCAAAAACTTCCAAAGCCATCCCTTTACCAAGTCAAAAACTACAGACACTTATAGAAATAGAGAAAATTCCACTTATAATTTTTTGAAATCAGATTTGACAATCCAGTTTAATAAAATCTTTTCACTAAATAAAATAAAATGGATTCAAGTATGGCAACTAAAAGTTTTAAGCCCATTGGCCATTGAAATGTCAGCCACTTTATGGAGAAAATGCGAACTTCCCTAGGGCTGCTCAGCTTTCACAGCAAAGCCACTGAGTAGAATAATTCAATGTTGAAGCTGAGATAACCTTGTAATTAGCTTCCCCATGTTGGTTCACTTAGGTTAGCTATCATTTTGGAAGGTATAATATTGTCAAGGAATAATGTCAGGAAGTCTTGAGGTTCTTACTGTTCTTTTAGCTGACTCGTTGGATAACTGCATGTGTGTTTATTAGCTTTATAAGATGATTCATCGCACAGTTTTAAATTGTAATAAAGTTCTCTATTGGGTATTAGTGACATGCTTCTTACTGTAATTCCTAACATTGTAACCTATTTCAGGCCCAAAGTGACAATTCTTTGTCCCAGAGAATTGGTTAAGTAAATTTCTACCATGATCATGACAACAAAGAGGTGAGAATCAAGTTAAGCTTAATATCTCTTATCCAAGTATTTAGAAATTGTCATCTCTGCCAGAAATAATCCTTTCAAGTTAATCTCAATGATTTTCAATGCCCCTATTAGAATGTATTCTCACCCAGACTATATAGTCAGAAACTAATAAAGATAAGGCCACTTTGGCAATGATTTTAAAGCAAATTTTAGAATCTATTTACCTCTAATGGGGACTAGAACTTACATAAGTAAAGGTCAGGAAACACACAAAGCAGTTGTAGATTCAAGATGCACAAACGAATCTTTGAGTCTTATGTGAAGAAACAGGATTTCTATGGTTATTTTTAAATGGGGTTAGGAGATTTTTAAATTCAAGGACTGACGAAATTTTATTTTCCCTCTGGGGAAATTGTTTGACTTCTGGGAAATATCCACTTTGTCTAACTTTTTGTACATTGATAAACTGAATGACCACGAACTCTAATAGGAAAGCTGAAATCCAAAACTAACACTGCCCTGTGAATTTCTTGGCCAAAGTGCTTTCACGCCATCAAGTTTCACAGTCAAATCAGATAGAAAAAAAATAATAAATCATAGAACCAAGACTCAAAATCATATATTTAAATAAGAAAATGTAGTTAATCATAGCCACAAGTAAACATTGTTTTAGGACACAGAATTCATTTGCTAAATTTCTAAATATTTTATTCAAGAGTGAGGAATGTGACTATTTCTACTAGAAGTATTCCAATTTGGTCTGAGTTACTATGAAAATAAAAAGAGAGTCATAGTGTACTCTCAAAAAATTATTTCTTAGGCATTTGCTATCTGCTTTCTATTTGGTGAACTAGGGAGAATAGAGCCAACACCCATGTGTACCGAGAGCTCTAAAGTAAAAATACATAAGGGTGAGAAGAAAAACACAGAAGAAGGGTGAGCTTAAGGCCATTTTGTGCCTCACAAAGATGTACTTCTTGGCATCTGGCAACACTCTCATGCAGCAAGGTGAACTTTTTTGCCCTCAGCATCCCATGGGTGTGATATTGTCTTAACCTTATACATGCTATGATCTGGTTTGATGAGCAGAGTTTAAGAGAAGTCAGTGAGATTTACTTTGGAATATATCAAGAAAATATGGCCTTGAGACCTCTGCTGATTTTTCCAAGGTCTAGGCCACAATAAATGCCTTTTAATAAACTTTATTAAAACTACAGCTCGAGCCAACTCCTTCTCTGACTAGGTTCATGTCAACAAATGCTTCATCTTTCTCACATTAAAACAAGTAGCTTCTACCTCAGGCCTAGCTAAAATGTAAGAATCATCAAAGTTGTTACTTGCTGATCACCTGTTTGTTTGATACAGTACTAGGGGCCTTCCATATGCCATCCAATTATTACTCATAAAAAAATCTTCTCCTAGGGTTCAAGGGTTGAAAAACTACCTACTGGATACTATGCTCACTACCTGGGTGATGGGTGCAATCGAACTCTAAACCTCAGCATCATGCAATATATCCACGTAACAAACCTACACATGTACCCATTGCATTTAATATGAAAATTGAAAAAAAATCTCATGAGATACACATGGCTAGCCTTATTTTATAGAAGAGAACACTAAGACTCAGAAAGGTTCAGTAACTTGGTTTCAGAAATTAGCATGTGATATTGGAATTTGCACCAGATGCATCTTTATTCTAAAGTTTGTGCTTATGGTTTCCATATTCTCTTCATTATGCTTGCCTTTTCAAAGACTCCTGACATTTGGACAGGGAAATGGGTCCTCTAGCTTCCTTTAACGTGCTTCCAAATAAATAACAGCTTCAAAAGGCGTAACTGCTCGACTTAAATGGTACAATCAGAGCTGCTTATTCTCCTTTTCATGACCATTTCTCACATTTCGCTTCCATATCTCTAGAGGCAATGTTGGAATTGTGCCCACTCCCTAGGCAAGGGGTCATTTCACCGTTTCACTTGACTTCCCATAACTGGTGTACAGATAGGCTGCTACTGCTGACACATCATCCTCGGCTGAACCTCATTGGTTCTTTGTTCTTAAAGACACTTGTGCCTTATCAAGGTTACCAACAGTATCCATCTTGCTAACTATGGTGGTCAATATTCAGTCTTCTTACTTGTTTTATTAATTGCATTCGATGGGTGATCAGCCCTTGCTTCACTCGGCTTCCAGCACATGATTCCCTGGTTGCTCCTCCTCATACTCCTTTACTAGTTTCTTCTTGTCCTCCCAGCTTCTAAATAGTGGGAAGCTCCAGGTATCAGTCCTTAGAGCTCTTCTCTATCCACCTTCACTCCCTGGATGACCCATTCTTTAGCACGGCTTTAAAGCCCTTCTACACATTGACCCCATTTAAACAAATATCTTCATCTTGTGCCTCTCTTCCTTGAACTCCAGACTGGTATATCCAACTGCCTGCTTATCTTGGATGTTTAGGAGGAAAAATATTCCAAAACCATATCCCTGGTTTCCTTTCCAAAGCTCTTCTTTTCATAATCTTCCCCATTTTAGTAAATGGCAACTCAGTTTATACTCTTGCTCAGTCCAGAAACCTTACGGCCATGTCAATGTCCACCAATGTAAAATTCATCAGCACATATGGGTGATGGCTTTGTCTTTACCTATAAGATATATACAGAATCCAAATACTGCTCACCAGCTCCTCTGTGACCATCCAGGTTCAAGCAATCATTATCTGTCACTGCAATTACTGCAATATATTTTCAGCCATCTCCCTGGTCCACCTTTACCCCTTTCATTCTATTCTCAGCGCCACACACAGACTTACGCTTTAAAATATAAGTCAGATCATGACATTCTGCTCAAAACCCAGTGAAATGTTCCCACTTACTCAGAGCAAAAGGCTAACTCCTTACAATGGCCTGACAGAATATACAAGATTTCACCTCTCATTATTTCTCTAAGTCACCTCTGACTAATTTCTTCTCACTCTTCTCTGGCCTCCTTTGCTTTTCTTCAAATGTGTCAAGCACATTCCCACATAAGGGCCATTGCACTTGCTACTTCCTCTTCCTGGAACTGACTTCCGCCATCTATATGGGGAGCCTTTGTTTCTTTCAAGTCTCTGCTACAGTGGCGCTACTTACACCTTCTCTGACCACTCCCCACAACCCTTCCAGCCCACTCTGTCTCTTTTTCTCCATAGCATTTTCCACTTTTTGGTATATCTCATGTTTTCATGAAATATTTATTTTATTTTCAATTTCCTGTCTGTTTTACCTAGAATGTAAACTCCTGACATATGAGTGTAACTACCTATTTAGTGAGTGAATGGGCTATGGAATTTAGGGCTTGTTGGAACCCTCGATAGCATCATCTCTCTCCTGACAAGGCTGTCTCTTCCACCTAAACTTTAGATTTTCCCTTACAGTCCAATTACCATATATGTATATCTTCTCATTGCCCTGTATGTAGATCCTCAGCTTAATGGTGTACTCGAGGATCCAGGCTCTGTCCCTTTCCCCTTTGCCATCCTTGGTAATTAGCTGCATTCATATACTTGTCTTCTCATTGACCCAAGGAGATTGCCATAGTTCCAGGAGTCACTTAAAGACAAAATAACGTTTTGCTAAAAAGAGCAATATTTCCTCTGATAATCTACTTTTCAGCAGGGAAGTAAACCATTCCCTCTGGGAGGACTCTCAGCAGGCTTCCCTTTACTGTGTCAAATGCCCCATTTTTTAAGTGCAAGGGAGGCTGGGAAAGCAAGCTACTGGTGTGAGCAGCCTCTGCAGTGGGATGCAGAAAGTGTGGTGGGGGTAGGGATGGTTGTTGGATAGAAAAAGCAAGTGTGTCTGTTGCACTCCACATATTTTTAACTCCCGAGAAATTTTTCTTCTCCTCTTATTTGTCTTCTCTTATTGTGTTACAGACTCTTGTTCTTACTTTAGAGATACCAAGATTTTATTCTGTCTCCATGGGAATGTTAAACATAATATTTTGATGTTTTCTTCTGTTCTCTGGTTTTGCTCTATTTTCTTGGGGATCCTTTTTTAGGATTTTTTAGTTTTATTTTGTTCTGTTTCGTCTGGTGTTTCATGCTAGACAGTGTCCTCCCTGTTTCTAAGTGAGGCACCAAAAGAGCTAATGGGAAAGAGTTGTGTCCATCAAGGGGCAGAGATTGATGACAGATGGATTTACTAGTGGATTCCCATGGAGACAGATGTCCTTTTCAGTGGGGGAGTCCCAAATGCAATAGATGGAGGTCTTTTCTTTACAACCATTCAGTTTTCTCAAAGAACATTCACTGTCAAACCTCAGTGCCTTATTGGTGGGGGCTATGAGTGGTCACATGCCTGGCTGCTAAGGATCTCAGAATCTCATATTAAAAGTTTAGCTGGATCTCCCCAGGCCTCTGTTTTACCTGGTGTCCATGTTTTTGGTACTTTTTTGGCACGTTTTTCTCTGAAAAATTAATCTTCAGTTTCCTGCAATAGTGGTAGAAAGGGATGAGGCTGGTGGGAGGGGAGGAGAGCTGTCACCTGACTTCCAACAATGGAAGTGGGGTGGAGGACCAAGGAGTCCCAATGATCTTTACAATGACATCATCTCATTGCCTGCTATCCCTGACATCGCTGGAGCACTGAGTCTCTCAAGGCCTCATTTAACTGGGTTCTTCTTTGGTGTCATTCACTGCAGGCACTTGGGTCCAACTTACCTCCATGCCATTAGGTTCATTATCTCTGGATCTGTTGTCTTCTCTCTTGTCCAGTTTGTCATTTGAGGTCACTTTTAATTATATCATATATCATATATCATATCATATCATATCATATATCATATCAAATATCCATGTTATTTTAGTAGAGAATGCAAATCAAACGTGTGGTCAATATCTTTTTTAAATTTTTATTTTAAGAAATGGGGTTTCACATTGTTGCCCAGGCTACAGTGCAGTAGGGATTATAACTCCTGGGATCATGGGATCCTCCTGCCTCAGCCTCCCAAGGGCTGTGACTGTAGATGCATACCACCATGCCTGGCTAATTTTTAGATTTTTGTAGAGACAGGGTCTCACTATGTTGCCCAGGCTGGTCTTGAACTCCCGGGCTCAAGCAATCCTCCCCACTCAGCCTCCCAAAGCTCTAGGATTACAGGTGTGAGCTACTATGCCTGGTCCAATCTGTCCTTTTAAAATAGACATTCCAAGACATTAAAGATTAAATAACTTCAAATCTGTCAGTGATCTTACAGATCTTGAAATCCAGCCTCATCATTTTACAAATGAACAAAGGAAAACCCAGAAAAATGAGTTCCTTGCCAAAGTGAATGGTGGTGATGGGGCCCTCCTTTGGGAAGCAGTGTGGAAAGACTGTGGCCTCCATGCTCTTGAATCAGCCTGTCTAGTTTTGCATCTGAGCCCCATTCTCAGCCAGCTCTGTCTTAAACTGTCTGTGAATCACTTTCCTTACATGTAAAAGGGGGATAATAAGTTACTTAACTTATCAGGTTGTGGTGGGCACTAATGAAATAAAATTTATAAGGCACTTAAAATAGTACTCTCAATAGTAATCAATCAATATATTATTATTAGTTTAAGTAAATCAAATTCAACTTGTAAAATCCTATACCTTGTACTATTAAACTAGAAAGATATCTTAGGATATATGAGAAATAAATCATTTTCTTAAAAATATACTATAAGGCTATAGTAACCGAAACAGCATGGTACAAGTACAAAAACAGACACATAGACCAATGAAACAGAATAGAGATCTCAGAAATAAGATCACACATCTACAACCATCTGATCTTTGATAAACCAGAGAAAAACAAGCAATGGGGAAAGGACTCCTTGTTTAATAAATGGTGCTGGGAGAACTGGCTAGCCACGTGCAGAAAATTCAAACTGTACCCCTTCCTTATATTTTATACAAAAATTAACTCAAGATGGATTAAGATTTAATGGAAAACCCAAAACTATAAAAACCTAGGAGAAAATCTAGGCAATACCAGTCACGACATAGGCATGGGCCAAGATTGCATGACAAAAATGTCAAAAGCAATTGCAACAAAAGCACAAATTGACAAATGGAATCTAATTAAACTAAAGAGTTTCCACACAGCAAAAGAAACTATCATCAGAGTGAACAGACAACTTACAGATGGGAGAAAATTTTTGCAATCTATCCATCTGACGAAAGGCTAATATCCAGAATCTGCAGGGAACTTAAACAAATTTACGTAAAAAACAACCCCATTAAAAAATGGGCAAAGGACGTGAACAGACACTTCTCAAAAGAAGACATTTAAGTGGCCAACAAACATGAAAAAAAGCTCAACATCACAAATCATTAGAGAAATGCAAATCAAGACCACAATGAGATACCATCTCACGCCAGACAGAATAGTGATTATCAAAAAGTCAAGAAACAACAGATGCTGGTAAGGCTATGGAGAAATAGGAACGTTTTTACACTGTTGGTGGGAATGTAAATTAGTTCAACCATTATGGAAGACAGCGCAGCAATTCCTCAGAGACTTAGAACCAGAAATACCATTTGACCCAGTAATCCCATTGCTGGGTATATACTGGAAGGAATATAATAAATCATTCTATTATAAAGATACATTCACACTTATGTTCATTGCAGCACTATTCACAATAGCAAAGACATGGGATCAATTCAAATGCCCATCAATGATAGACTGGATAAATAAAATATGGTATATATACACCATAGAATACTATACAGCCATAAAAAGGAAGGAGATCATGTCTTTTTCAGGAACATAGGTGGAGCTTGAAGCCATCATTGTCAGCAAACTAATGCAGGAACAGAAAACCAAACACCACATGTTCTCACTTACAAGTAGGAGGTGAACAATGAGAACACAGGGACACAAGGAGGGGAACAACACACACTATGGCCTGTCGGGGATGGAGGTTGCGGTGAAGGACAGCATCAGGATAAATAGCTAACACATGTGGGGCTTAATACCAAGGTGATGGGTTGATAGATGCTACAAACCACCAGGGCACATGTTTACCTGTGTAACAAACTTGCACGTCCTGCATATGTATCCTGGAACTTAAAATAAAATTCAATTTTTTTTTTCAAAAAAGGAAATAAGTCATTCTAGTAGATGTATTCTGTATAGAGTAGTTAACAATATTGCTGATGGAAAAATAACTATCCCTGAAAAAGTCTACAATAATCTATCCATTTGATACATGTTTAAATTTATCCATTAAAAGAAACAAACATGGAATTCCATAATGGTTTTCAAAATAAAATATTTCGCTAATCTTCTAAAATTACTAACAGTTCTAACTGTTACAGGAACACTACCTCAAAGCATCTGAAATGGTATTCTATTTGCAGATGTAAATTGACCTACACTGAAAGTAAGTAGCTTTTGCTTTAAGTATAGGAATAAAACAAGAATATGTCACTTTCACAGTTAAGTATTTCCCTGCCTACAACACAGCAGTTACAAGTGATTAAAAAAAAAAAAAAAACCCAAAAAAACAAAGGTGTCATTATCACTTCTTGAGTGATCAGAGCTCAGATATTGATGGAGTAAGGGGTGTGTTTAAAAAACTATTTTTGTCCTAAGAAATTATCTTAATATGAAGATGAGGGAGAATATTACACATTTTCATTTCTTAGATCTCTTAGACATAGGCCAATGTGAATTCTGGAAGTGCGAGTTGGGGCAGCCTTCTGAGCCTGCCTTCCAGCTATCTTTCCTAATTAGAGGAGGATCCACACCCCAAAACAACACACAGAGGTCTATAGGGCACCAAAGCCCATCCTGGTCGTTCAGCACGGAATCCTGAGAGCTGCAGAGAGGAAGGAGTCATTCCCGGCCTCAATGATCACATGCTCACCAACACTTCCCACTGCTGTATTAGATTAGCATTTTTAGCAAAAGTACTGCTGACTCATCACCAACTGCTGGCCTTTTCCTTTCCACTCCTGCCTAGTCATTCCTCTCTGTGGCGTGGGCTGCGGGGGCCCTTGACGTACTGTTGTGCCCTTTTCCTCACCAAGAGTCATCCTGTTTTTAATGACATTATTCTGCTATTTGTCAATGTCTGTTTGAATTCATTTCTGTTCTCTAGGAAAAAAAAAAAAAAAGCTAGGCAAACAAAACAAAACAAAATTTAGAAGCTATCATCCTCCAAATGAATCCCAAATTAATAAGTAGAAAATAAAATAATTCTTGTCCTTGAAAGCTACAGATTGTAAGCATGCTGAATTACCTAAGTAGTTACCAATAATACTGTGTTTAATAATGGCAAACTCATGCAAGAAAGGAATATACACTATGAGCTAAAATGACAATAAAACTGTTAAACACAAACTTTATTATAGTACAATGAGCATCATAAACAATTGTCAAAGGCATTATTTTTCCATAAATATTTTCCCCAATCCATTTTATTATATATCCAACTGTGTTTCTTTTCCCCTCTAAATTCAAATTATTTCCTGGTAACTTTTCTAGCCTCTAAAGTGCATGTGTTTTACAAAATATATACAGAACATGTAATTTCAAAAAGATTTTCATGGTCTTGATGCTAAATTTTACATTCTACATCAGTTACAAAATGTTGATAAAAATAACCTAACATAAAATAAGGATACTTATTAATATTTTGCTGCCTGCAATTATTTTTCTGCAGAAAATGAGAAATTATCTGGGCATAATTAATAAAATACATCATTAGATCCTTTTTGGAAAAGATGAGGTATATATCAGTTAAAGTGATTACAGCATTGATATGGTTTGGCTCTGTGTGCTCACCCAAATCTCATCTTGAATCGTAATAATCTCCAGGTGTCACAGGAGGGACCCTGTGGGAAGTAATTGAATCACAGGGGTGGGGTTTTCCCATGTTGTTCTCATGATAGTGAATAAGTCTCATGAGATATGATGGTTTTATAAAGGAGAGTTCTCCTACACATGCCCTCTTGCCTGCTGCCATGTAAGACATGATTTTGCCCCTAATTTGCCTTCTACCATGATTGTGAGGCCTCCCCAGCCATATGGAACTGTGAGTCCATTAAACCTCTTTCCTGGGTCGCTTCCAAGATGGCTGAATAGGAACAGCTCCAGTCTGCAGCTCCCCGTGTGACTGACGCAGAAGATGGGTGATTTCTGTATTTCCAACTGAGGTACCTGGTTCATCTCATTGGGACTGGTTGGACAGTGGGTGCAGCCCATAGGGGGCAAGTCAAAGCAGGGAGGGGCATTGCCTCACCCAGAAGCACAAGGAGTCAGGGGATTTCCCTTTCCTAGCCAAGGGAAGCTGTGACAGACTGTACCTGGAGGAACTGTATACTTTCGTCCAAATACTGCACTTTTCCCACAGTTTTAGCAACTGGCAGAAAAGAAGATTCCCTCCCATGCCTGGCTCAGCAGTCCCATGCCCAAGGAACCTTGCCCACTGCTAGCACAGCAGTCTGAGATCGACCTGTGACGCTGCAGCTGGGCAGTGGGAGGGGCATTCACCATTGCTGAGGCTTCAGTAGGTAAACAAAGTGGCTGGGAAGCTCAAACTGGGCAGAGCCCACCACAGCTCAGCAAGGCCTACTGCCTCTCTAGACTCCACCTCTGTGGGCAGGGTATAGGTGAATAAAAGGCTGCAGTCAAGTTCTGCAGACTTAAACGTCCCCATCTGACAGTTCTGAAGAGAGCAGTGGTTCTCCCAGCACAGCGTTCGAGCTCTGAGAATGGACAGACTGACTGGGGGTCACCTCCCAGTAGGGGCTGACAGACACCTCATACAGGTTGGTGCCCTTCTGGGACGAAACTTCTAGAGGAACGATCAGGCAGCAATATTTACTGTTCTGCAATATTTGCTGTTCTGCAGCCTCCGCTGGTGATACCCAGGCAAACAGTGTCTGCAGTGGACCTCCAGCAAACTCCAACAGACCCACAGCTGAGAAGCCTGTTAGAAGGAAAACTAACAAACAGAAAGGAATAGCATCAACATCAACAAAAAGGATACCCACACCAAAACCCCATCTGTAGGTCACCAACATCAAAGACCAAAGGTAGATAAAACCACAATGATGGGGAGAAACCAGAGCAGAAAAGCTGAAAATTCCAAAAACCAGAGCGCTTCTCCTCCTCCAAAGGATCGCAGCTCCTTACCAACAATGGAACAAAACCGGACAGAGAATGAGTTTGAGGAGTTGACAGAAGTAGGCTTCAGAAGGTCAGTAATAACAAACTTCTCCGAGCTAAAGAAGCATGTTCTAACTCATCACAAGGAAGCTAAAAACCTTGAAAAAAGGTTAGACAAATGGCTAACTAGAATAAACAGTGTAGAGAAGAACTTAAATGACCTGATGGAGCTGAATACCACAGTATAAGAACTTTGTGATGCATGCACAAGCTTCAATAGCTGATTCAATCAAGTAGAAGAAAGGATATCAGTGATTGAAGATCAAATTAATGAAACAAAGTGAGAAGACAAGACTAGAGAAAAAAAAAGTAAAAAACAAACAAAATCTCCAAGAAATATAGGACTATGTGAAAAGACCAAATCTACATTTGACTGGTGTCCTAAAAGTGATGGGGAGAATGGAACCAACTTAGAAAACACTCTTCAGGATATTACCCAGGAGAACTTCCCCAGTGTAGCAAGGCAGGCCAACATTCAAATTCAGGAAATACAGAGAAAACCACAAAGATACTCCCTGAGAAGAGCAACCCCAAGACACATAATTGTCAGATTCACCAAGTTTGAAATGAAGGAAAAAATGTTAAGGGCAACCAGAGAGAAAGGTTGGGTTACCCACAAAGGGAAGCCCATCAGACTAACAGCAGATCTCTCAGCAGAAACCCTACAATTCAGAAAAGAGTGGGGGCCAATATTCAACATTCTTAAAGTAAAGAATTTCCAACCCAGAATTTCACATCCAGCCAAATTAAACTTCATAAGTGAAGGAGAAATAAAATCCTTTACAGACAAGCAAATGCTGAGAGATTTTGTCACCACCAGGCCTGCCTTACAAGAGCTCATGAAGGAACCACTAAACATGGAAAGAAACAACCAGTACCAACCACTGCAAAAACATGCCAAATTGTAAAGATCATCAATGCTATGAAGAAACTGCATCAATAAACAGGCAAAATAACCAGCTAACATCATAATGACAGGATCAAATTAACACATAACAATATTAACCTTAAACGTAAATGGGCTAAATGCCCCAATTAAAAGACACAGACTGGCGAATTGGGTAAAGAGTCAAGACCCATCAGTGTGCTGTATTCAGGAGACCCATCTCACATGCAGAGACACACTAGGCTCAAAATAAAGGAATGAAGGAAGATCTACCAAGCAAAGGGAAAACAAAAAAAAGCAGGGGTTGCAATCCTGGTCTCTGATAAAACAGACTTTTAACCAACAAAGACCAAAAGAGACAAAGAAGGCCATTACGAATGGTAAAGGGATAAATTCAACAAGAAGAGCTAACTATCCTAAATATATATGCACTCAATACAGGAGCACCCAAATTCATAAAGCAAATCCTTAGAGACCTACAAAGAGACTTAGACTGCCACACAATAATAATGGGAGACTTTAACACTCTACTGTCAATATTAGACAGACCGACGAGACAGAAGGTTAACAAGGATATCCAGGACTTGAGTTCAGCTTTGCACCAAGCAGACCTAATGGACATTTACAGAACTCTCCACCCCAAATCAACAGAATATACATTCTTCTCAGCACCACATCGCAGTTATTCTAAAATTGACCACATAATTGAAAGTAAAACACTCCTCAGCAAATGTAAAAGAACAGAAATCACAACAAACTGTATCTCAGATCACAGTGCAATCAAATTAGAACTCAGGATTAAGAAACTCACTCAAAACTGCACAACTACATGCAAACCGAACAACCTGCTCCTGAAATGACTACTGGGTACATAATGAAATGAAGACAGAAATAAAGATGTTCTTTGAAACCAATGAGAACAAAGATACAACATACCAGAATCTCTGGGACACATTTAAAGCAGTGTGTAGAGGGAAATTTATAGCACTAAATGCCCACAAGAGAAAGCAGGAAAGATAAAAAATCAACACCCTAAAATCACAATTAAAAGAGCTAGAGAAGCAAGAACAAACACATTCAAAAGCTAAGAGAAAGCAAGAAATAACTAACATCAGAGCAGAACTGAAGGAGACAGAGACATAAAAAACCCTTCAAAAAATCAATAAATCTAGGAGCTGGTTTTTTGAAAAGATCAACAACATAGACCGCTAGTAAGACTAATAAAGAAGAAAAGAGAGAAGAATCAAATAGATGCAATAAAAAAAGATAAAGCGGGTATCACTACTGATACCACAGAAATACACACTACCATCAGAGAATACTATAAACACCTCTATGCAAGTAAACTAGAAAATCTAGAAGAAATGGATAAATTCTGGACACTTACACCCTCCCAAGACTAAACCAGTTAGAAGTTGAATCTCTGAGGGCCGGGCGCGGTGGCTCAAGCCTGTAATCCCAGCACTTTGGGAGGCCGAGACGGGCGGATCACGAGGTCAGGAGATCGAGACCATCCTGGCTAACACGGTGAAACCCCGTCTCTACTAAAAAATACAAAAAAATAGCCGGGCGAAGTGGCGGGCGCCTGTAGTCCCAGCTACACGGGAGGCTGAGGCAGGAGAATGGCGTGAACCCGGGAGGCGGAGCTTGCAGTGAGCCGAGATCCAGCCACTGCACTCCCGCCCGGGCGACAGAGCGAGACTCTATCTCAAAAAAAAAAAAAAAAAAAGAAGTTGAATCTCTGAATAGACCAATAACAGGTTCTGAAATTGAGGCAATAATTAATAGCCTACCAACCAAAAAAAGTCCAGAACCAGATGGATTCACAGCCAAATTCTACCAGAGGTACAAGGAGGAGCTGGTACCATTCCTTCTGAAACTATTCCAATTAATAGAAAAACAGGGAATCCTTCCTAAATCATTTTATGAGGCCAGCATCATCCTGATACCAAAGCCTGGCAATGACACAACAAAAAAAGAAAATTTTAGACCAATATCCCTGATGAATATTGATGTGAAAATCCTTAAAAAAAATACTGGCAAACTGAATCCAGCAGCACATCAAAAAGCTTATCCACCACGATTAAGTTGGGTTTATCCCTGGATTGCAAGGCTGGTTCAACATACATAAATCAATAAACATAATCCATTGCATAAATAGAACGAACGACAAAAACCACATGATTATCTCAATAGATGCAGAAAAGGCCTTCAACAAAATTCAACAGCCTTCATGCTAAAAACTCTCAATAAATTCGGTATTGATGGAATGTATCTCAAAATAATAAGAGCTATTTACAACAAACCCACAGCCAATATCATACTGAATGGGCAAAAACTGGAAGCATTCCCTTTGAAAACTGGCACAAGACAAGGATGCCTTCTCTCACCACTCCCATTCAACATAGTGTTGGAAGTTCTGGCTAGGACAATCAGGCAAGAGAAAGAAATAAAGGGTATTCAATTAGGAAAAGAGGAAGTCAATTGTCCCTGTTTGCAGATGACATAATTGTATATTTAGAAAACCCCATCGTCTCAGCCCAAAATCTCCTTAAGCTGATAAGCAACCTCAGCAAAGTCTCAGGATACAAAAATCAATGTGCAAAAATCACAAGCATTCCTATACACCAATAACAGACAAACAGAGAGCCAAATCATGAGTGAACTCCCATTCACAATTGCTACAAAGAGAATAAAATACCTAGGAATCCAACTTACAAGGGATGTGAAGGCCCTCTTCAAGGAGAACTACAAACCACTGCTCAACGAAATAAAAGAGGACACAAACAAATGGAAGAACATTCCATGCTCACGGATAGGAAGACTCAATATCGTGAAAATGTCCATACTGCCCAAGGTAATTTATAGATTCAATGCCATCCCCATCAAGCTACCAATGACTTTCTTCACAGAATTGGAAAAAACTACTTTAAAGTTCCTATGGAACCAAAAAAGAGCCCGCATAGCCAAGACAATCCCAAGCAAAAAGATCAACGCTGGAGGCATCATGCTGCCTGACTTCAAACTATACTATAAGGCTACAGTAACCAAAACAGCATGGTACTGGTACCAAACAGATATATAGACCAATAGAACAGAACAGAAGCCTCAGAAATAAGACCACACATCTACAACCATCTGATCTTTGACAAACCTGACAAAAACAAGCAATGGGGAAAGGATTCCCTTTTTAATAAATGGTGCTGGGAAAATTAGCTAGCTATATGTAGAAAGCTGAAACTGGGTCCCTTCCTTACACCTTATACAAAAATTAACTCAAGATGGATTAAAGACTTAAATGTAAGACCTTAAACTGCAAAAACCCTAGAAGAAAACCTAGGCAATACCATTCAGGACACAGGCATGGGCAAAGACTTCGTGACTAAAACACCAAAGCAATGGCAACAAAAGCCAAAATAGACAAATGGGATCTAATTAAACTAAAGAGCTTCTGTGCAGCAAAAGAAACTATCATCAGAGTCAACAGGCAACCTGCAGAGTGGGAGAAAATTTTTGCAATTTACCCATCTGACAAAAAGCCAATATCCAGAATCTACAAAGAAGTTAAACAAATTTACAAGAAAAAACAACCCCATCAAAAAGTGGGCAAAAGACATGAACAGACACTTCTCAAAAGAAGACATTTATGCAGCCAACAGACACATGAAAAAAATGTTCATCATCACTGGTCATCAAAGAAATGCAAATCAAAACCACAATGAGATACCATCTCACTCCAGTTAGAACGGCTATCATTAAAAAGTCAGGAAACAACAGATGCTGGAGAGGATATGGAGAAATAGGAACACTTTTACATTGTTGGTGGGAGTGTAAATTAGTTCAACTATTGTGGAAGACAGTGTGGCGATTCCTCAAGGATCTAGAACTAGAAATACCATTTGACCCAGCCATCCCATTACTGGGTATATACCCAAAGGATTATAAATCATGCTTCTATAAAGACACATGCACACGTGTGTTTACTGCAGCACTATTCACAATAGCAAAGAGTTGGAACCAATCCAAATGTCCATCAATGATAGACTAGATTAAGAAAATGTGGCACATATACACTATGGAATACTATTGCAGCATAAAAACGGATGAGTTCATGTCCTTTGCAGGGACATGGATGAAGCTGGAAATCATCATTTTCAGCAAACTATCACAAGGACAGAAAACCAAACATTGCATGTTCTCACTCATAGGTGGGAGTTGAACAATGAGAACACATGGACACAGGGCGGGGAATATCACACACCGAGGCCTATGGGGGAGTCGGGGACTGCGGGAAGGATAGCATTAGGAGAAATAACTAATGTAAATGTCGAGTTGATGGGTGCAGCAAACCAACATGGCACATGTATACTTATGTAACAAACCTGTACATTGTGCACAGGAACCCTAGAACCTAAAGTATAATAAAAACAAATAAACCTCTTTCTTTTATAAATTACCCAGTTTCGGTTATGTATTTATTAGCAGCATGAGAACAGATTAATACAAGCATACTTTTTGTATGTATACATAGCATGCTTAAGTTTCATGGGACCAGCAAGCTCTCAAACGATAAACGGAGGAAATGCAGAGAACATGAAATACAACCGAAATCTTCAGGCATCTGTTGTGATTAATGCTAATAACACGCACACTTTCTTGTGGGTCTGACCCTTCCTAGTTTCCAGCTTCTTCCCTCCTAACTGTTAAGTCACTTGCTCCCTATCCTATCCCCACCTCACCTACTGGCTCGACCTCATCAAATCGCTAGGAAGAAATTCGACCTTAGCTGGGGCTGGAACTCTCTGGAACCGCTAGGCAGCCAACTGGAGTCTGATGCCCAGCCACTGAATGTTATGCCTCTCACCATGGTTTTGGTTCTTCTGCTCTGTTCCCAAGTTGCAGTATCCACTGTGTCCTCTGGATTTGTCCCTTGCCGTGTGCCCACGTCCCTTCCTGGGAGCTTGCCCAGCATTCCTGCAGAACTGGGGGGCTTTCTTCTCCTGCCAGTCCACCTCCTAGGGACTGCAGTCCTTTTCCTCTTCCATAGATCCAGGAGACAGACGTGGTGTTAAAGGACCTGGTTTGGACGTCATACAGACTGCCACTTCCTAGCCGTGTGTCCTTGGGAACTCAGCTAACCCCTCTGGCCTCTATGTCCTCACCTGTGAAACTTTATAAGGATCTTGCAAGGGCTTAATGAGCTAATAGATATAAAGCACTTAGAACAATAGTTGGCCCTAAGTAGTCAGTGAATATTATTTTTTATTAGGAGTGGTACCAACATACATAGGTGGGCTGATACTGGCTACCTAATACCTGATACTGGCTTGGAGTTCTGAAGGTTGTGATCTTTCATCCATCTTTTTGTGAGATGGAGTCTCGTTCTGTCAACCAGGTTGGAGTGCAGTGGCGCAATTTCAGCTCACTGCAACCTTCCCAGTCTCCTGAGTAGCTGGGACTACAGGCGCCTGCCACCACAACTGACTAATTTTTATATTTTTAGTAGAGCTGGCATTTCACCATGTTGCCCAGGCTGGTCTCGAACTCCGGAGCTGAAGTGATCTGCCCGTCTCGGCCTCCTAAAGTGCTGGGATTACAGGCATGAACCACTGCGCCTGGCCATTTCATCCATCTTTCAACTACTTATGACCCCTGCTGCACTGGACTTCAACTCGCATCTGTAGCAGAGTGAGTCCATTCCCTGATATGTCTGCTCCAGGGCTGGGTCATGTTCCTGGTCCTGGATTCAACCCCAGCCTGTTGCAGTCAGCTGAGTTAAGCACAGCTCTGTCCCCAGAGTGATCTCTCAACACTGGATTGACGCTATAATCTCATAATTACTTCTGCATCATTCTCTTATTTTCCCTCTCAGTGTCTGCTTTTCATAAGGAAAAAAACTCTAACGAGAATCTCTATAGAGAACTAAATTTGAATATAAAGAATATATTAAGAATATGCATGGCTATTTATAAAATAAAAAGGCTGTAAGGAGTGATAACAAAAAATATTGAGATCAACCGTATTACATAAATGGGCTTTAGTTTCACTTAAAAAAAAATATTTCACTTCATAGAATTAACTATCTCAGAGTAAACTTGCTTAGAGCAATGCTAGATGATCTCTTTTTTAGGCCAAACTAGATATTTGTTTCATGCCAATTTTCTTCATCCATGCCCTGCTGAAAGCCCATAGTAAATATCTCTTAAAACCCAAAAGTCAAAGAGAAAACAGGTCCATCAACACTCTTTGTTTCAGTACACACAGGAACAAGACAGATATTTCAGCGTTTCTATCCAGAGGGCACATAGAAATTATGTTCTGGTTTTCGTAAAGACTTCTGATTAATTTTTAATGATTTACGTGAACTGATTCAAACTACCCAGGCCTATTCCTGACTTACTCTTTAGTTAATAACTCCCCCTTTGAAGTTTGCAAAAATATTTTGAGGACGTTAAAAAATATTTTAGACACTAACATGGAAAAAATCTGTAGCTTCAAAGGAAATATCCAACTGTTTGCAAAAGAGTATTGAAGTGACATTGCAGGACCCAAGATTGTTTTTTTTTTTTTTTTGAGACAGAGTCTCACTCTGTCCCCAGACTATAGTGCAGTGGTGCCATCTTGGCTCACTGCAACCTCCACCTCCCGGGTTCAAGGGATTCTCCTGCCTCAGCCTCCCAAGTAGCTGTGACTACAGGCGCACACCACCACACCCAGCTAATTTTTGTATTTTTAGTAGAGGCGAGGTTTCACCATGTTGGCCAGGATGGTCTCGATCTCTTGACCCTGTGATCTGCCTGCCTCGGCCTCCCAAAGTGCTGGGATTACAGGCATGAGCCACCGCGCCTGGCACAGGACTCAAGATTTTTAAATGACCAAAGAGTAAAGACAATGTTTTCTGTTATATTTCAGCTATTCGAACACTTGCAAATAAGATTACTGAAAAAGAGGAGGAGCTACCAATTTTCACTAACTCCAAGTTACACATTTTGTGTTATATTATAATATCTCCCAAATCAAGATGCATCTTACATACAATCCATGTCAAGTCATGGCTTAATTTAGAGCATTTTTTATTTCATAGTGGTACATAAAGTAACAATCTATGATGTCTTTAGATTTAAAGAAATATGGTAAGTTTTAGAATTTTTTTGGTCTCTCATCTTCCTTCTTCTATTCCTTTATTTTCTTCTACTTTCCTATTTCTTTATTTTTCTTCTCCATTTTTACTTAAAAACATATATGTGTGTGTGCATGTGTACCTATAAACCTGCTTTGGACCCATCTAACACCCCCAAAATCTGAGGAACTCTTCTCCTATCTTCAAAGAATTGGAGTCTTTTTTCCTCACCCAAAGCCCAAGGTGAGACTCTGCTAAAAACAGATTTCCTGTCTCAAAAAGAAAACGAGGCTTTCTTTTTCTTTTTTCTCTTAAGATGGTGTCTTGCTCTGTCACCCAGGCTGGAGTGCAGTGGCGTGAACTCAGCTCACTGCAACCTCCACCTACCGGATTCAAGCGATTTTATTGCCTCAGCCTCCCAAGTAACTGGGATTACATGTGCCCACCACCACACCCAGCTAATTTTTGTATTTTTAGTAGAGATGGGGTTTCACCATGTTGTCCAGGCTGGCCTCGAACTCCTGACCTCAGATTATCAGCCCATCTCGGCCTCCCAAAGTGCTGGGATTACAGGTGTGAGTCACTGTGCCCAGCCAAGAAAAGGAGGCTTTCGGCTGAGATGGGGGCTCACACCTGTAATCCCAGCACTTTGGGAGGCCGAGACAGGCAGATCACGAGGTCAGGAGATTAAGACCATCCTGGCTAACATGGTGAAACGCTGTCTCTACTAAAAATACAAAAAATTAGCCGGGCGTGGTGGTGGGCGCCTATAGTCCCAGCTACTCAGGAGGCTGAGGCAGGAGAATGGTGTGAACCCAGGAGGCGGAACTTGCAGTGAGTCGAGATCGCGCCACTGCACTCCAGCCTGGGTGACAGAGCGAGACTCTGTCTCAAGAAAAAAAAAAAGAAGAAAAGGAGGCTTTCAATTCCAGACACCCTTGCTACTTGGAAACAGTTCAGCAAAAGTTCACCTTGGTATAGGGTGAAGACTACTCACTAAAACTGAAGACACTGGACCTGGCTTATCCATTCTGTTCCCGTTCCTCACTAGCACAGATAACAAGAGCTGACTGATTTAAACCCTTTGTTCTGAACTGTGGGAATGAGAGAGAAAAAATGTATTTAGCGTTTCTCTCCCCTCAAGGGAGCAGGTTTGTGGCTAACCCTTAGCTCTAATGAGCTTCTTTAATACGAACGCCAGTTTCCCCAGGGGCCCACATCCCCTGCGTGGCAAATCTCTCAGCCCTACTGTGGTTACGCTGTGAGTTGTATTTGAGCTCCAAAAAATCTCTTGGTGTTGCCAACATGCAGGGATTATTCATACAAAGCAGGGCACATTCAAACAACATGGGGCGGGATCTAGGGCAACTGTGGCCTGCCTAAAATAAAATTCATCCTCAATTTTTAAAGCCTTGAAGTTGTAATTTGAAGACTGTACTTTGTGCAGAGGTTAGCTAACCAAATTGGTGGAAAACAATGAGATCAGAATGTTGCACCTCTGAATTACCCTTTATCCTCACATTGGATTGCATATAAATTAATGAGCTTTTAAACCAGGGCAACATTTGAGAGGGAATAAAGGGGAGAAACTTGGCAAATAATGCATCCACATACAAAAAAGCTGTCTAAAAAGTCACTTGCTGGCACCTAACAATACTTCCCTCAAATCCTCCTGTTTCTTCACTCAAAGTCCCTTAGAATAGATATCCCAAAAGGCCTCCCACTTCTACCCTGATAGAGCTTTCTCAAAACACACTAAATCTGATTGCAGTCCTAGCTATTTGGGAAGTTGAGGCAGGAGGATCATTTGATCCCAGGGAGGTTGAAGTTGTAGTGAGCTATGACCACACAGCCTGCGTGACGGAGCGAGACCCTGCCTCTAAACACACACACGCAATCGGGTATCTCAAGGGGCTGCTGAATTACGCCTGTTTCTCTTTAATTCGAGTCTCTATAAGCTCAGGAGTTAGTATGAAGCCTGAAGCTCAAGGTTCTTTTTGAATTTTTCTGGATTTGGCCTCCCAAAAGCAGCAAGCAAGCTTTAAGTGAATCCAGAAAACAAGCAGGTAGAGTGAAAATTCATGTCTTGTGGAATATCTCCACGGTGCAGAGCAGAAAGAGGAAAAGAAAAGCATAGTGTTCCATAATTTACAGAAAAACCCAGTGTTAATATTAATATTCATTTTCTTAGAAGGTACTTCTTCATAGCTTATTAATTCAACATATAAAACATTTCAGAAAAAAAAAGCAGGCAATTGTCTATTTATGGATATTGTCATTCTTCCAGCAATTATAAAAGCTTGCTTAGTTGGGTTAGGTAAACGTCAAAATAAAGCTCAAGAAAAAATAATGCTGATTCATTTGGTCAAATGTTCTTCCTTTTAGCCTAATTTATCTCAACACATCTCTAGGGAGACTGTACGCTCCAGTGGTCACAATCTTGGGCTCTGGCGTTGAACTGAGATTTAAATACTAGATCCACCACTTACATGCTGCTTGACCTTGGGCATGTTACTGAACATCTCAGGTCTCTGTTTCATTATCTGTCATACAAATATAATAACGCTACCTGTTTCTTATTTTGTGTCTACTATTGAATTAATCAAGTTTGGAGTTTCCTTTATTCCTTTTTGTCCTCTTTACTGGCTGAAAAGTTATAAATAACATTCCTATTTTTTCAGTGGTCACCCTTAAGAGGTGCTGTTCAGAGAAATACACAAGGAAAAGGCATGAGAAATTAGAAAGAAATAGTGGTATTTAATTTGACATGGATTACAATGGTGATAGTTTCAGCAATATCAAATATATTCTGGGCATAGAACAAGCGTCAAAAAATTTAAAAGAATTGGAATCATACAAAATATAGTTTCTGCAACAGAATTCAACTGGAAACAGTACAGGAATTATCTATGGAAAATCCCCCAAATACTTGAAAATCAAACCACATGAGACAACCAATGAGTGAAAGAGAAAATTAGAAAATAGTTTGAATTGAATGAAAATGAACACAATATATCAAAATGTATAGAGGTAGCTAAAGAAGTACTTAAAGGAAAACTTACAGCATTATATGTTTGTATTAGAAAATAAGAAAATCTCAAACCTATGACTCAACTTTCGTTTTATGAAACTAGGAAAATAAAAGAAAATTAACCCCAAAACAAATAGAAGGAAGGAAATGACATAAAAGCATAAATCAATGAAACTGAAAACATTAACACAAAAGAGACAATCAAGGAAGCAACAAATTGGTTCTTTGAAAGAATAAAAACAATTGAAAAACCTTTAGGCATACTAGTGAAGAAAAGGAAAGAGACAGAAGATACAATTTAATAATATCAGGAATAAAAGAGAGGCATTAAAGGTAGTAAGGGAATATTATAAACAACTTTACGTCCAGAAATGTAAAAACTTAGATAAAATGGCAAATGCCTTGAAAGACACAAACTATTAAAATTCACTCAAGAAAACTACTAGCCTGAATACTCCTGTATCTACGAAATCAATTTAATTCCAATTAAAAAAATCTTCTGACAAAGAAAACTCCATGTCAAGATGGTTTTACTGGTGAATTCTACCAAATACCACAGATGACTTAGTACTAATTCTACATAAACTCTTCTGAAAAAAAGATGAGAAGAAAATACTTCCCAACTTATTTTATGAGACAAATATAAGCCTGATACCAGAACCAGAAAAAGGCATTACAAGAAAAAAACAAACAAAAACAGAAAGCCATGGTTTAATATCCTCCAAGCACTTAAATGTAAAATTCCTCAAAAAAATTAGCAAGTTGAATCCAGCAATATATGAAAAGGATAATATGTCATTATACTATATTAATGGAAAGATAGTCCAACATAAGAAAACCAATCAATGTATTTTACCATACCAACATATCTAGAAAAAACACTGATGTTATTCATTCATAATTTTTTAAGAAAATACCAAAAAACCACTTGGAAAACTAGGAATAGAAGGAACTTCCTTAACCTGATAAAGAACATCTTGTAAAAACCAACAGTCAGTATTATGCTGATTGAAAACAAGGCAAGGATGTTTTCTTCCACCATTCTTATTCAGGAGTGTACGGGAGGTCCTAACTGGCACGATCATGCAACAAAAAGAAATACAAGGTCTATAAGTATAAAGGAATAAGCAAAATCATCTCTATTTAAAGAAGAAATTATTATCTTCATAGAAAACCCACAAGAATCTATGAAAAAGCTATTAGAACTCATAAGTGAGTTTCATAAGTCATAGGATTCAATATGCAAAATTAATAGTATTTCTAAATATTATCCATAAATAATTGGAACTTGAAATTCAAAGAAAAACTTACTGAATATAATAGGATCAAAATCATTAAATATATAAGTATATATCTAACCAAATATGTCTAAGATCTGACACTTGAAAACTAAAAAACACTGAAATAAGATCTAAATAAATTAGGAGATACACTGTGTTCGTGGAATGGAAGACTAAATAGTGTTACAATGTCAATCCCCCCAAATTGATCTATAGATTCAAAGCAATCTTGATGAAATTCGAAGGTGTTATTTTGTAGAAATCAGCTACCTGATCTTAAAATTTATAAGGAAAGACAAAGAACAAGAATAGCCAAGAACAAAGTTGGAGGACACACACTACTTAATTTACAGAGTTATTATAAAGTTACAGTAATCAAAGCAGTGACAACGTAGATGAACAGACCTGATAGTGTCCAGAAATAGACCCACATACACCTATAAAGTAGGCTGATTTTCATGAAAAGATCAAAAGCAATTCCATGGAAAAGGATCGTCTTTTTGGCAAATAATCCTGGAATAATCAAACACTTCATGCAAAACTGAAAACAAAAGGAATTGCAATCCATACCTTATATCATAGTAAAAAATTAACATGACATGTCTCATAGACCTAAATTTAAATCTAAAACTATGAAACTTTTTTTTTTTTTTAAAAAGGAGAAAATTTTTGTGATCTTGAGTTAGGCAGATTTCTTAGGTACACCAAAAGCATGATCCACAAAAAGAAACACTAGATTAACTGGACTTAAAAAAAAATTTAATTATGCTTTTTGAAAAACAAAACGAAAAAATCTCACTGACTGGAAAATATATCAAAACTCATATCTAATAAAAAATTCATGGCCAATATAAAACTCTCAAACACAATAATAAGAAATCAATGCAGTTTTTTAAATGGGTAAGATAGTTGAACAAACACGTCATCAAAAAAGCTATATGAATAGCAAACCAGCAAATGTAACTATGTTCAGATAATTATTTATTAGGGAAATGCAAATTAAAACCACAATACGATATCACCTATTAGAACAGGTAAAATCAAGAAAAAAATAAGCAAAAACTGATAATACTAAGTGCTGTTGAAAATATGGAGTAACAGGAACTGTCACATACTGCTGGCAGGAATTCAAAATGATTCAATCCTTTGGGAAAAGTTGGCAATTTTTTTTTTTTTTTTTTGAGATGGAGTCTCATTCTGTTGCCCAGGCTGGAGTACAGTGGCACGATCTCGGCTCACTGCAACCTCTGCCTCCCAGGTTCAAGTGATTCTCCTGCCTCAGCCTCTTGAGTAGCTGGGATTACAGGTGCGTGCCACCACGCCTGGCTAATTTTGTATTTTTAGTAGAGATGGGGTTTCACCATGTTGACCAAGCTGGTCTTGAACTCCTGACCTCAGGTGATCCACCCACCTCGGCCTGCCAAAGTGCTAGGATTACAGGCATGAGCCACTGCACCTGGACAGGTAATTTCTTATATACATTCATCATATGACCTTCCATCTTGCCTCTAAATATTTACTTAAGGGAAGTGAAGTCATAAGTACACAAATACCTGCACATGAATATCTATAGCAGCTTTACTTCTAATTGCTCCAAAATAGAAACAACCCAAATATCCTTCAGCTGATGAATGGACTAACAAACTGCACTCTATCTATATAATCAAATTCTACTGGACACACACACACACAAAAGAAAAAAGAAGAAGAAAAGAAGAAGGGGGGGGGAAGGAGGAGGAGGAGGAGGAGAACTACTGATACTGTAAACCAAAAATAAAATTCTAAGTCCCCCAACCATGGGGAATGAACCCCTCCTCTCAGCAAGGGCATTCCAAAGTTAACCTGAAAAACTCGTTCAGGCCATGATGGGAAGAAGCAGCCAGACATGCCTCATGATGCCCTCCTCCCTTTAGGAATTGCTGATAGAATAGACCCCTTAGGTCTGATAAGAAACATTTACAATCTATTCTCTCTGAAGCCTGCTCCCTGAAGGCTTCATCTGCATGATTAAACCTTGGCCTCCTCCACAACCCCTTATCATAATCCAGACATTCCTTTCTATTGATGATGACCCTTGCAACCAATTGCCAATCAGAAAATCTTATAATCGACCCATGATCTGGAAGCCGCCACTTCCAGTTGTCCCAGGTGTCCAGACCGAACCAATGTACACCGTACATGTATTCATGGATAATTTCTGTCTCCCTAAAATGTGTAAAACCAAGTTGTGCACTGATCACCTTGGACGCATGTTCTCAGGATCTCCTGAGGGCTGTGTCACAGGCTACTTGTCACTCATATTTGGCTCAGAATAAACCTGTTGAAATATTTTACAGAGTTTGACTCTTTTCATTGACAACACACACAATATGGATGAATGCACTATGTTATGATTTATGGATTTACTAAAGCTACATGATATATGATTACATTTATAAGACATTCTGGAAACGGCAAAACTTTAGGTAAAGAAAACGTATCTGTGGTTTCCGGGGCTTGAGAGTTTAGGAGGTTGACTACAAAGGACACAAGGGCATTCTTTGTGTTGTTAAGGAAACTGTTCTATATCTTGACTGTGGTGATTTACATGATTATATACATTTGTTGAACTTCACTGAGCTCTAAAAAGGATGGATGTTACTGCATGTAAATGATGGCTCAATAAACCTAACTTTAATTTTTAAGAAAATGTTAACAGGTTTTTAAAACGCTGCTAACCAGGGACAAATATAATAAGGGTCAGGGCCAAGTGAATGAGATAAATCTGGTAAGAAGGAAGCACAGGGATTTAACCCAGAATGAAGAGAATCTAAAGAGAGAAAAAATTCTCAGGAGAAGATAAAACTAAGAAATTAGAGCTAAGATGTCTTCAAAAACCAGCTTCACTCTGGCCTGAGAGGTCATCAGGAAAACACAGAGTATCTTAAGAAATCAGAACTAATTTCCAGCTGCTCTAGAACTGAGCCAACTGAGAGTCACATGAGGAATGTGGAAGACAGATTGGTGGCCCTGAAGACCAAGGTCCCCTGGTGTACACACCCTGCATAATCCTCTCCACTTGAGTGTGGGTAAGACTTGTAAAGGTGGCGGGAATTCGCATCAAAGATTAGGTGACTAGTCAGGAGATCCTGAGTTCGTCAGAAGGCAGGTTGCCTGGGTGAACATGATCTAATCAGGTGAGCTTTAAAAGAAGGGCTAAGATTATTCCATCAGACTTGAAGAAGCCAACAGCTAATGGTATTGTGAACGATCTGTGTGGTAACTGAAGCAAACACCTGGGGACAACCCCTAGGAGTGGAGAGTCTGCCAACTTCAGCCTACAGTCAACAAGGAAATGGGAACTGAGCTTGCCAACAGTCAGTGATCTTGAAAGCCTCAGATGATGTCAAAATCCCAACTAACACATTGATTTCGTCCCTGTAAGGTTCTGAGCTGAAAACCTAGCTACACCATGCCCAGATTTCTGACCTACAGAAACTTTAAGATAATACATGTGTGTGTTGGTTTAAGCCACTACGTTTGTGGTGAGTTTGCCACACAGCAATAGAAGGCCAATTCAAAGAGTGATTCATGAATTAAAATGTGTCAAGTTAGTTTAGTCAATGAGAATATTTTCATGGTTTGACTCCAAGGGCTCCTCATCCAATAGTAAGTTATTTTTAACGTTTTACTATGCATTAAATCAAAAAACATCAAAGAAGTTAACATCATAGAGGGAAGAGGAGGGAGACTAAGGAAACATCAGCTTTTTTTTTTTTTTTTTTTTTTTTTTGGCAAGGGTTTCATTGTCATCCAGGCTGGAGTGCAATGGTGCCATCATAGCTCACTGCAGCCTCCGTCTCCTGGGCTCAAGTGATCCTCCCACTTCAGCCTCTTGAGTACCTGGGACCATAGGCATATGCCACCACACTCAGCTAATTTTACAAATTTTCTTTTTGTATAGACAGGGTCTCACTATGTTGCCCAGGCTGGTCTCGAACTCCTGGCCTCAGGGGATCCTTCTGCCCTTGGCCTCCTGAAGTGTTGGGATTATACACACGAGCCACTGCATCTGGTTAGGAAACATCTTTGGAGAATAATTTCATTAATTCTGCCCAGTGGTGACCACAGAAAGCCAGGATTAATGGAGTAAACTGGTGGAGAGGCCTTCTGCTGGAGCTCCCTGGCCTTGTTTCCTCACACTTGGCAATGTGCTGTCCCTGCAGTCTTTTCTTCTTTAGTTCCAGGCCACAACTACAGCCACCCAGGTACTAAGACTCCTCTCTGGGCTGGACACCCTCCCACAGGTCCCCAGGACCCACAGTGACAACCAAAGTAGAAACAACAAATCAGTGTTCACACTCTGACCACACTCAGTTGTGGGGCTGGGCACCAGGATATAACCACTCACTTTATCACCATAAAAGAAAGCACAAATCATTACTGCAGAGTCCTCCCATATATGTGAAAATACAGAGACGGTCCCCACCCCACACCCTAAATAATATCATTTGAATTCTTATGTTAGGTTGTAAATTTTTTTTAATTCTTGCAAATTAAAAAAAAATTACCCTGGCTGGGCGCAGTGGCTCACACCTGTAATCCCAGCACTTTGGGAGGCTGAGACTGGTGGATCATGAGGTCAGGAGATTCAGACCATCCTGGCTAACATGGTGAAACCCCTGTCTCTACTAAAAATACAAAAAATTAGCCGGGCACAGTGGCGTATGCCTGTAGTCCTAGCTACTCAGCAGGCTGAGGCAGGAGAATGGCGTGAACCCAGGAGGCGGAGCTTGCAGTAAGTCGAGATCGTGCCACTGTACTCCAGCCTGGGCGACACAGCGAGACTCTGTCTCAAAAAAAAAAAAAAAAAAAAAAACTACCCTTCATTTTCATCTCCATTTTTAAAAATTGTACTCTTCATTTTCATAACATTATTGATTCTTTTATCCTAAAGCATTGTTAAATCGAAATATCATAAAACGGAACTTGCAGTAACTTACCCTGTAACTTTTTAGTCTGATGAAATCAACCTTCATAGAGACAAATCGATCTGAATTTCGGCTGATGTTCTTAAGGTGTTCTACGAGATCAGCACAGAATTTGTAACCTCCTTTAAGCACACACAGGACCATGATGTCACTATATCCTATGTCTTTCATAATATCTTTGGCCAGCCGCTCAATTCTGAAAGAAGGATAAAACATATATTAAGGCACAACTACTTCTGAGTATTTATGTTGCTTTAATAAAAATGCATGATGTATTATTGTACATATTCGATTACTCAGGGGAATGTGGAGAAAAGCTTGGGACACAGAAACCCGCAGATAGAAAAGCTTTGTTAAGGTTGAACATAAGGTGTTCAAAATATACTTCTTTTTTTTTTTTTTTAAGATGGAGTCTCACTGTGTTGCCCAGGCTGTAGTGCAGTGGCACGATCTTGACTCACTGCAACCTCCACCTACTGGGTTCAAGCGATTCTCCTGCCTCACCCTCCCAAGTGGCTGGGATTACAGGCGCCCACCACCATACCCAGCTAATTTTTGTATTTTTAGTAGAGACGGGGTTTTGCCATGTTGGCCAGGCTGGTCTCTAACTCCTGACCTCAGGTGACCTGGCCACCTTGGCTTCCCAAAGTGCTGGGATTACAGGCATGAGCCACTGCGTCTGGCAGTATTTACTGAATTCTAAAGAAGACATATGATCATAAAAAATGTACATCAAAATATCTGGCATGCTCCTTAAAAAGGAACATTTGGGCCAAGAGTAGTGGCTCACACCTGTAATCCCAGCACTTTGGGAAGCCAAGACGGGCGGATCACTTAAGCACAGGAGTTCGAGACCAGCCTGGCCAGCATGGTGAAACCCTGTCTCTACTAAAAATACAAAAATTAGCTGGACATGGTGGCGGGTGCCTGTAATCCCAGCTACTCAGGAAGCTGAGACAGGGGAATCGCTTAAACCGAGGAGGCAGAGGTTGCAGTGAGCTGAAATTGCACCACTGCACTCCAGCCTGCACGATGGAGCAAGTCTCCATCTCAAAAAAAAAAAAAAAACAAAAAGGAACATTTGTTTCCAACATGATGAAGTAAGGAGGTGAACACATCCTCTCCAGAAAAGTAACTAGAAAACTGGTCAAAACTGCCAAAAACAACCATCTCATCATGTTGGAAATCAACCAAAGGCACACAACAAACTGAGAAGCATTTGATTTTGAAAACACTGAACACTGGGTGGAAACAGCATGAGTCTGGGGCATTCTTGCATGGGGATGCTTTTATCACCCGTCCCCGCCCCCATCCCCAGCTCTGTTGTTCAAACAGGTAGTTCCATCCAGGTGGTGCACGGCCAGAGGGAGCTCACCTGATTGGGAACACTGTAAGCTAAAATGGTCACCTTGGTGGCAGGGCTCCATTATCATGAGGTGCAGTCCCCACTGAGCAGTGAACTGGCAGTCTGACTGGGGATTTGATAGAAAGTTCCAGGGAGGAGGTTAGACAGTCATAGAACAGGGGCACACAATAAGTTCTTCATGCATCTCGATTGACCAGAGGCTGTACATAAGCACAGCAAAGCGAGTTCAAGCCACCCACACATCCCTGGACAATGGAGGCTGTGTACATGTGCGGAGAAGGCACAAGAAAGCTCCGGGGAAAGTAAAAGTCAGAAAGATTTGAAAATGGTTGGAAATTTGAATCTACTTTCAAGCCTCCACGCACCCCCATCGGCAGAGAGTGGCAGACTTACTGGCTTGATGTATTTGAGCACAACTTCTAACCAATTGAAGGCCAAACACTACTATTCAGACACACGGCAATCCCTAGTAAGTGAGGCTTAAAAATAAAAACAGGAGAAAAATAAACCTCACAGACATCAGAAGTCACACAGTGAGGTGGGCGGATCTCTTGAGGTCAGGAGTTCGAGATCAGCCTGGCCAACATGGTGAAACCCCATCTCTACTAAAAATACAAAAATTAGCTGGGTGTGGTGGTGTGCACCTGTAATCCCAGCTACTCGGGAGGCTGAGGCAGGAGAATCACTCGAGCCCAGGAGGAGGAGGTTGCAGTGAGATTGTGCTATTGCACTCCAGTCTGGGTGACAAGAGTGAAACTCTGTCTCAAAAAAAAAAAAAAAAAAAAAAAAAAGTAGAATTTCACAGAGTGGAAGACAAAAAAAGGAAACAATAACAGCAATGAATAGAAAATAGGGTACTAAACTGATTATATCAATACTTATTTTAAATATGAATGGTCTAAATATAGCAATTAAAAGACAGACTGTCAGGGTGGATTCAATAAAAGATATAACTCTATATTGCCTACAAAAAACTCACTTTATGGCTTACACTTGTAATCCCAGCACTTTGGGAGGCCGGGGCAGGCAGATCCCTTCAGGTCAGGAGATCAAGACCATCCTGACCAACATCGTGAAACCCCATCTCTACTAAAAATACAAAACATTAACCAGGTGTGGTGGTGCATGCTTGTAATCCCAGCTACTTGGGAGACTGAGGCAGGAGGATCGCTTGAACCCAGGAGTTGGAGGTTGCAGTGAGCCAAGATTGCACCACTGCACTCCAGCCTGTGTGACAGAGTAAGACTCTATCTCAAAAAAAAAAAAAAAAAAAAAGAAACTCACTTTAAATATAAATATAAAAACACAGATAGATTAAAAGTAAAGGGATGGAGAAAGATATGCTATGCTAACATTAATCAAAAGAAAGTTGGAATAGCTATTTTAATTTCAGACAGAGCAGACTTCTGAGTAAGGAATATACAGGGATAAAGAGCATCATTACACAATAATAAGGAGGTCAATTTTGAAAAGAGACATCATAATTCCCAATATGTATGCTCCTAACAACAAAGTGTCAAAAACCTAATAGAACTGCAAGGAGAAACAGGCAAATCCACTATTTGGAGACTTTAACATCCCCTCTATCAGTAATTGACAGATCCAATAGTCAGAGAATCAGTAAGCATATAGCTGAACTGAGAAGCGCCATCAACTGACTGGATCTAATTAATCTAATTAACACATATACAATACTTCACTCCACAACAGCAGGACATACATCCTTCTTAAAAGATACCAGTAAGAAAATAATAAGACAAGCCATAGGTTGGGAGTAAATATTTGCAAATCATATATCTGATAAAGGACTATTATCCAAAATATATAAAGAACTCTTACAGTTCAATAAGAAGACAGTTGAATTTAAAAATTGGCAAAAGACTCGAAAAGACCTCTCTCCAAAGAAGACATATGAATAGCTAACAAGTATACTAATGATTAGGAAGACACAAATTAAAACCATGGTGAGATACTATTAGACAGCCACAAGAATGGCTGTAATCAAAAAGACAGACAATATTAAATGTTGGCAAGTATGTGGAAAAACTGAAACCTTCATACGCTGCTGGTGGCAATGTAACAATGCAATGCAGTCACTTTGGAAAATAACTGGCAGTTTCTTACACTTACCAGAAAACCCAGAATTCCACGTTGAGAAGTCCATCCAAGAGAAATGAAAAGATATGTCCACACAAAACTTGTATGTGAATTTTTTTTTTTTTTTTTGAGATCTGGCTCTGTCACCCAGGCTGGAGTGCAGTGGTGCCATCTCGGCTCAATGCAAGCTCCACCTCCCAGGTTCATGCCATTCTCCTGCCTCAGCCTCCCAAGTAGCTGCGACTACAGGCCTGTGTTACTATGCCTGACTAATGTTTTTTATTTTTTTGTAGAGATGGGTTCTCACTACGTTGCCCAGACTGGTCTCAAACTCCTGGCTCAAACAATCCTCTTGCCTCGGCCTCCCAAAGTGCTGGGATTACAGGAACAAGCCACTGCACCCAGCCCTATAAATTACATCTTAATTTTTTTTTTTTTTTTTTTTTTTTTGAGACAAGATCTCACTATTTGAGACTACCCCAGGTTAGTCTCAAATTTTTGGGCTCAAGTGATCCCCCCATTTCAGCCTCCGGAGTAGCCTGGATTATAGGTGCATGCCATAGCCCCTGGCTTATAAATTTATTTTAAAGGTGAAGACAGACATTCTTGGGCCCCACTCTAGAATATCGATTTGAAATTTCTAGACATAAAGCTTAAGAATATGCATTTTAACAAGTTCACTGGCAGATTCTCTTGTACAAAGAAAAGGCTGGGGTAACCCTACCCAGGAGTCAATCATGTTCTGACTGATTTTAAATTAATTTAAAATTAGAAAATTCAGGTAAGAAATGCAAGAATTTGTTTAAATTAGGAGCTTCCCAAACTGGTGTTAAGGGAAATCTCTTCTGAGCGTTATAAATAGGTAAACTGAGTCCAGAGTCTCCCTTTGCACAAAAATGGTTGGTTTAATTGTTAAAGTCAACCAGGTTTCTTTTCTTTCTTCTTCTTTACTTTTGACTGGAATTTCCGTATTTTTAATATGCTAATGTTTGTTTTGACTTGTCAACCGAGACACAAAAATACGGGAGATACAAAATTTCCAAGGTTTATTTGATCACGGAACTGTCCCCCTCTGTGACAGTGGGACTTCTATGCCACGGAAAAACCATCTTAGGACATTGTTATTTTGAGGCTGTTACTTGTAATAGCTTATATATGTATATCCTTCTTACCATATTACCATACCGTCTGAACAAATGTCCAGGTAAACCGTTCAGTTTAAGCATACATTCATTTTATTTCAAATTCACTGCCCTATATAAAAGTTTTCTCTACCATTATAAAAAGGAGCTCAGGAATAGGGTCCTAAAGTATAAAGTGGGATTCACACAAGTGTGGGCCAGCCCAATGCAGGACCCAGATTGACACAGGAAATCACACTTACCTGTCCACAATGATGCCATGAGGGATGAGGACATATTCCAAGTCTCCGTAATAGTGCTGTGGGTACGTGAATAAATTCAAGTCATACCCTGGCCAATCATCCATAATCTGCAAATCAAATTATTTTGGTTATGGTATTTTTTCATCAGAAATTTCTGTTTAAAACATAACAAAAGAGTATCATTTGAAAGCAGAATTCCCTCAACGTATGAAAAGTTGGGTGGAACAAGGTTGTTTCCACAACTTGATACAAGGCTTAGTACTAAAGAGAATGGAGCACTCCATTCCCAACTATTGGCATCATAAAATATTCGTTTTGTTTTCTTTTGTTTTCTTTGAGACTTTGAGACAAGAGTCTTTCTCTGTCACCCAGACTGGAGTGCAGTGGGGTGATCTCAGCTCACTGCAACCTCTGTCTCCCAGGTTCAAGCAATTCTCCTGCCTCAGCCTCCTGAGGAGCTGGGACTACAGACATGTGCCACTATGCCCAGCTAATTTTTGTATTTTCAGTGGAGATGGGGTTTTGCCATATTGGCAAAAGACCAATGGTCTTGAACTCCTGACCTCAAGTGATCTGCCTGCCTCGGCTTCCTAAAGTGCTAGTTTACAGGCATGAGCCACTATGCCTGGCCTATCATACAATAAAAATATGAAGTCAGTGTTTTATAGGTAACCCGATAGTATTATTTATGAGTGCATATGTGTAATACATAATTTGTCTCCAAATTATATAATTATCATAAATATATTATGATAAATAACATATTTGTAATTCTAAAATACATACAGTATCATTATTATATTATTCTCTTTTTTTTTTTTTTTGAGACAGAGTCTCGCTCTGTCGCCCAGGCTGGAGTGCAGTGGCCAGATCTCAGCTCACTGCAAGCTCCGCCTCCCGGGTTTACGCCATTCTCCTGCCTCAGCCTCCCGAGTAGCTGGGACTACAGGCGCCCGCCACCTCGCCCGGCTAGTTTTTTGTATTTTTTAGTAGAGACGGGGTTTCACCGTGTTAGCCAAGATGGTCCATTATTATATTATTATACATACTACTACATTTCTATTTATTGTAAGTGCCTCATCTGCCTAGAAAAGATTTCTTATTAAAAGTATTTCCTGGGATCAGAGTAGACCCAAACTTTTGAGTGTCTAGTCATTATAGTAAAGACTTTAAAACGATGTACTATGTTGGACACTTAAACTGTCCTATTAGAAACTGATGGTCCAGAAAATTGGCCTATTCACATAGTGGATGGACTGATTGTAAGTCTCCCTCTCGCTTAGAACTTGATGTACTAGTTTTACGGTCAGAATAGTAAAGAGGTGGGGGAGAAAGGGAAGGGGAAGGTGGAGTTACTTTTACTTTCAGAACATCAGGAAAAGATGTAACAATGAAATGTTATGCACTCAAATCATACTCTAGCTGTATACCAGTTTCCCATTCTTTTTTTTTTTTTTTTTTTTCTGGGACAGGGTCCCGCACTGTCACCCAGGCTGGAGTGCAGTGGCGTGATCTCTGCTCACTGCAACCCTGCCTCCCAGGTTCAACTGATCCTCCAGCCTCAGTCCCCTGAGTAGCTGGTGTGTGCCACCATGCCCAGCTAATTTTTATGTGTTTTTTGTAGAGATGGGGTTTTGCCAGGTTGCCCAGGCTGGTCTTGAGCTCCTGGACTCAAGCCATCTGCCTGCCTTAGCCTCCCAAAGTGCTGGGATTACAGGTGTTGTCCAGCACACCTGGCCTCAGTTTCCCATTCTTTACTCAGTCCTGCACACTTTTGACTCCTCTGTCCAGCTTTGAGCTTCTGAGGCCTTTCACAGTGCAGACCCACCCTAATTTCCCAGCCCAACTCCCTATATCTTTGCTTCCTGCCTTCAGAATGGTTTGCAGTCAAGTCAGGATCCTTCCCAGCTCTGGGTTTCATTCATTCATTTGCCGTGCACCCCTTCATTCTCTCTCCCCCTTTCCTCCTCTGCCTCTGTATTCCGAACTCAGAAGCCCAGGTCACACCCCACTTCATGGAGGGCTTGCTGACTGCCCCCAGCCTCTGATCTGCTTTCCCAAATTCCTGCTGCCCCTTGTAGCTCTCTGTCCTACCCAAGGCTCCCATGCAGGATCCTTGAGAAGGCTCCTGTCCCTTGGAATTGTCACTGACTCCTTTCTTTCATCCCCCTCAGGCAACACAGTAGAAAACTATATCTTCAATTCCCTCAAAATTTATCCAGGACCACCTCTCAGCACCTCCACTGCTGTTCCCCCACCCCCAGGCCAGTCCACTGCCACCATCATTTCTCCCAGGACTGTCCTAGGAGCCACTACAATTGTCTCCCTGCTTCCACTTTGCAGCCCCTCCATATGGAAGCAGACACGCTCCTTTAAAAATGCACATCATAGCCAGGTACAGTGGCTCATGCCTGTAATCCCAGCACTTGAGAGCCGGGGTGGGAAGACCCCTTGAGGCCAGGAGTTAGAAATCAGCATGGGCAACACAGCAAGATCCTGTCTCTGCAAAAAATTAAAAAAATTACCCTGGCAAGGTGGCATGTGCCTGTAGTCCAAGCTACTCAGGAGGCTAAGGTAGGAGGATCACTTGACCAGGAGTTAGAGGCTGCAGTGAGCTATGAGTGCCACTGCACTCCAGCCTGGGTGACAGAGCAAGACCTTGTCTCTCAAAAAATAAAAATAGACAAACAAAGGACATCCTATCATGGCAGCCTTCTCCTTAGATTTTTTTCAAGGGCTTATCATTTTACTCAGAGTAAAGGCCAGAGTCCTCACTGTGGCTCACCAGGGGTTACCTGTCTGACTCATTCCTGGCACTCTTCCTCTTCCCTCTGCTTCAGACGCTGTTCTCTTGCAAGTCCTCTGATCTGCCAATCACGCCTCTGCCTCCCGAGTTTTGCACTGGCACCTCCTCTTGCCTGCAACACTCTTCCTCCAGATTTCCACATGGCTGTCCTCTACTTCTTTCAAGTCTCCATTCAATGTCACCTCTGCAGAAAGGCCTTCCCTGACCTTCATAGCCTGTTTTACCACTGAATGACGTGTGTGTGCATGGGTGTGTTCTGTCGGAACATGAGCTCCTTCTGGCGGAGACTTTTTCTGATTCATTGTTCAATCCCTCAGTGCCCAGAATGCTGATCTGGAATATGGTAAGTGCTCAAAAATGTTAAATGAATGAATGGATGACACAGTCTCCATCCTCCGGCTACCTGAAAACCTGAACTCCAGCCTGAACTCTCAGTTTGTCTCCTTGTGATAAAGAGCACCACTGTTCAAGGTTCTGGAGATTCCAGTGTCTCATATCCATTGGCTGACTGGTGGCCAAATGATGTATATCAACTATGTTATTTTTTAAGAGACAGACTCTCCCTCTGTTGCCTACACTGGAGTGGAAGGTCACAATCATAGCTCACTGCAGCCTCGAACTTTTAGGCTCAAGTGATCCTCCCACCTCAGCCTCCCAAGTAGCTGGAGAGAAGGAGCGCACAAATACGCTCAGCTTATTTTCTTTGATTTTTTTGCAGAGATGAGGTCTTGCTATGTTGCTCAGGCTGGTCTCAAACTCCTGGCCTGAAGGGATCCTCCCACCTTGGTATCCCAAAACGCTAGGATTATAAGTGTGAGCCACCATGCCCAGTCAATCTGCATATTTGAAAAGTGTCTCATTTGCTCTTCCTCTACCATCAAACTGGCTGGTGGGACTGCTGGATTTGCACCAAGCTCCTCCGGCTGCCACCCTGAGAACTCCTTGTACCTGCTATAACCTCTAACACCACAGCAGCTGGCCAGAGTCTAGACTACCAGCCGTACATGAGGAGACTCCAGGAGAGCCTCTGGCAGGCCACAGTAAAGACCAGACCAGGAGAACCCTGACTGGCCCCAGGCCCCAGGGGGATCACCCAGGTGTACAGCACTTTCTGGATCCCCTTTCAGACCACATTTAGTATCTACCCCACTTTCTGGAGCTCCGCCACCAGTGGCACTATTAACAGGTGGTCTTCTGAATCCATTCCTCCAACCACATCAATCCTTTACTGCCCCCTGCTCTGGTTGAATCTCGGAGAATACTCTCCACTCCACGTTCAAGAGTTTGGCTCTGATACTTATTACTGTGATGTTAGGGAGATGACTTACCCTCTCTGCAATCCAGTTTCCCCTTGCTTTAAATAAGACACAACAAAACCTATGGATAAGGTTATTGTAAGGATAATATACTTAGAATACCTGGAGCACTGCATGGTGTATAACACATGATGTTTGACACGTGATGCCAAAAAAAGGAAAGAGACTAAAAGTGCCAAAAATGAATGCCAAAAATAGGAAAAGATGATAAGAAAATGACAAATGAAACAAACCTATAGATTAAAACTGTAACATGGATCCATAGCCCAGAGGCAGCACAGAGTACTGTGTTAAGAGCATGGACATGGAAGTCTCATACACCTGGGACAAGTCTGCCAGCCATGAGGCCTTGGGCATATTACATTCTCTAAGTCTTAGTGTATTCATCTATGAAATGGAGTTAGTACCTGCCTCATATGGCTATGGCGAGCATTAAATAAGATAATGAATGTAAGACTCATATCAGTATCTAGTCTACAGTACTTATGCAATAAATGCTGATCATTTAGGTGAACTGAAACATCAAACATTTAACAACAAATTATATGTGTTAATTCATCTAAAGAAGTGCCTCAAACCTATATACCGGTCTTATTATCTTAGTTAAAACTATACATTTGAGGCCTGGCACACTGGCTCATGCCTGTAATCCCAACACTTTGGGAGGCTGAAGTGGGAGGATCACTTGAGCCCAGGAGTGCGAGACCAGCCTGGGCAATATACCCCATCTTTATAAAAAAGAAAAAGAAATTGGTCTGGCGTGATGGCATGTGCCTGTAGTTTCAGTTACTTGGGAAGCTGAGGCGGGAGGATTGCTTGAGCCTAGGAGGTCAAGGCTGTAGTGAACCATGATCATGTCACTGCACTCCAGCCTGGGCAGCAAAGTGAGACTGTCTCAAGAAAACAAAACAAAAAGTATAAAAGTAAAAAATATATTTCTCTAAAACTGTTCTATAATCCAAATTGGCCATTATTTTCAATTAATCTGAAATAGTGAGTTTTCATTGTTGAGATGAAAGTCAATTCAAGATGATGGAAACACTGGTTTAGGCTTTGTTAATTTCAATGGTGCATGCACATCCTGTTGTAAATAAATTGAAACCTGTAGGAATGGAGGTTGCTATGAACTGTAGATAATTGTTATTCACGTGCTTTTTAAAAAATCAAAACCAGAGTCTGTAGATAGTTTCAGTATCACAGATAATATGCTCTAAGTGTATTCAGCACAATGCTTTCTCTGTTCAAAACAGCAAAACCTAGCCAAGCTGGGGGAAGTAACAAACCCATGAACTGAGTCATTTTATGCAACATCCAAATCCCAGAACTCATTCTGATTCTCTTTTTCGCACTGAAGATGCACTGAAAACTTTGTAAGTCATTAAGAATATTTTTTTTGTGCTTAGACTATTTTTTGCATTATTTTTCTCCCTGAGGGAGAAAACACATATAAGAAGCTAATCTCTACTCCTCTCCCCCGCTGAGCTCCACAGATTGGCCCCGTTCTCTCCTTCAGGCCATAGCTCTCATCTGTCCTCCACCAGCAAGAGAAAGGGGGTCTCATCCCTTCATTCTAATTCAAAGAATCCCAGACAGGAGTTCTGGGATTCCTGTGCCAGCCCCTGAGCCAGGGAGGGAGGTACCCTGGGAAGGGCCTCACCTCAAAACCACAAATCTTGAAAAGTGGGGACAAGTGGTTTGCTAAAAGATTCCCAGGTTCTGCTCACAGAGGAACAAAGGAAGTTCGACAGGCCAACCACCTCGTATCCACATGCCTTCCTCTTCTGTGGTGGGTTTGCCCCTCCGAAGGAAGACTCATTACCACCTAGTAGAGCTGTGCTTTCGATGGAGCTAGACCTGATTACTTTTCTCTGCTACTGCCATATTTTCACTGGGGGTGATGGGAAGCCAGCCATAACAGAAACACAACAATCATTTCAGCTTTTTCTCTTCTCCTGATTCCTACCAGACTCAGGTAAGTACTAATGATGGCTCCCTTGATAATCCTTTGGCGAAAACCAAACCAGACAAAAACAAACAAACAAACAAAAACATGTCTAATAACCCAATTCCCAAAAGCCAGGTGGATAGAGAAGATCTTTCTCTCTACCTGAGAAGTAACAAAAAGGCATCAACCAGGAATCTGGTGACTTTATTAGCTCCAGATCAAATGGCAAGCCAACTCCGAGCAAATTTCTCACCTTAGGATCTACCTCTCTTGTGTGGCAATTAGCATTTGCTACCATTCATTGTTAATGGTATAAATGTCCCACCTCCCCAGTTCAACTGAAAGCCATTTATAGGCAAGAGCCATCTTATATCTCTTAATATTCCCTTCTCTTGCACAAACTTTACTTCTCGTTTCATGCTTATAACATCTGACTCTACATCCCTTGCCATCTTTATCAACAAATTTCTACCAACTCAGAATTTTCTTCTTTACCTAATTCCTGGACAATTCCTTGGGTGATTTACTCCAATACCTACCTCGACAATCCTTCCAACAACTTCATCTTGCAGCTCCTCCACCAGCTCAAACTACATACCTAGCTCAAACCACATCTTTATTCCCCATTTAGCAATATATTCACATAGCCACACCAGTCCTACAGACGGCCCCAACCCCGAAATTCCATCCTGGAATCACAGCTTCCTATGTAGCATAGTGATTGAAAGCTGGTTCAAATCCTGCTACTGCCATTTGCTACTTCTATGACCTGGGTGATTTACTTAATCTCTCAGTGCCTCAGTTTCCTCCTCTGTAAAATGGGGAGTACACTAGACCTCCCTTACAGATTTGTGCTCAAGAAATGCTTGCTATTATTACCTGCCCTCTGCCCCTTTTTTGAGACAGGGTCTCACTCTGATGCCCAGGCTGGAAGGCAGTGGCGCGACCATGGCTCATTGTAGCCTTGATTTCCTGGGTTCAGGTGCTTCTCCCACCTCAGCCTCCACAGTAGCTGGGACTACAGGCATGCACCACCACGCCCAGCTAATTTTTGTATTTTTTGTAGCGAGAGGGTTGGCTGCCCAGGCTGGTCTCGAACTCCTGGGCTAAAGTGATTCACCCACCTCGGCCTCCCAAAGTGCTGGGACTACAGGTGTGAGCCACCACTCCCGGCCACCTGCCCCTTTTGAAAACTGGTACTAATTTGGTATTTTGTATCCCATCCATGAGAGCATTCTATTCTCCCAGTAAACTCACCCTCTCCAGCTTTCCTTTCCCTCCTGCCTTACCTGCCATAAGTTGCCTTCTACCAGCAGCTTCGATTGACTCTGAAATTACCTGCTTATATCCAACTCGAGGTTAATCTAATTATTCCAAGTTCTACTGGAGAAAAGGATGTAAATGCAGGGACTATCTCCATTATACATGGACTATTTCCCACCTTGGTGGGCTCTCATACAAGCACCAAGCCCCATGGCAGCTGGTCCAGTTTATACTCATTTTTTTGTTTTTATTTTTATTTTACTTTATTTTATTTTATTTTATTTTATTTTATTTTATTTTATTTTATTTTATTTTATTTTATTTTATTTTATTTTTTTGAGAAGGAGTTTCACTCTTGTTGCCCAGGCTGGAGTGCAATGGTACAATCTCGGCTTGCTGCAACCTCCACTTCCCAGGTTCAAGCAATTCTCCTGCTTCAGGTTCCCAAGTAGCTGTGATTACAGGCATGCACTACCATGCCCAGCTAATTTTGTATTTTTAGTAGCAGCGAGGTTTCACAATGTTGGTCAGGATTTTATTGAACTCCTGACCTCAGGTGATCCACCCACCTTGGCCTTCCAAAGTGCTGGGATTACAGGTATGAACCACCTCACCTGGCCCTCTATTCTCTTTATACCCCTCTCACTACCTCTTTGCATCTTTCAAAAAATTACCTTGCTTCCAGGAGGACCTCTGTTGACACCCATAGACTGGGCTATTTACAATGTTCTCTCACTTGTTTCTTAGACTTCAACAATTTACCTACTCTATCAGTGCATCTAGATCCACCTTATTCTTTTCTAAAAGTATCTAGTATGTTATGGTAGTACAAGTTGAGTACGCCTCATCCAAAATGCTTGGGACCAGATGTGTTTCCAATTTCTGATGTTTTTCTTTTCCTTTGGATTTTGGAATATTTGTATTATACTTCCTGGTTGAGCATCCCTAATCTGAAAATCCGAAATCCAAAATGCTCCAGCGAGTATTTCCTTTCAGCATCATGTTGGCGCACAGAAAGTTTCAGATTTGGGGGCATTTTGGATTTTGGATTTTTGGATTAGGGATGCTCAACTTGTACTATATTTTAACTGTTCTACCAATGGAGTGGTTGTTTAAAAGATTCTCCCTACTAATGACTTTGTAATTGTTAAATACAGTGGCTGTTTTCCATCTTGGTATCCAACTTGCTGTCCCTGTAGCATCTGACACTTCTGATGACCTCTTGACACCGCCCCTCCTGCTCAACAATGCTCTGTTCCCAAGGCACCCACCACCCTGCCTGCCCTCCCACCCTTCAGCGTTCTTTCTCAGTTCCTTCAACCGGCTTCTCCCCAACAGGCAGCCTCCTACATTTGGGACTTTCCAGGCTTCCATCCTTAACAGTTGCTTTAATTGTTTTTTCCACATTCACTGAGCATTCCTGAACATTAAATATTATTCTTTCCGCTGATTTCCAAATCTCTCCAATCACTCTCCTGAATTCCAAATGTGAATTTCAAATTGCCTACAGTGCAGCCTGATCTGTGGGCCTTACAGGCACTGCAGACTCAATTTGTCCACAATGAACTTAATGATTGCCCTTTTTGCGTTTTACTCTCCCTCCCATCCATCACACCACTAGGCTTGCCCCTCCTCCTGGGGCAACTGGAATGGTTTTTGTAAAAGCATAAATCGGATACAATGATTCTTTTGCATTTGATATGCGGGTCTCTGCCTGCAGTCCACATGGCTACTCCTGTGTACCCTTCAGATCTTAGCTCAGAGGTCACCGCAGAGAGGTTGCCCTGACCACCTGAGCAAAAGCATCACTCCCCGCTTCTCCTCCAATTACCCTCTATCCTGTTACCCTCCTCCTATTGCACATCTCTATTGGAAATTTTCTCTATTTGTTTACACACTGCTTGCCTGTGTCTTCTCTAGAACACAAGCTTATGAAGACAAGGCCTTTGTCTTTTGCACCCCAGAGCCTAAAACACCTTCTGCAACCCAGCAGGACAATAAACTTGTGGAATGAATAAATAAATCAACTCCTCATCCTTTAAGAAGGAAAGGGCCTGCTGTTAAATTAAGCACTGGGCCCCACATTTCAACCTGACCGGTTCTGTCTGAGTGTGTCACGTTTCCCTCCCCAGCCCACTTACTTTAGTTCAGGCCATTCATATTCATAAACAGATTATCTGTGAATGACAAGCTGATCCCTGGAAAGAGATGGCAAGTTAGCTCCACCCACCATCCTCACCACCATTGAGTTTCACACTGAACTTGACACAAGTTATAACCACCACCTTCTAGGAAAACCACTTCTCAGGGAGCAGGGAGGATGTGGCCACAAGGTCAAGAACGGATTAGATCCTAGCACACTGAGAGATGGGTACCCTCTGGCTGACACCGCCAGGAGGCTCAGTTCTGGGAAACCAGCATCCCACACCCTCCCATCCGGACACACTGCTAGATATTTTACATGCATCCTCCCAATTCGCTCCAGAGCCCAGCCTGCTGTTGCTCCCTTTTACAGACAAACCATAGGTCCCGCAGGAGCGTGTCCCAGAGCTCCTGCAGAGGCCTCCACTGCTAGAGAGTCCCCCAACCTGGGTACCAAAGGCTTCAGAGCTCAAGCTCTGTCAACTTGAGCTACTTTATTTCCTAGCTGCCTTCAAAACCCCTCAGTGTCCTTTTTAAAAACAAAACTTGAAGCCCGCTCTGGAAGAGGAGGCCCAGGAAGAAGGAGGCCTACAGAGCAGCACGCGGGTGTCTCGGGCCCCGCCCGGCTCGCAGAAGCGGCTCCCCGTGACTCGCGGGGATGGGGACGGCTGGGCGCCGGCGGGACGCTGCAGGAGCGGGCTACCGGCCGGAGGACGCGGGGGGACGCTGGGAACTCGGGGTGAAGGGATGGGACTCGGCATTTCGTCAGATTGGGGGCGGGGAGAGGAGGCCAGGGTCTGAGGATGGAAGCGATCCCCCCCAGGAGGGAGAACAAAGCGGTGGCCCGCTCTCTCCCCCGACGCACGGCAGGCATTTAATCTACAAGCAGGGTGCCAGGGAGGGAGGGGAGCGGGGCGAGCCCCCAAATCGGGAGTTTGCATTTACCACGACGCCTCGCCCGTAGTCTGGCGCCTCCTCGCTGCTCCCGGCCATGTTTCTCCCGGGGAACGCGGGAATGGAAGACGGCGCGGGAAGGAGCTGGGAGGGCGAAGGCTGCGTGGGGGAAGGGACTTGGGGATGGGGACCCGGCCGCCCCGCCCCGCCCCGGGCCCGCTGGCTGGAAGCAGCGGCCTGGCGCGAATCCAGGGCCCCGGCGCGGCGCCCCCTCCCCTGGCGAGGCCGCGGGGGCGCGGGGAGCAGCTGCCAAGCCGCGACCGCTCCCCCTGAGTGCGGGCCCCGGGCGCGTCCCTCGCGGCCACCGCTGTCGCCGCCGCCGCCTGCCGGATGGTCGCCTGCAGCCCCCGGCCTCGCCGCCAGGCCCCGCGGGGACTCGGGAGCACGAGGCAGCCCGCGGCAGGAAGAGAACGTGTCCCCCAGGCCCCTGCTTCCCAGATCCACCGTCCTAGCCCTCGGGCTAACAATCTCCTTGACTCCTCCCTGCCAGATTTCATGCACGCGATTGTCCCAAGCAGAAGCGTGAAAGAGCCTGCAAGCCGGCGTGCTCTTGGAGGATGGGCAAGTGTCCTGGATGTGTTTTCAAACCTTGGAGCCGCCACCCACCTCTCTCCACCTCCCCTCACCTCCCTCCACCTCCCCTCACTTCCCTCCACCTCCTCTCACCTCCCTCCACCTTCCTCCGCCTTTCTCTGCCTTCCCCCCCACCTCCCTCATCCCAGGGCCTGGAGCTGGAAAGATTACACCCCATTGCTTTTAGGGTGGCCCAGATCTGCAGGGATCAGATCTGGGCTTTGAGGATCCGGCCTTTCGGCCTTTGGTCGACTGCATTCAGGGGAGGAGGGGGAGAGATTTTTACACGTTCTCTGCTTTACCAGTTTTGCAAGAACATGTGGTCAGATTGTAATTGTTCCAGGTTGCAGTTTAATTAAAGCAATCACTCTCTTCTGATTAGAAATCCTTCTCGTATGAGTCTGTTGTTCATTTCAACCCCTCTCACATCCCTGTGCTCCAGTTCTTTGTCCACTCCTGCAGGGTCCTGCTTTTTCTGGGTGTGTCTTCATTCCCCAGGTCCCTGACATCTCACCAGTGTCTTCATTCACTCAACCCAATTCGGGTTGAAGGCCTGAATCCAAGAGAACTGAACACAGTTTTCCTGATGCAGGCCTCTTTTGTTCATCTTCGGATTCTGGCACACAGAGGGGAGAGGAATGCTGATTTTGCCTAGTTTAAAGGGAAAATAGTTATCAATCGGTGAATGACGTTCTAGATTGGAAAAATATTAGTCATTCAGACTGGGCGCCCTGGTCCTGCTCAGCAGGGCTGGGTCTTCGTGTCGTTTCTAAGCGCCAGTGCCTTGGAGGGTGCAGCTCCAGAGATCCTGAAATCAGGCATCTGCTTGGGAACTGCCTTAGAGAAATGAGGGGTGTTGTTTCCCAGCGCACAGGTAAACATTTTCTCTTCGTAATTGTCAGAGGGTGTTGTTTTGAGCCATTTTTGTAGTCTGCCTCTCACTTCTTTTCCCCAAAGTCAAGCACCATCTTCCGTTTTCATTTTCAAAGACCAGGCCCAGGAACCATATTCACGAGCAACTTCATTAAAATTTCCAGGAGCTGAAAAATACTATCATTAGGGTGGTGATCAAACTTGAGAGTTCACAAGACTCTCTTGGGGAGCTGTTTAATGCAGCTTCACTGGGTGGGGAAGATCTGTGGAAGCACCTAGAATCCTGCACCTGCTGAGAGACACCAGATGGGTGTGATGTGGGTGGCTCATGACCTGTGCTTTAGGGGATTCTACTAGACCATCTTACTGCTTGGATATCAAACTTAGCCGTGAGGCTCAGTGTGGGTACAGGGCCAGATCGGGGGGTACAAGGAACTTCAAAATATGTCACAGGAGTAGTTGCCATGCACAAGTCAAAAAGCGACAACTTTGGTTCCAGCCTAGACACTGTGGAAGATGTAAGGGAAATGGTAGATAAATCATCTTCCCTTAGAAAGGCTATTAGTTTAAACGTAAAATCTAACAAATTCACAGTGAAAAATGAAACTTGCTTGAAAGGCAACAATTATGAATGTGTGCTCAAGAACATCCTACATAGACTTATACAGATCATCCTATAAAGGGCACAGAATGATGAGTAAATAGTTTTTTAAAATCTAATTCATTTTCTTTATTATCTTTGTGTATTTTGATAATATTTTGTGCAGTCTGATTATACTTTGATACTTTGGAGAGCATTAACGTAATACAAGATAATACTTGATAACCCAAACCATATTTGCAAAGACCGGTATCCAGAAATAACAGCTCATCTGTCCAGGCTTTATTCTTAATCTTGCATTATGAGGATTTAGAGGCAAAAATTCTTTTTAAATCTCAAATTTCTGTTATGTGTTGTATTAGTCTGTTCTCATATTGCTATAAAGAACTACCTGAGACCTGGATAACTTATGAAGAAAGAGGTTTAATTGACTCACAGTTCCACAGGCTGTACAGAAAGCAAGGCTGGGAGGCCTCAGGAAATTTACAATCATGGCAGAAGGCAAAGGGGAAGCAAGCATGTCTTACCATGGCAGAGCAGGAGAGAGCGAGAGAGCAAGGATGTAGTGCTACACACTTTTAAACCATCAGATCTCGTGAGAACTCACTCACTATAACAAGAACAGTATGGGAGAAATCCACCCCCATGAGCCAATCGCCTCCCACTGGGTCCCTCCCCCAACATTGGTAATTACAATTCAACATGAGATTTGGGTGGGGACACAGAGCCAAACCATATCACATGTCTAGTAGAATACCTTTGGACTAGGACCTCTATTTTTCTGTAACGATCCATGTTACTTTAGCCAATGAGTCTAAGCCAATTTTATCAGTGTAATATACATCAATTTTCTCATCTGTAAAATGGAGCAACACATTTATTCTCTACTGCATATGATGAGGTGAATGTGAGATAACATACAAGAGAATTCTTTGCAAAGTGCTATGAAACTGTAATATATTATTAACCCAAGATGCTGTAAAAACGTATGACCAAATGTTTGTGAAATTATTCCATGTGAAAATGACAAGGAATTGTCTTTTAAGGTTGATGGGGCTAGGCACCATGGCTTACACCTGCAATACCAGCACTTTGGGAGGCCAAAGCAGGAGGCTCACTTGAGGCCAGGAATTCAAGACCAAAGCTGGGTAACATAGTGGGACGACATCACTATAAAAAATTAAAAGCTTAGCCAGCTGTGGTAGCATGGCACCTGTCGACCTAGCTACTGGGGAGGCCGAGCTGGAAAGATTGCTTGAGGCCAGAAGTTTAAGGCTACATTGAGTCATAATTGCACCACTGCACTCCAGCCTGGGTGACACGGCAAGACCCTGTCCCTACAAATAAGTAATAATAATAATGAATAAAAGATTGATGTAAGGTGAACAATCAGGGATAGTTATAGTCTAGGAATAATCTAGAGCTGGTATGAGAATAAACACAGAAAAATGATAAAATTATTAAAATAATGAGATTTTCCATCAAAAGGGTATTTTAGCTCAGACTGTCCATTTCCTTTTCTTTTTTTTTCCTTTCCAACTTTTATTTTAAGTTCGGGGGTCCACACGCAGGTTTGGGAAAATTGCATGTCACAGGGGTTAGGTGTACAGATTATTTTGTCACCCAGGTAATAAGCATAGTACCCGATACATAGTTTTTAAATCCTCACCCTTCTCGCACCCTCCACCCTCAAGTAGGCCCTGGTCAGACTGTCCATTTTCTAATATGCTTTTGAAGGAGCTATAAGAATAAAGATACGCATCTTTGTAAAGTTAATAACCAACCAATATACTTGCATTTTTCTATCATTCTCTTTATTACCTTTTAGCAGTAGGTCCCCTGCATTTTATTTTATTTTTTTTAGTGTTTATATTGTGTTCACTTACATTTCTTTTTTGTTTTTTTTAGTTTTATTTTTAACTGACACATCATAGTTGTACATATTATCTATGGGGTACAGTGTGATATTCCACTACCTGTGTACATTGCATAATGGGCAACTCAGGCTAATTAGCACACCCATTATCTCAAGCATTTTTCATTTCTTTGTGGTGAGAATATTCAAAATCGTCTCTTCTAGCTGATTTGAAATACGCAACACATTATTGTTAAACATATCACTCTACTGTGCCATAGAGCAGGCGTCCCCAACTACCGGGCTGCAAACTGGTACCAGCCTGTGGCCTGTTAGGAATTGGGCTGCACAGTAGGAGGTGAGCATTGGGCAAAGCATTCCCACCTGAGCTCTGCCTCCTGTCTGATCAGCAGCTGCATTAGATTCTCATAGGAGCGCAAACCCTATGGTGAACTGCACATGGGAGGGCTCTAGGTTGCGTGCTCCTTCTGAGAGCCTAACTAGTGCTGGACGATCTGAGATGGAACACTGTCATCCTGAAACCATCCCCTTCAAAAATCTGTGGAAAAATTGTCTTGCACAAAACCGGTCCTTGGTGCCAAAAAGGTTGAGGCCTCTGCAGTAGAGTATCAAAACTTATTCTTCTCATCTGACTATAACCTAGTGCCTACTAGCCAACCTCTCCTACTCCCGCCACTCCTCCCCACTTTTCCCCTGACTCTGATAACTGGTATTCTACCAGAACTTACTCCTCTCGTCTAACTATAACCTCGTACCTACTAACCAACCTCTCCTACTCCCGCCACTCCTCCCCACTTTTCACCTGACTCTGATAACTGGTATTCTACCAGAACTTACTCCTCTCATCTAACTATAACCTCGTACCTACTAACCAACCTCTCCTACTCCCGCCACTCCTCCCTACCTTTCACCTGACTTTGCTAACCAGTATTCTACTCTCTACTTCTATATGATCAACTTTTTAAAAGTCCGCATATAAGTGAGATCATGTAGTATTTGCCTTTTGTGTCTGGCTTTTCTTGCTTAACATAATGTCCTCCAGGTTCATCCATGTTGCTGCAAATGACAGGATTTCATTCTTTTTATTGAGGTCTTATCCAAAAAATCCTTGCCTGGACCAATGTCACAAAGTGTTTCTGCTATGTTTTCTTTCTAGTAGTTTCATCACCTCAGGCTTTACATTCCAGTCTTTATTTTGAGTTGATTTTTTTTTTTTTTTTTTTTTTTGAGACAGAGTCTTGCTCTGTTGCCCAAGCTGGAGTGCAGTGGTTTGATCTCGGCTCATTGCAACCTCTGAATCTCAGATTCAGGTGATTCTTCTGCCTCAGCCTCCTGAGTAGCTGGGATGACAGGCGCCCATGACCACGCCCAGCTAATTTTTGTGCTTTTAGTAGAGACCGGGTTTCACCACATCAGACAGGCTGGTCTCGAACTCCTGACCTCAAGTGATCTGCCTGCTTTGTCCTGCCAAAGTTCTGGGATTACAGGCATGAGCCACTGCATCCAGCCTTGAGTTGATTTTTGCATATGGTGAGAAAGAGGGGTCTAGTTTCATTCTTCCACGTGTGGATATTCAGTTTTCCCAGCACTGTGATTCTCTGCATTTTAAATTCTGTAATTATCCTGTGCTACTACCATGGTGAAAACACAAATATTTATAATTCACTGAATTCTCTGCCAGCCTGGAGACTTTTGTCCTGGAAGTATACACTAATTTTTTTTGACATTTTGGTAATTAACTTTTGTCAATACAAATCTGTAATTGAAGGAACAGTTCAATCTATTCACTGAATTGTTCCAACCCTGTCACTCAGTGACACTAGATTGGAAATACGGAAAGGCATTTATTTCTTTCTGCACTAGACTGGAAATACAGAAAGGCATTTAATTCTTTCTGAGTCTTGAAACATGAAAATAAATTTTAAAAAAACTTTCAGTCTGGGAATTGTGTTGAAATCCATAAACATCTGAAACTTAGTGACTCAGATTGTTAGTCACAGAGTCACTGGTTAGAATCTGGATGAAATCCACTGTGGACAAAGGCCAGTAATAATGATGATGATATTTTGCTTTTCCATAGTGCTGAACAAAACTCTTTACAAATGTTACAAGCACAAAAGAAAGAGTAGCAAGACATTTTTTCTGCAAGTGCTCAGGCTAAGTAAGACTCTTGCTACCTTTGAAGTACTTTATTTTTCCCTCTACATAAATACAAAAGAAATGTAGTGGCAAATACTTGCAACAAAACCCAACTTAAGCAAAGGCCTCATTAGTATTCAATTAGCATAGTAACCCGTCTTTCCCGGTCTCTTGTTTGAAGCAGACTGGATCCAATGTGTAGTCTTGGAGTAAAGAAAATAATGTCTCCAGAGTAGGTCTTACAAATAAAGCCAAGGCTACACTCAATTGTGTTTTGTATTATCACACTTTCGTTAGTAATTCACCTTCCACTGAAGAACACACAGAGGGTAGATCTAAGTCTGTTCTCTTGCAATAATGTCAGACATGAGGAATATCAGCAGTAAGTGCTGGGCAATTTCAGAGATATCCTCCCACTATCTCCCCATCTGACCGGAACAGGAATTGGATAGCTTCAGAGCAAAAGAATAATGTGTCCATGTGTTCCTCCAGATCTCAGAGTCCTGGCAGTCGACCTCAACTCTCTTGGCCACCATAAAGCAGTCACTGAAAGGACACAGCTGCAGGAACTAGGGACTAAGCAGTAAATAAATCCACAGGGCTGGAGGCAGAAGTTACGTGCATGACCCTAAAACAATATTCTGTGGTTATGAACGAACGGATTAGCATCTGTTGGTGCGTGGCAGCTTATGCAAAATTAATTGGTGCCTCAGCCCGTGCTGAGTTTCTAAGGGAAAGATGTTCACTTCAAAAACAAAAACAAAAACAAAAAAAACAAGGGGGCCTCCTTAGTCAGCAGCAACTTTGGCTGGTGTCCTGGGGAGACGACCAACTAGAATGGGAATGGAGCTGTTTATTCTCTTAGCTGTACATGGATTCTCTTCAGATCAGAGCTGATGTATAACAACCACTGGCAATATCCCAAGACATGATCCAGTTATTGCCAGGTTATGTGTTGTGTCTTAAGAGTTAAGGTGAGAGGAGCTTGGGAAAGAGGTTGAGAGATGTGGCTTGAGAGTGGGAGAGATGGAGAAAGTAAAAGAAATTGAACACTGATCTACATAGAGCAACACTTCCCTAATTGCGTGTTTGATCCACTTTATGTTTGATGAAGATGGCGTTTTGATTCATTAGGTTTGAGAAACAATTAAATAAGCAAAGTTAAGCCAACGTCTATGTTGTAGGTCTTCTAGGAGTACTTAATATGCCAATATGCACTGCCAATATTCAAGAAAACTGTTGCAAAATGCAATGTTTTCCAAGCTTTTCTTTTTTATTTTCGGTCTGTGCAAACCTTCCTGGAAGGTGTTTTATAAAGGTTTAAAAAATATTATAGTATTATGAAATGCTTAAATTTATGCTTTTAATGTTATGTCCAAGTAAGAGGTTTTATATATTCTTAAAGATACACTAAAAGGACTAAATTTTTATATATAATACTGTTTTCAAACTGTGCATAGATATTTTTTCTTTGTAAAAACATATAATAGCAACTTGAATGAAAATGGCTAAGGCCTTTCTCATCTTGTGAAATAGCCTGGATTTGCAATTTGGGTTATCCTTCAGGTTGGTATGCAACTTGGTATTTTCCTAGAAGATGAGGAACTTATTTCCACCTCCCTACCTCCACCTCCATCCCCCACCCCCACTCCCATTTTTGCCATTTTTCTCTCCCTCATGTGTGAACAAAATCAGCCTTCTGAACAGCAAGAGAGATGAAAGTCACCTCATTGTGGCAATTCCCTTTTGTCTCTCTCAGTGACCATGTGGTAGCTTGCAAAGCTAATTGTTTGTTTTTAGACATTGCCAACATGTGGAATATCCCAGTGAACCAAGAAGCAGAGCTGGGATGTGGTATTAAAAGTCATACAAAGGTATGGGCATACTGGGCTCATGGTTCCTTTCAAGGAACTCTCTCAGTGGAAATCTACTGCAGCTCTCACATTAATAGTCCTATGGGTTGCACTTGAAGGAACTGGGTTCCTTGTGTTTTATTTATTTTATTGTTATTATTGTTTTTTATTTTTATTTTTGGAGATGGAGTCTCGCTCTGTAGCTCAGGCTACAATCTCAGCTCACTGCAACCTTCGCCTCCTGGGTTCAAGCGATTCTCCTGCCTCAGCCGCCTGAGAAGCTGGGATTACAGGCATGCTCCATGACAACCTGCTAATTTTTGTATTTTTAGTAGACACAGGGTTTCACCATATTGGCCAGGCTGGTCATGAACTCCTGACCTCAAGTGACCCGCCTGCCTCGGCCTCCTAAAGTGCTCCTTCGTCATGCCTAATCCTCCCAAAGGATTACAGGCATGAGGCACCGCATCCAGCCTTTATTTTTTTATTTTTATTTTTTTTTAAATAGAGACAGGGTCTCACTCTGTTGCCCAGGCTGGTTTCAAACTCCTGGGCTCAAGTCATCCTCCCGCCTTGGCCTCCCAAAGTGCTGGGATTATAGACATGAGCCACGACACCTTGCCATTCCTTGTGTTTTCTAACTAGGCATCTCTTAACTACATTCACTTCCTCAGTTGGAACTGTAGGATCCATGCCAAGTTGAACCTGACTCATAGAAGGTCAAATCTGCTATGTTTCAGCCGTTCTGTTTATAACTTTTTAAAAGAAAGTTCAGATATATTTTTCCGTTTTAAATTAGCATGTACAAATTGTTATAAACTGGAAAATACAGAAAAACATAAGTAAAATATAAAAGCATGTTAAACATATTTTGGTGCCTTCTTCCAGTTTTGTGATTCTGGGAAGTTTATCTTACCTAGTTCTGACTAAGTGTGCAGGCTGTAGTTCTGTTCCCTTCTTCTCTGCTTTACATTCTAAGTAAAATAAACATATAACACAAGTGTTTTTCCATAGTATAATAAACTCCTTATAAACATCATTTGAAATAGCAATGCCATCACTTATTTAACCGTTCCCCAGTATAAATCTATTACTTCCAAATTTTGATTTTATAAATATATAAATAAATGTGTTTGTAATAAAACATTTATATGCATTTTAACTATTTCTAGAGGATAAACTCTCCAGAAATGGAATTTCTAAGTTAGAGAGTATAAGTATTTTAAGGCTCTTGATATATGTATTGCTAAATTTAGCTTAAAATATTAGTGTCTTTTTTTTTCAATGGAAGAATACAGTAAATCTTATAAGAGTTTTCGCTGAAAGTGAATTAAATTTTACTGTGAAAACACTTTGAGGTTCGAGGGAAAAGAATATTAGCTAACATGTTAAAAGCGTAGTAACTGGAACTAATAAGAAAAGTCAGTTTGAATTTGTGATTCATTCTTTACTATACACTATTTTAAAACAATGTGGTTTTATCGTTGTAGTCCATAAAGTAATACCTAGACTAACGAAAAGTTTACGGTGCTGTGTTTCAGAGTTTTGGCTCCAACTCAGGCAGACTCAGCTTTAAAACTAGACTCCACTACCTACCACCTGATTTTGACTGTGGGCAAGTTTCTTACTTTCTTTGCCTTATTTTCCTATCTGTACAATGGAGATCATGCCAGTTCCTGCTTCTTAGGGTTACTGTGAGGATTAAGGAAAATAATGTATTCAGAGTGCTGAGTACGTAAGGAGTGCTCAAAACATTTTACCCGATATTAAAATAGAGTTACTGTGGTGGAATTCCTGGTCAGTTAGATGTTCTGTGTTATTAATGATAAACAGGTCAGTTAGCAGTTTAAAAAAATAAACCTGCAATCTGTAAAAGCTTCATCATGTAGATGAGCTAACATTCTCCTATGAAATTATATTTATGTCTTGTGTTATCAATTCATTCTATACATGTTATATCATATATTTATATGTGAGCATGTAAAACAAAAGTAAATTACAAGAAAATCGCTGTCTAGTTAGTATAAATAGTGATGGATTCTCAATTAAGAGCCCTATTTTTAAAATTATTGCTTTATTATTTTTATCTTACATTAGGAAGAAGATATTAGTCTGATTTGATGCTCTTAATGTTTGGAATATAAAGGACAGCAATACACATTAACTTCAAAATCTAGGAATATACTTAAAATAAGCTCTACAGCAAACATAACTACATCACTAAATCTCAATATTTATAGCTTATTTCTAAGGAACAAATGTAAATGGATCAAATTTTTAAAATCATTTAAACATTTTTCTAAGTGTCTGTAAAAAGGATTAGAAGAAGTGTAACATACATATTGAAAGATCGTCCCTCGATGCAGAAGTGAGCATTGAATTTGGTATTTGGGTTGAAGCAGTTTTCACTTTCCATAGCCATTTTATATGCTGTTCTGTTACTATGGTCAGCGGTTTTCTTTCCTTCGAACTCACTTTACCTTAGATTCTCCTCTGCGTCTTAGCTCAGCAAAATGATCATGATCCTTCTGAACCTAAAGCTCAGGACAACATTGTCATTTTCTCAGTTTGTCTCTTGGCTTGAGAAAGAACTTTCAGATTCTCTTCAGTTCATACCAAACCCACAAAGCAAATAACCCTAAAAGTCACATACACAGGTGAGAACTTTTCAACACACTTTAAATTAAGGCAATTCAAAGAATAGGAGACTAGAAAAATCTAGTTTGCATGGTAAGGCCAGATACCGAACCCAGAAATAATAATTTCTTTCTAACTCCAAGATTGATGTCACTGGCTTTCCATTCTCAGATTTCTCAGCATGTTCATTACAATCAGCCACAGAGTACAGCTGACACCTAGGTCATCTTTTCCAGAGAATAAAGATATGAGAGATGGGTGACTCAGACTTTTCTGTGGGTCTGGGGATTTTGCCAAAGCTTCTGCGATATAGACACAATGCCTTAGCAATTGTAAAAGTCATACCTGGACTCCGTACTCATTACCTTTCACCTTGTTAGCCAAGTCATATTACCTTTTATATTCTGTTTTTGTGTGTGCAGTGTTACTTGTGACCTTTCTGTATTCTTTTTCAACATTTATTTTCTAAGTCTTAAAACTAGTCTGTTTCTGAGCTCTTGCTTTAGGCATAGTTCTCAGGTTCAGTCCAATTGTCTAATCAACTGGGTTGATTTTTAAAATAGCAGACTTTTGAAAATGGCAAACATGAAGAATGGTTATTGAGGTTGTGATTATTCAGAAACCTCTTTCAGCTGGTTTGGAAAACCTGGAATGTACAGCTCTGATGATTTTTCTTGTTCTTAGAGACACTACACAGGTTTTAAAAGTTTTTTCCAAATCTCCTTCCATATTTTCTTTTTCATCTTATAAAAGACAAATAAAAAGAAAAACCCTGATATTAAAAGCAAATCCTGAAAAATGATATAAAACGTCAGGCAACCAGAAATTCCCAAAAGCCAGTTTGCTTTTTCCTAGAGAAAAATAAAAATGGTGGAAAGAATGATCTAAGAAACATTGCCTATTTCACACAGCACACTCTAGGAATTTCTGAAGATTAGTGGAGAGTGCAGGAAAGGCTTCTCTATCCATTGTTAAAAGCTGTGGACAGCTCTGGCATATTGTCATTCTCTAGGCTTGGGAGCTTAGAAGATTTTGCCAAAGGAAGTACCCAGGTTTGTAAAACGCCATGCATTTTACCTGTTTTATAAAGATTGGAGTTTCCCAATATTAGCAATATAGACCCTTGGAGCTCTGTGAGTCTTTGTGTGGAAATGTACTGTGTATTGTAAGTTGTTTAGCAACAATTCTGGCTTCTTTTGCCCCTTAGGACCCAGTAGCACCCCCAGTTGTAATCATCAACAATGTCTTCAGAAAGTGCCAAATGTCCCTGGTGGTTGGGGGTAGAGGGTGATAACCCAAACTCACCCCCTACTATTCTTAACCATCACTGCCCTAGAGTAACACCCTTTATACTGGCCTCAGCTGTTTCCTACTCTCTTTTTAGGAGGTAAATGAAAGTGTTAGGCTCATAGCTGTTAGACCCATAGACAGTAGGTCTGTAGCTCTCTTGAATATGGGGAATAACGAGAAAACAGTTTGTGGTGGGAGTAGGGAGTTTCTTTCTTTCATGCTTCCTGGAATAAAAAACATAAACACGAAGAAAATATAAATTGTTTCAAACATAGATAAACATAAGTTAAATGAAGCTCAGGTCAAAATGCAAAGCCAAAATCAGAGACCTGCACTTTTTTTTTTTAAATATAAAATCAATCATTTCCATTTTCTCCTAGTCTTTCAAAATTGGAATTCAGAGTTTATAATATTAATAGATGTCCAAGATTCATTGATATTACTTCCATTTCATATAAAGGAAGATGACTCTCAGGAGACTAAGGAACGTACTTATGACTATCCACAGTAATGATATTTTAAATTCATGAGGCTTACAGCAGGATCCAGAAGTGAGCTCCCCTTCTTAGACCTGTCTTTAACATAGAACTGTCCAGGCTGAGCAGTGTGGCTCACATCTGTAATCCTAGCACTTTTGGAGTCCCAGGTGGTCAGATGGTTTGAGCCTAGGAGTTCAAGACCAGCCTGGGCAACATGGCAGAACCACTTCTCCACTAAGAAAACAACAACTTAGCTGGTCATGGTGGTGCACACCTGTAGTTCCAGCAACTCAGGAAGCTTAAGTGGGAGGATCACTTGACTAGGAGGTTGAGGATACAGTGAGCCATGACTGTGTCACTGCACTCCAGCCTGGATGACAGAGTGGAATCCTATCTCAAAAAAAAAAAAAAAAAATTAAAAATTAAAAAAATAGAACCATCCAGGCTAAGATGAACAAGCCATTGTCCTGCTATTATGGGAAAACGTGGAATCAGGAATCCTAGCCCTGAAATCTACCATGTCCTGCCTCTGTCACTTACTGTATGATCTTGGGACTCACAACCCTAAGGTTCAATTCCTTTGTGTGAAAAATGTGAACAACTGTAATTGATTGATGCAACTGTTGTGATGATTATGTTAGTATCACTATCACCTCCACTCACCTTATTCTTCCTCGTTTCCTCCTTTTCCTTCTTTCCTCTCCACTTGTGTCTGGTCCACTGGCCTCCAGGGGCCACAGCCCTCATTGACTTGCCCAGCCCTGATTCTGAGCCCCAGCCCTAAAGAGAGATCATGCAAACCTCTGCAGAGTTTTCAGAAAAAGAAGTTTACATGCTTCATCAAGTTATCTCTGTCAATTTCTTACTACTTGAAATGATTTCTTTAAATTTCCAAGTGCTTAGATGTCTATGACTATGGAAAATTAAGTTCTCTGCGAAATATAATCAGAAATGCCTTCGGGTTGAGTAGGAGCAATATTGGCAAGGATTCCTTTATAGATGGATACTCAGTCCTTTGCAGGGCACTCCATTTCATTTTTCAGCAGTTCTAATTATTGAAAAGTGTATACTTTCTTCTTGATTTTTCTTCTGGAACAACACTGGTTGCATCTCTTTCCTTGTTCACTAATGAGCTACAGAAATCAGCAGGTCATGGGCCTATAAACTTGCTGCATTTAAAGATTTTATATGAGAATACATCAAATACAAAATAATGAAACATATTCCACAGCCACACAATCACCTGAAACCTGGTCTTGTTTCTCGCATTTAGTAGAGGTTGTGTAACTTGGGAGGTTGACCTGATCCTTTAAACGATTTATGAAGTGTGAACATTAAAATTTCAGAATAAGAGATAAAACTGGCAGAGAAAATAAGTTACACTTAGCTTTGCCTGCAATAGTGTTTGGATATTGACTCAATAGAGGATGCCCATAAGAATACTTTGCCAAGAACACATCCAGATTCATCACCTCCCTCCTGAAGAATAAGTGCGAAGCACAGTGCAAGGAGAGTAGGAACTGGAACCTGTCTGCTGCATCCAGAAAATAGAAAATCAAATATGTCACTTACACAATTTGCCATTTTGGCATCAATGCCACCTTTATATTTAAAGAAGAAAAATGAAATGTGCGCAAAGAAAGGCCTTAAAAATAAAGTGGCTAATAAAGGAGAGACCCCAATGTGTCATACGTGCAACCTTCTCATTAACTTTGAAAGCAGCACTGACTTTCGCTGAGACCACAATACCCTCTGGCTTTCTTCAGCCCTTTCTCCCAGTGCTGTGGGCCTTTTTTTGGACATCAGAAACACAGTTTCTCTGAGACAATTTCCAGCATTAACTGAGCAGCCTGGGCTGCAAGTCCGGTCCCCTAACACCGTTTTCATTATTCTCTTAATGGAATCGCTCTCTGTTAGAAGGTGTCACTCCACATGTGTAAGGATTAAAATGGATGGAATATGGCACAAGAAAGATGCTGGAGATTAAGTGAAATCTTAGTGAAGAGTACTTCCTGTACCTTTTAGGTGTCTGAGTATATTCCTTTATTTATGGGCATCCACACTCCCACCCAAATCAACACCTCTAATATGAATTATTGATGGCGAGATCTTGGACAATTACCTAACCTCTCCATGCTTCAATTTCCCTATCAGTAAAAGAGGATGATAATCATATCTACATCATAACGTTATTATGAGGACTGAGTGAGTTAATTTAGATTAGGCACTTAGAATAACACAGACCCTAGTAAGAGTTATATACGTTTGCTATTGTTACTATAACAGAGAAGAAAATGTGGCAGTGTCTCTGTTTTTCACTTTATTGGCTATTCATGGCTTTGAAAAGTCATAACAATTTATTTATTTTTTTACCTAACTAAATAAGCAGATTTACTGCCAGTTATGAACAAGACTTGCTGCTTTGCACATCATAACAGGCCAGAAAGATTCCAGATTCCATGGGTACCAGGTTCAATTTCTGGCTTCCACGAATTCAGAGCTCCTGAGTCTTCTTTTTCTGGTGTGTGTGTATGTGTGTGTGTGAACGTGTGTGTGTGTATGTGCATGTGTGTGTGTGCGTGTGTGCACTAAAGAGTGGCAGAGACAGATCCAGCTGGTCCAAACTGCTCGTTCTTCTGTCATTACTCTACATAATGAAACCGTGTGATTTCTTTCATCAGGTGCAGCTGGTACCACCTGGTCTGCCTTTGATGGATGTTCTGCCCAGAAATGATGAAAGGCTTTGGCTCTAACAAATGAGAATAAACCCCCGAATGAGCTGAATACTCACCATGGAGGTAGAGCGGGAAGGATGGGGAATTTTAGTTCTTCTCTTTCTTTCAGTGAAGCTTTATAGTTCTCATTGTGTTACTTTTTGCTTAGTTCAATGTTTAGGTCCTCGAACAAATTTTACAAGAGACTTTTCATCAGTCTCGCCGTAATCCTGACCCTCCTTTATGCCTTCGATGACCTTGATTGGATAGTAATGACTCCTATGTGCGTGTGTGTGTGTACGTTTGTGTATGATGTGTGTGTATGATATGTGTCTATATGTACGTATGATGTGTGTATACTTGTGTGGTATGTGTGTATGTATGATGTATGTATGTGCATGATGTGCATATATGTGTGTATGTGTGTATGATGTAAATGATGTGTGTGTGTATGTGTGTGTATATGTGGGTATGATGTGTGTATGTACATGTGTATATGTGAGAATGATGTGTGTATGATGTATGTGTATGAAATGTGTGTATGTGTGTATGATGTGTGTATGTACGTCTGTATATGTAAGAATGACATGTGTGTATGAAATGTGCGTATGTGTGTATGTGTGTATATATGTGTGTATATGTGATGTGTGTATGATGTATGTGTATATGTGTGTATGATGTGCGTGTATATACAAATGTATATGATGTGTGTATGATGTGCATGTATGATGTATATGATGTGTGTGTATTGTGTGTGTATGTGTATGATGTGTGTATATATGTATGTATATGTGTGTATGATGTGTGTGTATGATGTATGTGTATGATGTGTGTGTATGTATGATGTGTGTGTATGTGTGTATATGTGTGCATGATGTATGTGTATGATGTGTGTGTGTACTATGTGTGCATATATGTGTGTTTATGTGTGTATGGTGTGTGTGTATGATGTATGTGTATGTGTGCATGATGTGTGTGTATAAGTGAGTATATGTGTGTATGATGTATGTGTGTGTATTTATGATGTGTGTATACATGTGTGTATATGTGTATATGATGTGTGTGTATGATTTATGTGTATGTGTGTATGTATGATGTGTGTATGATGTGTGTGTATGATGTATGTGTATACATGTGTATGATGTGTGTATATGTGTGTATGTGTGTCTATGATGTATGTGTATATGTGTGTATGATGTATGTGTATATGTGCATACGATATGTGTGTATGATGTGTGTGTGTATATGTGTGTGATGTATGTGTGTGTATGATGCGTGCATATGATGTGTGTATACATGTGTATATATGTGTGTATGATGTGTGTATACATGTATGTATATATGTGTGCATGATGTGTATATATTCATGTGTATACATGTGTGTATGATGTGTGTATATGTGTGTATGTGTGTATACAAGTGTATATGTGTGTATGATGTGTGTGTATGATGTGTACATACATGTGTGTATATATGTGTGTATACATGTGTATGATGAGTGTGTGTATGATGTGTGTGCACATGTGCGCATATATGTGTGTATACATGTGTATATGTGTGTATATGTGTGTGTATGTGTGTGTATACGTGTGTATATATGTGTGTATGATGTGTGTATACGTGTGTGTATATATGTGTATGATGTGTGTGTATAAGTGTGTGTATATATGTGTGTGTATATGTGTGTATGTGTGTGTATACATGTGTGTATTATGTGTGTGTATACATGCGTGTATTATGTGTGTGTATACATGTGTATATGTGTGTATGCTATGTGTATACATGTGTGTATATGTGTGTATGATGTGTGTATATGTGTGTATGATGTGTGTATACATGTGTATATGTGTGTATGATGTGTGTGTATACATGTGTATGATGTGTGTATACATGTGTGTATATGTGTGTATGATGTGTGTGTATACATGTGTATATGTGTGTGTGATGTGTGTATATGCGTGTGTATATATGTGTGTGTGTATGATGTGTGTGTGTGTGTACAGGCTGCTGATAGTCCTGACCACCAGTTACATCATCACTGGGAAGGTGCAAAGAGTGCAAAATATTAGTGGGAAATGTCATTACCTGATAGATTTTTAAAAACCTATCTGCGAGTAAGAGCTTGGGCTATATCATTCCTTCTTACTTTTGATTCTGATATAGGGAGCAAGGTTTTCCCAGGCCCAGAGGAAAGAACTCTCTTTCTCTCTGTTGCCTTTTTCCTTTGTCTCTGACATAAGTCCTTTCCCAGGGCTGATGCACAAGGAAAACAAAGCATAAGCCTAGCCATTCTGAGGTGCTCCTGCCTGTGAAGGCTGAGAAGGCACAAATTCGATGTCTTGCTGAGCCAACGAGGCAGACTTAAACAATAGGAATCTACCAATCTACAGTCAATCTCTACCTCACAGGTGCCAACATTCCCTTGCTCATCCAGAAGCTAACATCCTCCTTGGGTGTTAGACAGCATCCTTTGTTGTCTAAGATCCTTCCAGTGGTGCTGTACCTAGACCTGCCTTGCACAGTATTGCTGCACACCCACGACTTTTCTCAGTCCCTACACTGCCTCTTCTGCTCCTTTGTATGCCTCTGACTCCTTCGGCTGCGGCCTTTCTATCCTTAGCGTATTTGGATAAGTGAATTCAGTACTGCCTGAAAAGATTTGATGGAGGGATTTCAGACACTGTAGCAAGTCGACAAAAGCAGACCAATTGTTTGAAAACCCATAATTTCACCTAGGTATTCTGTATCTTACTCAAGGCTCTGTTGTACACAGAGCTTGCTACCTTTGGAGAGACAGAAGTCGAATCACATGTGATCACTCACTCTGTCTCTATTTTCCCAACTATTGCATTTGACTTCTTTGTTGTTGTTGTTGTTTTCTTGAGATGGAGTCTCGCTCTGTCACCCAGGCCGAAGTGCACTGGTGAGACCTCTGATCCCTGCAACCTCTGCCTCCCAGGTTCAAATGGTTCTTCTGTCTCAGCCTCCAGAGTAGCTGGGATTACAAGTGTGTGTCACCATGCCTGACTAAGTCTTGTATTTTTAGTAAAGACAAGGTTTCACCATGTTGGCCAGGCTGGTCTGGAACTCCTGACCTCAAGTGATCCACCCACCTCGGCCTGTGGAAGTGCTGGGATTACAGGAATGAGCCACCGCGCCCGGCCACATTTGACTTCTTTATAAGTAGCAAGATGAATGTTTTCAGTCCTTAAGTAAGCCCATGCTACTCCTTTGGCTGTGAAGACTCACAGTTTTAGAGTCTGTAAGTCATGTTTGCTCAGGATGAGTGTTATGTACTTAAGATATTATGAACGTTTCATAACTCTTTTTCTGTATGTCCATCACAGAACTACAGAATCAATAGGTCTCTTTTTACAAGTGACCTCTGAAGAAAAAAAATCATATAACATGGAAAAAAAGAAAAAGGAGACCATGATGCTGAGTTTTCTAACAAATACTACAAGCTGTAGTTTGGTGTATTTATTTCTCTGCTTTGATAAGATGGTAGCATATAGTTTTTAAAGGAAAAATATTCATAGAGAGCAGCGAATTTGAAGAAAAACGTTGGAGGGGATGCTTTGTTTGCAGAAATACAAATAAGGGCAGTTTCAAAGCGGCTACTTAAGTGCTGTCCATAGTTACAAAGCCCCTGTAGTTGATGAATTTTATCATGCGGAATGACATTTTAGGCCTTCATCAATATTTATCCTCTCTTATCATGAATATTTCTTATAATATTCCCTAAGGAAGTCTAAAACATTTCTAAGAAACTTTTGCATCATCTTGAACTTGCATCTGCTAAGCTTGATTGCCTTAGAAAAAACTCACTCTTTTATATCATTTTGCATAGCAACATCCCAAACAGAGCAAACATGATGATGCATGGGAAAGAAAAAGAGTCTGGGAGAAATACAGCTATGAAGGGACAAGCATGTGTTTCCAGAAACCACTTGAGAACGGTGTTGTTACTCTCCCATGAGAGCTGCAAGGGGCTAGCCCCATTCATGGTTCTCATTTCCTGAAGCTCTTCTTTAGCAATTCTTACAAAGTTTTATTTTATTCTTAAATCACATGAAGAGGGGGAAAGAATCAATGTTTATTGAAGGAGGGAAAATCCTTTCAAGATGATCTGTACTCCCATAGGAGTGGGATGCATATTTTAGAAGTATAGTAAGTATGCACAGTTCTGAAACAGTTACCATAGGAACAAAATTTTTTCCCATCAGATGGAAGGGTAATCACTGTCGTAAATTTCCACACAAATGTCTAAGCTACAAAAATTAAGCATTGGTTGGTAGTCAAATCCAACTGACTGCATATTTACACACTCTTTCAAATAGGCAGATGATAGAGAGGAATTATAGACAGAATTCTTCCTTTAAGATATTTGCATATCCAGGGAAGGATGTGGTGGCTCATACCTGTAATCTCAGCACTTTGGGAGGCAGAGGCAGGAGGATCACTTGGGGCCAGGAGTTGGAGACTAGCCTGGGCAACATAGCAAGACCCTGTCTCTACAAGGAAAAAAAAAATCAAAATTAGCTAGGTGTGGTAGTGTACACCTGTAGTTCCAGCTACTTGGGAGGCTGAGGCAGGAGGATCACTTGAGCCCAGGAGTTCAAGACTGCAGTGAACTATATTTGTGCCACTGCACTCCAGCCTAGGTGACAGCATGAGATCCTGTCTCTATTAAAAAAAAAAAAAAAAAGTTTGGGGCTGGGCATAGTGGCTCACACCTGTAATCCCAGCACTTTGGGAGGCCTAGGCAGGCAGATCCCCTGAGGTCAGGAGTTCGTGACCAGCCCGGCCAACATGGTAAAACCCCATCTCTACTGGAAATACAAAAATTAGCCAGGCATGGTGGCACACGCCTGTAATCCCAGCTACTCAGGAGGCTGAGGCAGAAGAATCACTTGAACCCAGAAGGCAGAAGCTGCAGTGAGCCAAGATCGTGCCACTGCACTCCAGCCTGGGTGACAGAGTGAGACTCTGTCTCCAAAAAAAGTTTGCACATCCAACAGCCAAACTATATATTTATTAAACAAATCATCAAAGAGGGCACTTTGACATTCACTGCTTTTTTTTGAGACAGGGTCTTGCTCTGTCACTAAGGCTAAAGTGCAGTGGCACAATCATAGCTCACTGTAGCCTCAAACCCTGGGCTCAAGCAATTCTCGCACCTCAGCCACCTGAATAGATGGGACTACAGGCGCAAGCCATTACACTTGGCTAATTTTTTAAAAATCATTTTTTTGTAGAGCCTATGTTGCATAGGCTGGTCTTGAACTCCTGGACTTAAGCAATCCTTCCAGCTAGGCTTCCCAAAGTGTTGGGATTACAGGTGTGAACCACAGCATCTGGTCACCCATTGCTTTTTAATTCAGCTGTAACTTCCTAGGAGGGCATCATCCCAGCTCCTATCTGGAAAGCCTCCCAAGCAATATCAAAGAGGATTCTTATAGCCTGGCTTATAAGGATTAATTGCGAAGAAGGGAGCAAATGTAACATACCACTGTGTAGTGGATACATAGAGTTCTGCAAGCAATACCAACTGTCAAGTGAGGTTTTAATTATGGAAGGCTTGCACAGGGAACTGGATTTGAGCCAGATTTTTAAAAAGGTAACATCTAGGAAGCAGTGGGATGTTTTGGTAGAAGAGTATATTCCATTTATCTTACAATGTGCTGTTTTCATGTTTGAACATCTCTAAAATCAATGGTGTTTCACATCACCATCAACCAGGGGGCAGTTGTGATGTATGCGACGTTATGTACCCAGGAGCAAACTTGGTTATTGTCATTTCAACTGAGTTTAGTCTATTGTTGGTTCTGTGCATGTTAGGTTTAACTGACATTTAAAATGTCTTGGCCAGGCTCAGGGGCTCACACCTGTAATCTCAGTACTTTGGGAGACCTAGGCGGGTGGATCGCCTGAGGTCACGAGTTCAAGACCAGTCTGGCCAACATACTGAAACCTTGTCTCTACTAAAAACACAAAAAAATTAGCCGGGCGTGGTAGCAGGCACCTGTAATCCCAGCTACTCAGGAGGCTGAGGCATGAGAATCGCTTAAACCCGGAAGGTGGAGGTTGCAGTGAGCCAAGATGGCGCCATTGCAGTCCACATTTGGGTAACAGAGCAAGACTGTCTCAAAAAAAAAAAAAAAAAAAAGCTTTACAAAAGATTACACTAGGCCGGGCGTAGTGGAGTTGGAGACCAGCCTGGCCAACATGGTGAAACCCCGTCTCTACTAAAAATACAAAAATTAGCTGAGTGTGGTGGCGAGTGCCTGTAATCCCAGCTACTCGGGAGGCTGAGGCAGGAGAATCGTTTGAACCCAGAAGGCAGAGGTTGTGGTGAGCCAAGACTGTGCCACTGCACTCCAGTCTGGGTGACAGAGCGAGAGTGTCTCAAAAAGAAAAAAAAAATTTCACTACTATTTGTCCTGGGAAAGGAAATGTTTTTATGTATACAGAAAGATGCCAGAACTGAGCAGAGTGGCAGAATTTGATATTAGTTGAAGGAAGTGGTTGTCTTAGGAGGAAAGACCAATATCAAATGCAGATGAGGAGTTGGTAGCTTGGAATAAAATCCCAGAGATGATGCTGGAGTTCTCTTGTGTGAAAAGTTGGAATATTCCTGACAGTGCAGAAAATATGGTAAAATATGGACACTGACAACTGTGAGTGGGATAGTGATCAAGATAAATCCAGCTATGAATGTAAGGATATTTTAGGATTACAGCAGTCCCCCTTATCAGTGGGGAATACATTCGAAGGCCCCCAGTGAATGCCTGAAACTGCAGATAGTACTCAATCCTGTATATACTATATATTTTTTTCTGTACATATCTAAATTAAGCTTTAATTTATAAATTAGGCACATAAGAGATCAGCAGCCATTAATAATAAAATAGAACAATTAAAACAACAAGCTGTTCACAATTTCACAGACAGAGCATTCATTCTTAGCATAGATCTTAGCAACCTCTGCATACAATTTCTTTTTCTTTCCTTATTGAGTCCATAACTTTCACCATTTCACTTAAAGGAAGCATTTTATGGCTTTGCTTTGGCATATCCGAGTTGCTAGCAGCACTACTCTTGCACTTTGGAGACATTATGAAGTAAAATGAAGGTGAACTGAGAGTTGAACCCAAGCACTATGATACTGTAACAGTCGATCCGACAGCCTGGTAGACTAAGTGAGACCACTAAGTGCTACTAGATGGGCAGGGAGTGTTGACAGCGTGGATCTGCTGAACAAAGGGACAATTCAGGTCCAGATGGGATGGAGCAGGACGGTGCAAGATTTCATCACACTACTCAAAACAGCATGCAGTTTAAAACATATGGATTGCTATTTCTGGAATTTTCCATTTAATATTTTCTAACCATGTTGACCACAGGTAACGAAAACTGCAGAAACTGAAACCACAGATACAGGAGGACTATTGTACCACTGTACCTTATCCTTAATCTTTTTATGAGAATACATGAAAAAATTATAAGAATACATGAAAAAAATTGTATCTTAAGTCTAAAAGGGCTCTTTCCGCAAGTATAAAATTTGAAGAGAGAAGGAAACATTATGACAATTAATTGTTAGAGGTTTTTTTTTTCCTTTGATATAAGATAATGAGAACTCTTTTTTTTTTTTTTGAGACAGAGTCTCACTCTTTCGCCCAGGCTGGAGTGAAGTGGTGTGATCTCAGCTCACTGCAACTTCCACTCCCCAGGTTCATGCAGTTCTCCTGCCTCAGCCTCCCGAGTATCTGTGATTACAGACACCCGCCACCATGTCCAGCTAATTTTTGTATTTTTAGTAGAGACAGAGTTTCACTATTTTGGCCAGGCTGGACTCAAACTCCTGACCTCAAGTGATCCACCCACCTCGGCCTCCCAAGGTGCTACGACTACAGGCAGTAATCGTACCATGACATTTTAGGTTTAATGACATACAGACATGTAAAAAATCTGAATAAGCACAGTATGATATTAGAACATGTTATAGGAGAGCAGAAGTTCAATGAGATGAGAATGGGGCAGAAATCACACTCCGTAAGATCCTCAGAAAAATATTAGTAAATAATTTTATAGTTTGTTTGCTTTTAAACATTTGAATAAATTGTCTAGAATGCTTGAATTCTGATGTGATTTTTTAAAAAAAACCAACAAGTGCAATGTAGTTTAAAAATCTATTGTAAGAAAATTAGCCCAAATATGTGTATTAAGGGGATTGTAATAATAAAATATCGGTCGGAAATAATAAAATATCAGTCTGAAAACTCACTTGCTGTACTTTAATTGTATTTACATGGAAAATACAATAGTTCTTAAAGAAAAGCAGACGTCTTATGAAGAATCAATGCCAGATACTATTTAAATGTCCTTATACCTTATGAGATAATGCTGGGAACATAAGACTAAATGACAATATAATAATGCAGATTTTACAAAGTGGATTATTCTGATTAAGGCATTTGGCTTATATTTTTGCTTTTTGAAAACTTTTTTTTACTTTATAAAAAGTATAATGATCAGTTGTCATCAGCTTGCTTGGTTAATACTGAAATAACTAGAAATTTTGAAGGTTTAGAATCTTGGCACATTCTTTATTTTGTTTTATATGTTATAAAATATATTTAGAAAAAACACAGGATTTACAACTGTATTTTAATTCCATAAAGGGTGTGCCAAAGCTATCTTTAATAATGTTTTGGGTACATTACAAAAGAATTACAGCAATTTAATGGTACAGTGAGATGGTGATCCAAATTCTAAGATAATGTTAAAATTTGCAGCCTAACTCATCCATCTCACTGTTTTTACCATCTATACCTTTAAAGCATTCTTGCTAGTTAGTGCTGGACATCATCTTACTAAGTGGGTGGCAGCTGCCCATCATCTCAATAATTCTGAAAAAAAGCCAGGGAATTTGTTTTAAAGCATTTGTCCAGATTAAACCATATGTGGCCTCCAGGGTGCTCTGGGCCTAAAGCCTAAGCCTGCTGGCTGTGTTGAGCCATCGAGCTTATTCAGAAAAGAAAAAAAAAAAAAAAAAAAAAAGAAAGAACTGCATTCTCAAAGCCAATAAAGATAAAAGAAACCAACATTAGTCCAAACAGCACAGCTCATGGGTGGGAATTGCACAAGATTAAGATTTATCCTCAGTATTGGCCTCAGAAAAGTCAGGGGATAGAGAGGAAAGTAGACAGCTGCTGGGTCCTTCTGTTTTTTGTTTTGCTTGCTTGAAAGAAACTTGAATTGGACAGTTAACTTTGTCTTGATTAACTCTAGTGGTGAACAGTGGCCTTGAGAACACAATAGCAAACAATGGTTATGATATTGATGTGGTTAGGCTTTGTGTCCCCACCCAAATCTCATCTTGAATTGTAATCTCCAGATGTTGAGGGAGAGACTGATGGGAGGTAATTAAATCATGGGGGTGGTTTCCCTTATGCTGTTTCATGATAGTGGTTTTTCATGAGATCTCATGGTTTTAAAAGGGGCTCTTCTCCCTTTGTTTCCTACACAGCTCTTCCATCTGCCACCATGTAAGATGTTCCTGCTTTCCCTTCCACCATGATTGTAAGTTGCCTGAGGCCTCCCCAGCCATGCAGAACTGTGAGTCAATTAAATCTCTTTGCTTTATGAATTAGCCAATCTTGGTTAGTATCTTTATGGCAGTGCGAAAACGGACTAATACAGATGTCTACTTAGGTAATACAGTAGCTACATTGAATCTTTGGCACAGAATCCTGTGAGAGATAAGACTTGATAGAATTTCAGCATCTTAGAAAGGATCATAATTTGATTCTTCATGATAGTCATTGAATAAAGTGACATCTAAGTGATGGGAAAGATTGTTAGGCAGGCTGTAAAGCTGTTGACCTTATTATTCCATGACAAAACATTTGGTAAAATTGTCACATACACTGTCAGAGAAGGGAAGCCACATGCCTTTCTACCCCTTCCTGGGAGCCTGATTGGAAAAACTCAGAATATTGTGGTGGGTTAGAACGACTGCTCCTAAGTCTTGTTAGCAAGATCATATGGAAGAGAAGGACTCAGGCAAGAAGTGTACAGTTTGCATGGAGAGATGTAAGTGTATAGTGGAGATTTTATTGTGTGTGCAGGGAGGGTCTCTCTGCATGCAGCCTGCAATCTAGAGTTAATAAACAAGTAGACTCTCGGCACTGGAAAAATACAATCAAGAAAGAGAAAAACACAAAACACAGGAAGCAGCTGACCCAATGCAGACCCCACCACTGGGATAATGAAAGCAGAACTCAGATGGTTGCAGTGTTAAAATTTGTAGCCTAACTCGTCCATCTCACTGTTTATATCATCTATATCTATAAAGCATTCTTTTTTTTCTTTTTTTTCTTTTTGAGACTGAGTTTTGTTCTTGTTGTCCAGGTTGGAGTGCAATGACGTGGTCTTGGCTCACTGCAACCTCCACCTCCTGGGTTCAAGTGATTCTCCTGCCTCAGTCTCCCAAGTAGCTGGGATCGCAGGCACCCACCACCACGCCTAGCTAATTTTTTGTGTGTTTTTAGTAGAGACAGGGTTTTCACCATGTTGGCCAGGCTGGTCTTGAACTCCTGACCTCAGGTGATCCACCTGCCTTGGCGTCCCAAAGTGCTGGGATTACAGGTGTGAGCCACCGTGCCCGGCTATAAAGCATTCTTACTAGTTAGTACTGAACATCATCTTACTAAGTGGGTGGCAGCTGCCTGTCATCTCAATAATTCTGCAAAAAGCCAGGGAATTTGTTTTAAAGCGTTTGTCCAGATGAAACCAACGAATTTACCCATGAATCCAAATTGGAAAATTCAACACAGTGTGGCCAAGGACAGGGCAGGGAGTGTCCCATATCCATAGCCCCTCTTCCATCCAGAATAAAAACATAGGCATTGAAAATCAAGGAAAGCATTGCTTTCTTAATGAGATCCACAATATTGATGGTGTGTGGTTGATAAAGAATGAAACAATAAAAAAGCTATTCCTAACATAAAGGCTTACACTCATACATGATGCCTTTTATGACAAGAGCCTTCTGATCTCTGTAGGCTATGACAGAAGAGAACCAAGTATCTGTCAAATAGGTGTAATTCTTCTATAGATACATGTATAATTATTTTCATACTATGGATACTTATATGCATAGAATGTATACATTTAGAACAATAAGAAGTTGGTCATAGTGGTTGCTTATGTGAAAGGGACATGAGAAAGATGTCTTCTTCCTACTTACCTTTGGGTAAATTATACATTTTAGGTCATGTATATACATAACCTAATCACACACAGGCAAAAACAGAAAAGTAAAAAATAGTTCCTAATAAAATCAACAAGTGCCATGTTCAAGCTCATTCACTGCAACATTGCTTTTAATAGGAAATATGAAAACAACTTAGGTGTCCATCAATAGGGTACTGGTGAAATATATACACCTACACAATTCAACACCATGCATCTACAAAAAGGAATGAAGAGTATGTATTAATAAAAAAATGAGCTTTACAGCATTACTAACTGAAAAAGGCAAATGTTATTGCATGCTTTCATTTAAATTTTAAAAAGTGAGAGGAATATACATATGTGTGTGTAATTATTATGTATGTGTGTATATATATACACATTTTTTATACAATATTTATAGAAAAGTTACATTAAAAATTGATAACATTAGTTGTCTCAAGAAAAGAGAACTTGCTAGCAGAAGTTCAGGAATGGGATGGATATTTTTTATTCCAAAAGATTCCACAGATGTTTTTCACATCAGCAATATCATTTAGATAAGTTTATGTTCTTGCTTCACAGACATCACTGACTTGAGTGCCTAAGGTAAGGCAGTTTGAAGAAAAAATATACTACCCTTGTTTCCTATATTGGCACCTCCTTTAGAATAAAAAATCTACATCTAAAGGCCATATCTGCATGTGCAGTTTTAAAAATTAGTGTGTGCATGGCCTTTTTACATCAGTCCTGTGAAACACTATCTTTCAGTTTGCAGGTATAATTGGTATTCACTTACTCTGTTGCTAATCTCAGTTCTTTCTCATCAAGCACGTTATGTAGAAAGAAAAAAAATGCTATTCCCTTTGGCCTCACTCAAAAATTTTTAAAATTATGAACACATAGTTTTTTTTAATTCGTGGCCTCAGACATTGTCCTAAGAGCATAGAATGTTCTATCATTGGAAACTCTCATTCTAGATAAAAGAACACATGCCATTCCTTTTTTTACTTTTCTTCTTCCAACCCTCTCCTTCTCTTCTCTCTCTCCTGTTCTCTCTTTCTCTCTCTCTCCTCTCTCTCTCTCTTAACCTCTCTTTCTCCATCTTCTTCTTCTCCTTCTCTCTCTCTCTCTTTTTATAAATAATAGCACTGGCTCGTTAGAGAGACCATGTATTTAAAGTACTTAGAAAAGGAACCCTCTGTGGTTGAAAACCTCAAATGACTGTTGTTAAGGAAGTTTTCATCTGAAAACACTGAAAAATTAGTGACAGTTCTTGCTTTACTTAACTTTCTTTCTAGTTTGTCAAATCATGTTCTTGGGTTGACATGTGTTGGTGCAAATCATTGGTTCTGTATCCACTAGAGCTTTCCTGCATTCTGATCAGTTTGGAGACCAAACTCTTGTTTGCAGTAACTTGAAATAGTCTTAGAGTTTTATAGTTATGGACCATTAGGACTGGAAGGAGGGTTGGACAAAATCTGGTTCTGTTTCTTTGTATTACAGATAAGGAAAATAAGGCTGAGACTCACTAAGTGATTTTCCAAAAGTTACATAACTTGCTGTCAGTCAGACCTGCTGATTTTTTTTAAACCATAGCACATTTCAACAGAAAGAAACTAACCCTCCAGAAAAATTATCTGGCTCTTTTTTTCCCCCGATCTATGTTTGTCTCTTACATGGAGTAACCAGTGTTTACAAATAAATCAAATAAAGAACTTGGAAAGGAGCGAAATTAGATGGTTCTCTTGAGAGTTACTTATGATGTTCACCAGCCCTGGCCTCCTTAACTGCTGAAAAATGTCTTTGACCTTTTGAAAAGTTTCCTTCAATTTGGTATTCAAACTGTATTACTGTGGACTGTGTTAATAGGCATGGTGGATCCCATACTAATGTTGTGAGTAGTGTTAATGGCATTAACATATCTAGAGAGAGCAAAGGATTCAATGCAGGAGTTTGGACTACAAATAATGAAACAGAGGCCAGGGTACCAGTGTAGATGTTGACCTGTGTCCTACTCAGAGCCAGGAGAAAGTCTTGGCCAGGGTGTTGAGAATGTCATTCCCATTGTCAAGGATCTACTTCAGGGAAAAGGTGCTCCTTTCTTGAATTTTCTTGGCTTCCTGGTTTTCTTTTGACCTCTCTGGACATTAAACTTTGTTTTGGCCTTTCATCTATGGACTCCTTCTCTCCCATCTTACCTCTAAATGGTAGTTGCTGAGAGCTCATTCATTGCCTTCTCAGTTTGTCCCAAGGTGATCTCATTCATGCTGATGAATCTCCAAACATACAGGTCTACCCCACATCTCTTTTGACACAAAGCTCTCGCTCTTTCAATGTATCTTTCTGTCTCTTGATCTAAACTTCCAACTAGATGCCACAATTTTCATAAGCCTAACATGTTTAAAATCATATTCTTGATATCTTTACCACATTCTTCTCTTAAACTGCTCCTCCCCTAGGTTTTCCTAGTTCAGAAAATGGCAGCCCCACCGCTTGCCGCCCCACTGCCTGGCTGCTCAAATCAGAATTTGGTTGTCAATTTTGAAACCTCCCTCTTCCCCCGTTCAATCCATCACCAAGTTATATTTTTACCTCCTAAATATTTATTGAAGCCAACAGCTACTCTTTATCTGCACTACTACAACCTTGGTCTGTGCCACTATCTTCTTTACCAAGTAGTCTACTAACTAGTCTCCCCATGCTCATCTGATCTTCCACTTCAGTCCACATAGCGAATGATCATTTACAAATACTGACTGCCTTGTGCCACCTCTCTGCTTAAAACGCATCAGTGGTGCCTGCTTTCCTCCTCTTCAGCTTGCAGCTTTCTCCCCTTTTCTAAGTTCACCCCAGCCCTGTGGCTGTCTTGCCTATCCATCAAGGGTTTCCTGCCCCAAATCCTTCACACATTCTTCTCTCTGCTTGGAATTCTTTCCCCTCTGCAACCCTTTTCTTCTCAGCTTTTCCCAACTTCCACTAATTCTTCAGTCTCATTTAAAATGTCAGAGCCTACAAAATCTGATTTAGGATTCCCTTGATATTCTCTTGCATAGCATCCTGTTGTTTTTTTTTTTCTTCCAAAACACTAATTTCAATTTCTAATTATAAATGCATTATATTTGTGTGATTATTTCTGTCTTCCCAACATAGCTATTTTGTTCACCATTATATGCCTAGCAACTAGAACAGTTCTTGGCACATGGCAGTCAATATGGGTTGAATGACAATGAGTGAGCTATGTCAGCTGACAGACTTTTTACAAAATAATTTTTTTTCTCTTGGCTCTGTTTTAGCCAAAGTACTTGTTGGGTATTTTTTGTTTGTTTTGTTTGTTCAAGATGGAGTCTCGCTCTGTCACCCAGGCTGGAGTGCAGCAGTGCCATCTTGGTTCACTGCAACCTTCGCCTCCTGGGTTCAGGTGATTCTCCTGCCTCAGCCTCCTGAGTAGCTGGGACTACAGGTGCATACCACCATGCCCAGCTAAGTTTTGTATTTTTAGTAGAGACAGGGTTTCACCATGTTGGCCAGGCTGGTCTTGAACTCCTGACCTCAAGAGATCCACCCACCTCAGCCTCCCAAAGTCTGGGATTACAGGCGTGAGCCACCGTGCCTGGCCCAAAGTACCTTTTGATTATGATTTTTCTTCCCACATAGCTTGACAACTGGGACAGAATGCACTTATTATGGAGATTTATTTAGCTGAGAGGTATTTCTTAATTTAAAAATCGATGTTCGGGCAATAACTCATGCTCACATAGACTTTAATTCATGTGTGTCTGACTCTGAGTTCCTGAGAACAGGGAAGCATGGGTCCTCAGGTCAGGTCCTGGGACACATTAATTCACTAATAAATATCACCCATGAGGCTTTGTTGGACACAACCTTGCAGACCTTTCTCAGTGACTCTCTGGCATCATTACCGATTTAAGCTTATCTATCTTTTTGGAATGCCTGTGCTGAGTAACTTAGGATGTATTGCCAAATTTTTGCCAGTTACTAGAGATAAGTTACCTAATACAGTTATCAGCTGTGTGTGCCGCTGAAGAGATTAACCAGGCTAGGCTAATCTCAGGCTAGAACTTCTAAGCAGTTCAAACAAGTCCTTTTCTGCAGCCAGATTTTATGGGTGTGGGAAATTCTATTGATGTTAATGGGCCTAGCACCAACTGGACAAAAGGACTACGGAATTGAGAGTTCTTAATAGTAAGTCATAGCATTAAGTTGTCTTTCTACATGCCAGGGACTATGCTGTTATGCACATATTGTTCCATTCATTCTTATCATAACTCTACAGATCATGGAATGGGTTAGCAACCCCATTTACAGAAAAGGAAAACATGGTTTAGAAAGGTTATGTAGCATACTTAGTAAGCAGCTGAGCTGGAATGCAAACCAGAGGCCGCCTGACTTCAGTACCTGAGCTCTTAAGCACTACGTGAAATTGCCTCTTCCTACTTTGATTATGTATTAACTGATGGGTATGGAATCATCTGGTTTGTTTAGTAGTCAAATTCTCTATCCTCCAACTCTGACTTATGTCATGATAATAATGTCAAGAGATCATTAAAATACATGTTTGGGTACGGTCCATTACTTTATTCATTAAGGATTTTTTGAGTATCTTCTCTATACCAGCTGTCCTGCAGATTCTAAGGAATGTAGATGAAAAGATACACAGTGTCTTCTCCCCCACAAGCTTGCAATTTCATGGAAAACAGGCAAATAAGCAGATATGCACAATACAATATGACCAGTGCCATAAAGGCAGGCCAGATTCTGAGGAATCAAAGAGGATTGTCATGGAAATGTGATGTGAGCTGATGAAGACTAGGGATTTGCCAGGCAGCTATGTAGGATGAGAGAAAGAAAAAGGCAGTTTTCTGGGCAGAGGGAACCATGTGTGCAGATCTGGGAGGTCTCTAGTACCTCAGTACTATCAGAATGCCAGTTACAGTGGGTAGGGAAGAAGCAGCATTTCAAGAAATCAAGCTAAAAAGATCACAGACAAGGGCCAGACCACATCAAATCTTTATTCTACCCATTCTTCCTTTGAACAGGACGAGAAACCAAGTCAAACTAGCTGCATAATGAAGTTTGACTTTTTAGTCTCAGGTGTCTACTCCCAAGTGACTGCAGTCTCCATGTCTCTTAATTCATGCTCTCAAGAGAGAGATAATCTGATCAGTCACTGGACAGCTGTCCAAGTCAGGTGTTTGTCCCTCTTCTGGGTGATAGGATGACCCAGGTATGTATGTGTATGGATTGGGGGAGGTTGAACTGGCTTTATCCAAAGTTGGGATCCCATGGTAGGGATCACCCTCCCAGGAACAATGGATGGGAATGTTTCACTCTGAAGGCTGTGTGAAAGAAAAGCAACAATGTCCATCTAGGACAACAGTGTAGACCATAGAGAAAAGTCTAGATTCTTCAGTAGACATTTACAGAAGGCAAAAGAATTAGCTGTTAAAACCACAAAGTTTTCATTTTAACATTTAAGGCAACTCCCACTCATGACTTCAAAGCATAATATCCATAAGGCTAAAGTAATTAGAATATTTTTGCATTGCTACTGATTTTGAATTATTTAAAAATGAGTATGTATAGCAATCATTTCACAAATAAAATACTTACCTAAACATCTCATCCTGAACTGGCAGAGAAAGGCTGCCTGGATCAATAGAGCCACCAGACAAAAGGAGAGTGGGCCCCTGAGTGACTGAGGGAACAGAGTTATACCCCCACCCTTAGTCGCATTGCACAGTGATGTAAATGAAGAATGTATCTGTATCAGGCAACTGAGATTTGGAGTTTGGTAAAATAACTTAAGTTGCTTACTTAGCGATGCAAACGGGAATGATATGCATCATTTCTAGGCCTGGCCTGTACATGCCTCTCCCTAACTCTGGATCAGGTACATCCTACCCACTCTGTAAGTCTGGGTCCCTGAGTGGCTGCAGAAAAGGGTTCCTGCTGACCTGCTCACAGCAAAGTACTGCTATGTTAGCAAGAATTGAATATATGTTTATGTAATTATACATTTTGGAGTGTACTATCACAGCTGTTAGCCTACCCTAAATAGCAACCAACCATTCTTGGTAAGTGAGAATGTATCATATATTATCCTTTATTTTATATCCACCCTAAGTTAATAAAGGAATAAAGATACTCATACAGACAAGTTTGAAGTGAATCTTCAAAAAAATTGTATGTGAACTACTTTTCTTTAAGTAACCAAAATAAGCTTTTCTATAAGGCTTCCAAATTCTGTGTTTGCAAAAAAAGCTTGAAAGGCTCCCATATTTTGTTTTTTATGTTGTCCAGAGGATAAAAACGAGTGTAAGTAGTAGAAATGGTTACTTCTCTGATATTTTATAGTTGCATATATTTTACCCAATTTTTCTAATTTAAAATTTCATAAAATAACTTTTTCCTCTTAGATATTTAGAGCTATTTTTCTTATTTTGGGTTGAAAACAGCTCTACTAACATAAACTTATTGCTTAATAGATTATGTAATCTTACAAATGTAACTTTAGAATTCATAAAATAGATAAGTGGAAAGGACCAAAAGGAAAAAAAAACATTTAAATAAGATATGCATAGTGAGTTGTGGAATAAAACAAGAATATCGAAGTTAGTATTCTAGAAAGGAGGCTATTCTCCTTAATCATCCTCAATGATGCCTTTTACAAGTTGTAGTCTTGATTTTGTAAGTTGTCTTCTTAATTTTTCTTCCTCCAAATAGAAGCCTTTCATCATATACAGTGTTACGAATACTGAAAATATTTATCACTTGGAATAACTGCAAATGTCATGGGCCACAGGAAAATACATCTTTTGCATTTGTGGAGCTCAGAAACAATGTGTTGGAGACACTTAGAGTAGTAAGAAGGCACATGTTACCATTTCCAGTTCAAAATACTTAACAGTTTTCAAAGTTGTGCTGTTGGTATCATGCACTGCAGGAAAAAAAAAAGTGAAGTTTTGAGTGCTGACTTTATTTTTCAGTACCTAGAAATTAATGTTTATGTGAAACATGTAATAATAATGAATTACATTGTGGAACTGGAACACATATTCTCAAATGTAATAGTTTATATGTGGAAAACGTGACACTAGTAAAAACAAAATTTCTTCTTGTATAAGTGAATAACTCAATTATTCTTTGCACATTGCCTAAGCATTCTGATTAAGTCTATTTTTATTCTCTTCATAGTATTTTCCTTTTTGAAAAACGTGGAGTTTTACTTTTATATTTTCCATGGTTTTTTTTCCCTGCATTGAAATTGCTATACTTTAAAGATCCACTCTTACTTATTGGCAATATAAATAATTTTGTGCTTTTCAATTACACCAATGTCGTGTTCCAGTTGTTTCATTTCTTCTTCCAGCCTCTGCTTGCGGATCTTCTTTGGTATAGAATCTATAAAGACCGAGAGGGACTGGAATTCTTTATGCACCTCTTCCCAGTTCTTTTTCAGCCCCTGCAAATGGTGAAGAAACTTGTAAATACCAAAGCAAACTGCAAAAGTAAAGGAAATTGGAAAAGTTAATCAGTAATGAAAAATGTCAATAGGTAAAAGAAACTGACAAAAATAACTTCTAAAATGACATGTATTTATCAAGTACTTGGCCACAGTAACCAAAAATACTGTACAGAGGCCAAATCCCATCCTTGACTGTGTGCTCGGTTCCCACTGGGAGTATTTGTTTGCTCTGTTTTTGTTGTTACTGTACTTGTTTTTACCATGAAAAATGTACATGCAGAGTTATGAGTAGTGTGAAGCTAAAGCTTACAGCAAATGTGTGGGTAAAAAACCACTTAGAACAACATTTTTGAACAGGAAATTGTTTTGTAAAATTTTCTTTTTTATCCTCATTCTTCAACAGAGAAATCACATCAAAAGACCTAATTCTGATGTTCATGGCCATATTTTCTTATTTCTAACAAATGGGATTTGTAAAATTGCTGAAATTCACTTGCACAAAAGACGATCTTCTAAGTGTCTTTTCAATATATTAGAAAGAACCAACTGCCCTCTATATAGTTAAGGGATCTATAGTTCCTATTAATGTATTCTATAAATGATTGAAAGGTCATTAAATGTAACACACATGCTAATTCAATAATATAGCTAACGTTTTCGATTCTCACAAATCAACAAATGCAATATTAGGGATCTCTTAGGAGCAATAAAGGTTATTTCTGTTTCTGCATAATTACCATTTTTTATCACAGTGCCCTATGGGCTCCATAGACAAAATGGTCTTAAACTACTAATTAAATTAATTCAATGAAATTTTATAAGTCAACACTTTCTAATTATTCATTATGGGCACATAGATTATTTTATTTACACAAAAGCAAAACAGAAAGTGCAATTTAAGATACTGCCTTGACGATGAATTGCTTGAGCCCAGGAGTTCGAGACCAGTGTGGGCAACATGGCAAAAACCTGTCTCTACAAAAAATACAAAAAATGGCCAGGTATGGTAGCATGGGCCTGTGGTCCCAGCTACCTGAGAGGCTGAGGTGGGAGGATCACCTGAGCTCAGGAGGTTGAGGCTGCAGTGAGCCATGATTGCGCCACTGCACTCCAGCCTGAACAACAGAGTGAGACCCTGCCTGACAGCAAACCCAAAACCAAAACCCCAAAACTGAAAATACTGCCTAGAAAACATGGTCCTTGAAAACCATGGCCGTACATATAGGTGTAAAAGAGGATTAGAAGTGACTCATATAATAATGCCTTCATCGTAAGCTCTGACGGTACAAATTTAATCTTGTAGAAACTTCCGGGGACAATAAAATTTCAATGATTTATTTCCATGCTTCGATAAAAGGGCTGATGACAGGTCATGGCACACTGTATAGAAGAGGTTGGTTGGGGAAAGGGGCGACAAACTATGAGACCTTCTTGAGTGAGCTAAGGATCTGGGAAAGGGAAAGGACAGAAGAAAAAGTATCCAGGTTAAAATTTAAGAAGAGGAGGCTACACAGTTCTTGATAGTGTATGCGTTGTATTCCAAAAAGAAGCCCTCAAAAGAATTCTATTTCTCCACAGCCTTTCATTATGGAATGTGAAAGAGGTTCCCACAGTGCTCCACAGGGGTGTCTATTGCAGAGAGGAAGTCTATGTATTTGTACACTTGCGGATATCAAAGGTTTTTCATAGCTAGTTGGGTGATATTTCCATATTACTTGCAGTCACAGCAGCTACAGTTTTCCTCCGTATTTTCTTTTAAAGGATAGTTTGCTTTTATCTTCCGGTGTGTACAATAACGTTTGGATCAAAGTCAACAGTCAGGGATGGAAACTAAATGTAGCAAATATTTCATATGATACTGAAATAGGCTACTTGCTGACTTTAAGAGGTTTTTTCATTATTTCATCTAAAAAGATATTTCATGTGTTGCAGCAATAGCAATTTTCCCTTATTTTTATTTCTTAATTTTCCTCTCTTCTATTTTAATGCTGAAATAATATCGTTCATTTTGGAAAAAATTCAGATAGGGAGAACTGATCTTATAATAAGAAGCGCCTTCAGTTTCATGCTCCTTTTGCACCCTCCCCCACCCCCAAAATTCTCCACCTTATGGGGTGCTCCCAGCTCTTTCACCCTTTGGCCCCAGTTCAGCCACAGAAAGCCCTGGAGGGCGGAGAGAGAGGTTGGGGCATTTCTCCTCCTCTCCTAGGACAGTCTGGACACGGGTTCTAGCTGCATTCATCTATGACTGTGACCCTCAGCCCAGCTCCAGCTCTCACTGGATTCTGAGAGCACTGCCTCTTGTGCCTGCTGCCCTTCAAGCCTAGGTGTGGTTAATTCCTATTGTCCCTACTCCTGGGGTGCCTCAGTGCTTCTTGTTGGTTCCCTTAACCCTACTTCGCTTCTGTCAATAATTCCTTCATGAATTCTCTTCAGTGGCCACTGCTCATGCCTGTAATCCCAACACTTTGGGAGGCTGAGGGAGGAGGATTGCTTGAGGCCAGGAATTTGAGACCAGCCTGGGCAACATAGTGAGACTCCCTCTCTAAAAATAAAAAATAAAAAAATGAAATAAACAGATTAAAAAAAAAAAAAAAACAGCCAGGCATGGTAGTATCCCAGCTAGCAGTGAGCCGTGATTGTGCCACTGCACTCCAGCCTAGGCAACAGAGCAAAACTGTCTCAAATAAATAAATAAAGTAAACAAACATAAGTTATCTCCCAAGTCCTAGCTGAGTGTGCCTTTGATTTCCTGCTGGAGCCCTGACCGACGCAGCCTCCCTTTGCTACCTCCTCTGCAAGTATGTGTTCTGTAGTGGGGGAAACACCAGCCTGGCAATTGGTAAATGAGTTTTGGTCCCTGTTGATGCACTTGATAGTTTTGTGACCGAGGACAAATGAAAATCAAACTCTAAGTTCACTGACACTGAGGACTGTGTTTATTTTGCTTTCTACAGTATCCTTCTGGCTGGAACACAGTAGATATTCAATAAATAAACAAATGAACAAAGGGGCCCACTTAATATATTAGTATTAAGGGCTGGGCATAGTGGCTCATGTCTGTAATCCCAGCACTTTGGGAGGCCGGGGTGGGTGGATCACCAGAGGCCAGGAGTTCTAGACCAACCTGGGCAACATGGCAAAACCCCATCTTTACTAAAAAATACAAAAAAAATTAGGTGGGCGTGGTGGTGCATGCCTGTTGTTCCAGCTGCCTGGGAGGCTGAGGCATGAGAATCACTTGAACCTGAGAGGTGGAGGTTACAGTGAGCCAAGATCATGCCACTGCACTTCAGCCTGGGTGCCAGACCAAGACTCCATCTCAAAAAAAATTTTTATATATATATATGTATATATATATTTATATACATAAATAAAATTTATTTGTATATATTGTATATACATCATATATAATTTATACAGAAAATATGTATAAATAGAGAATTTTGCAATTTAATTGGTGAGAGGAACTATGGATCTATGTACATGTGGAGATATGAATGTGTGTATGTATGTAGCTCCTCAGTTTCATACGGTTCCAAGGCACCAGTCACCACTGGAGGATTATAGATCTTCAGCTGGCCTGAAAATGTAGAGTGACACAGCATATATATATATATATATATAGCCCTCATTATATATATATATGTGTGTATATATACACACACACACACACATATATATATATATAGCCCTCATTTTAAAAATGAGAAATTTGGAATCACTAGACCAGACGATCCTGTCCAGGTATAATGAGACTGTTATTTTATGAAGAATGAGCAGAATGTGGCTTACTCAGGGGCATACAACCAGACTGTCATCGAACTACACGCAACTCTTGCCCAGGGAAGGATCAGGGCTCATCAGGAGGCCGGCCAGTGGCTTCGTTACTATGGCAGCTCTGCTCCCTGGCTCATAAGGCATCCAGTGGAGGATTTGCTATTGTCACATCAAAGGGTAACTCTGTAGTGACCGTAATAGGAAGCTGAGGGCTGCTTATCTCCTGCAGCCAAAAAGACACAGAAGGGAAGGACCTGTCACTTCTGAGTTCTTCATCATATTCCTATTTTTCAGCATCATTTAGGTGTAAAATCCTGGCTTTCACAAAGGCATATACTTTCTGAAAATGGGAACATCCAAATGAGAGAGACAGAATGGGCCACAGACCAGAGCTCTCCCTGAAAATGACATGCCAATTCTCACTTCCATGTCTGCCAGCCTTCCTTCCTGCCTGTCTGCCTTCCTCCTTTGCAGCAGACCATTTCTGAACATCTGCGTTTCCACTGAGCACTGTGCTAGGCACTGGGGATGCTGCTGTCAGCAAAGAGACACCGTCCTTGCCTTTGAGCCACTCCTAATGTCTGGGACACGCCGTCACTCTACATTTTCAGGCCCAGCTAATGATCTATACTCCTTGGGGCGGGACTAGTGCCTTGGAACCTTGTGAAACTTAGGAGCTGCATACATACGCACATTCACATCTATACATGTACATAGATCCGTAGTACCTCTCACTAATTAAATTGCACAATTCTCCATGGTAGACATTTAAAAAAATCTTATGCCTTTTAAAATATCCTCAGGGTTTAGCATTTAAGAAATGTTTATTGAGGATTATGATGACATTGATAAAATGTTAAGAATTTATAACAGCATATGAATCCACTTTTCAACAGATTAATAAGACACGAGAAATGGCTTCATGGGATGTTTTCAAAATGAAAAAAAACAAACAAACAATTAAGTATTATTTCTACCTCTACAAGAGAAAGTATGACTATAAAAACCAAAGAGGTGCTTGATTCAATACTTATACAAATGATGAAGCAGAAACCCTGCTTATGCCCCCTAATATTTTAAATGCTTCAGATAAAAGTCCTGCATTAAAAAATCCAATATAAATATATCTTTAAGTCTATTTAATTAAAAACAAGAGAAACATATGTGAAACCTAACACCTGTTTATTTAAAATTTTGGACATGTGGCTTATAGGAAAGAAAAAAAAAGTTGTTTTAAGGACACTTTCAATTATTCTAGAGCTCCATCTAGTGAAAAATATCTAATTTATTATTCTTCACAAACTCAGGGGCATAAAAATGAAAATAAAAATGCTTTATTTGCCTCATTTCATGCGTGTTCATTGTAGAGGAAGGTAGGCTTCCTTACAACCGTAGTTCAGGAGAAAAACAGTTCACCAAATTGGAAATAAAATATTATTCAATGAATCCCTATATTATAACTTTTTGCTCTCTCCAAAGAGTAAGCTTTGCTGTATGTAGTTTTTAACTGTAATCCAAAGAGATTGTTCTGATTTCAAAATCAAAGTGCTGACTTTAATCATCAAGGTGATGGTACACCTTTCTTTCAGAGGTGATCCAAAGAGTTACAGATGAATGTAAATGGCAGAACACACACCTGCAGAACCGCCTCTCTTTCTTCATCGGAGAGCCTTTTCATAGCTGCTTTCTTAAGGTTTTCCTGGATATAACGATCATATTCTTCTTGGGCTTTCTTTATTTCCTCGTTTCGCCTACATATGTATTCAGGTGTGACACCATAATCCTAAGAAGATTTTGCAGAAAAAAGTAATCAATATTTTGTATGCAATCTTATATATATGTACATATCAACTGATGATGGGAGAAAAAGAAATGGTACAGACTTAAAGCCTTTGCTCAAAACTCTGTAAATTGACAAAATTCAGTGATTTTTTACCCCCCCCCCCCACCCGTTGAGAGCTAGTAGATTTCTGCCTTTTAAAATGGAGTTGTTATTGGCCAGGCATGGTGGCTCACACCTGCAATCCCGGCACTTTGGGAGGCTGAGGGGAGTGGATCACTTGAGGTCAGGAGTTTGAGACCAGCCTGGCTAACATGGTGAAATCCCGTCTCTACTAAAAATACAAAAATTAGCTGGGCATTGTGGCATGTACTGGTAGTCCCAGCTATTCAGGTCGCTGAGGCATGACAATCTCTTGAATTCAGGTGGCTGGGAGGTGGAGGTTACAGTGAGCAAAGATGGTGCCACTGCGCTCCAGCCTGAGTGTCAGAGTGTGACTCCATCTCTAAATAAATAAATAAATAAATAAATAAATGGATGGAGTTGTTATTGCAGTTGCTTGTTTTTCCTTTTCTGAATGTTTCCCACCCCTATTCTTGGCTGATATTTTACTCCTAAGAGTTGGCTTTTCTACCTTCTATGTTCTTCAGTTTTTACCTGAAACATCTTGAATATTTTGAAGTCTCTTTTTTGTGGTCTTGTTAAAGAAAAGACAAAATCTTCCAAAACATTATAAAAACATGCCCCCATCCTGTGCCTGTAAAAACCCCCAAGACCCTAGCAGGCAGGCACACAAATGGCTGCACGTCGAGAGGAACACATCAATGGAAGAACGTATAAATGGAGGCGGTCGAGAGAAGCATGCCAACATAAGAGCACACCGTTGAGCACTGGCATGCTGGCAGGCCATTGACCAGTGGAACAACACGGAGTTTGGCCGGGGTGGTGGGAGGAAAGCCCGAGTCACAGAGCTGCCCGGCTCCAGGGAAAATCCATCTCCCTTCGGGCTCCCCCATCTGCTGAGAGCTACTTCCACTCAATAACACCTTGCGCTCATTCTCCAAGCCCACATGTGATCCAATTCTTCCAGTATACCAAGGCAAGAATCCTGGGATACAAAAAGTCCTTTGGAAGCCCTCTGCCCTTGTGATAAGGCAGGGAGTCTAATTGAGAAAACACAAGCCGCCTATGGACAGCTAAATTAAAAGAGCACACCCTGTAACACATGCCCGCTGGGGCTTCAGGAGCTGCCAACATTGACCCATAGACACTGCTGTGGAGTCAGAGCCCCACAATCTGCCCATCTGCATGCTTCCCCTAGAGGTCTAAGCAGTGGGGCATCGAAGAAGTGAGCCACAGCCCTATGGTACACCCTGCAAGGGGAATAAGACAACTTCTCCCGTTTCACAGCGACTGACAGTGAAACCATCAGCTATGATTCTTTCAGCTTAGTAAATGCGTTTGATTTCACCATGTGTAGAAACAGGACTACTATGTATTCCTTCTTTAAAAAATATTTGAGAATGTACTTGGTGTTAGGTATACTGGTGAATAAAAAAGGCAAATTTCTGTCTTCAGGGAATTTGCATTCTATGGTGACAGAGATTCACCAAAAATGGAGAATGAAATAATATATATGTGCTCTGAAGTAAAATAAATAAGGATAGTGAGGGAAAAGAAAATACTAGGGACTATTTTAGATAAACAAGGAGGTCGGGAAGGAACTCGCTGAAGCAGCAGCAGTTGGGAGGTATGGTAGTCATTAAAATTCTAACAAATATTCTGTTTTCCTTTTGGACACTTGGTAGGACAACACTTTGCTGTGTTGTCCTCATCAAGTAAGATGTAGCCATATGCCCCGAATTGCTCAGTGTCAGTGGAGGTGACTTCTGCCACTTCTGGATAGAAGCCTTAAGAATTAGTGGATGACTTGCTGTGTCTTTTCCTGTCTGGTCTAGTGACAAGCAATGTTTAGATTTTTCTGGGGCCTGGAAGAAGGAAAAGAAGCAGAGCCTGTAACAACCCTCAAAGGGCATGTGGCAAAAGCAAACAATAACACTTTGTGGTTTTAAGTTACTGAAATTTGGGGGTTGTTTGTCATCACAGTGTAACTTAACCCATCCTGACTGAACCAGGGATAGAAATCCTAGATATAAATGTGTTCTGGAAGCTGCAGAGGACAACACAAATAGACTCTGGGAGCCCAGTATTCTGAGCAGTTGGTGCAGTGAGACAGGCCAATCCACTTTGGAAAACACTGAGGGAAATACCTCATTACAACTTAATAACAATAATGGAGCTTCATCATGATGATTCTGCAGGATCACAAAAAGATTAAGTTATATTTGGCATACTCTGTTTAAGAAGGAGAATGACTGGGCACAGTGGCTCATGCCTGCAACCCCAGCACTTTGGGACAGCTAGGCAGGAGAACTGTTTGAGCCCAAAAGTTCAAGACCAGCCTGGGCAACATAGTGAGACTCCCATCTCTAAAAAAAATTAAATTACATTTTCTTTTAAAAAGAAAGGGAATGGCATGATACAGTTCAGAAAAAAACTCACAAATGAGCAAAAGCGTCAATGATCTGAAATATTTCTATGGGCTGAATCACCGGAGGCTAATGCATACTGTTAATAAAATTGCATATATTATAATATTTACTCTTTGTTCTTTTATTAGGTGTCATATTTTGTGCCAAGTGCTCAATATATTTTATATTATTTAATCCTCACTACGACCCTGTGATAAATCCAATGGATTGTTGGAAATCACCGTTACTAAGTGGCAGAGTTACAATTTGAAATAATGTCTTTACTACTATTGCTAAATACCTCATGTGATCATCTATCCTTGCTTGTTTTCAGAAATCGTTTCTCATGGTATGAATGGCATATAATTCACTTGGAACTGAAACAGGAGTTCACTCATTTTATAAAAATATGACATTGACTTTAAAAGAATTTATTTACTATCTCACCTACCAATAATAGATCTTTAAAACTTAACTCTGATAAGGGAAAAGTAAATTGAGTAAGTCTTTCGTGAGCACTGATTGCTAGTCAGCAACACCAAAAGGACATTATGTACATGGTGCTTTCATGGCTTGGTAAATGCGCATAGACAGATCTGGTATTTTTCTGTTTCCAGGATGGATTCTTCAAATTTCCTGTTGAAGTTAGAAAATGCAATAAAGTGGACAGCTTAGAGAGCAGCCAGAAGGAGGGGCAGAGTGTGTGGCAGGTGGTGGCACGACCATCGAAGACTTTTCATATAATCATGGAGAAAAAATGGATTGGAAGTGGCTTTAAGAGCCAGGAGAGTGAGTTTTCCACTTTTCCCTATCCTGTGGGACAAGGAGTATAAAACAGTTTCCAGGGGCCACAGAAGGAGGAAGTACCTGGAGAAGCCTGAAGTAACTTTATTGGCTTATCCTGCAAACTCCTAGATTCCTGAGAAGACAGTGTCCTCTGAAAACAGCCTTGAGGGTCCTGTTTTGATTTTCCTCTGGCATTGGATTCATCACGGTAGATCGTTGGACTCTTTAATTCAAGGCCCCTGTACATCACTATTGCAGTTTCTTTTCTTTTGTTCTTTTATCTCTCTTCCTTTTTCCTTATCTGTCTCTTCCTTTTTCCTTCTGTCCTTTCCTTTCTCCCTCCCTTCCTTCATTTCTTCTTGACGCAACTTATTATTTAGAAATTTGCACTCTTTTTGTTTGTTTGTTTTTTGACAGAGTCTCGCCCTGTCACCCAGGCTGGAGTACAGTGACACAACCTTGGCTCACTGTAACCTCTGCCTCCTGGGATCAAGCGATTGTTGTGCCTTAGCCACCCAAGTAGCTGGGATTCCAGGCACACACCACCATGTCTGGCTAATTTTTGTACTTTTAGTAGAGATGGGGTGTCACCACATTGCCCAGGATGGACTTGAACTCCCGACCTCGAGCAATCCACCCGGCCTTCTAAAGTGCTGGGATTACAGGTGTGAGCCACTGTGCCCAGAATGCTTTCATATTTTGTGTATTTCAAGCACTTTTAAGCTCTATAAGTATGCAAAATAAAGTAGGATTAAATAAGATTTTTGTAAACTTTTTTATTTTAAAGATCTGTATTTGGCTGGGCGCAGTGGCTTATGTCTGCAATCCCAGCACTTCCGGAGGCTGAGGCGGGCAGATCACTTGAGGTCAGAAGTCAAGCCCAGCCTGGCCAACATGGTAAAACCCCCTCTCTACTAAAAATACAAAAATTAACCAGGCCTGGTGGTGCATGCCTGTAATCCCAGCTACTTTGGAGGCTGAGAGAGGAGAATCACTCGAATTGGAAGCTGGAAGTTGCAGTGAGCTGAGATTGCACCATTGCACTCCAGCCTAGGAAGCAGCATGAGAATATGTCTCAAAAAAAACCACAAAAAAACTCTATATTTAAACTATAATGTTCACCAATGAAATTATACGCCTTTTCAGATACAAATGAAGGACCCAAAACGACTAGATTATTGTACAGTACTTTCAAGTCTTCACCCAAAACCCAAAACCAAATAAATATATTCATGTTAAAATAGGAATGTGAATTATTTATACTACACTGATGAGATGGATGGCTCTAAAGCTGCATTCTGCTTCATTTTTCTTATTCAGCTGCCAAGTTACTACAATTAATGACTAAATCTTAAGACCATCTGACAGCTTATTCCTTCTAGATTTACAGTAATGACTGCTTTTAGTGACATTTCCACCTAACCAAAAATATCTTTCAGAGAATGTTTATTGAAATTGTTAAATATATTGATAATCAAAATTAAGGAAAACAATAACTTTTATCTACTGAACTATACGGAATTGTTTACTACGAGTTCTTTGTAACTTTATCACATTAGATTTGGACCAAACACAGATTGCAGAAGAATGAGAATCAGCAACGTAGACAATGTGTTCAATGAGAGCACTAATCCTGATCATATAGATGATCACCAGGAACACCATATTTAAATTATTTGAATCTCAGCCCTCTCATTAATATACCACAAGGCTACCTTTTTATTGATGTACTTTGGAACTAGTCCTGAAGGCTCAACATCATGCTTGTCTCCCGTTCTTTTATCAACATAAATTGGTTTAGGCTTTTTAGCCACTCCCATGATGACATCGGCTGCATTTGTATTTATAAAATTTTTTCCACTCTGTATTCCCATGACAGGATGGTCAGTCCTCAATGGCACAGCAGGCTTTTTGGGCATGTTCCGATCAAACTTTTTTTCTGTTAAATATAACATTTCTTTGTTAGTATTAAACTACAAACACTGCTACTCAGTACTATTTATAATATCCAGATATTTTACCACTTGTATATTTAAGTTTTAGTCATAATATATTTAAATATTTAAGATAGAAGTTTATACTTATCCTCAAACTCATTGACTTGTGGATATTAAATATGCACAGCTTTTTACCTGTCAATCATGCCTCAATAAAATAATTTTTTAAAAAGAAAAAAAGTCAGTAATTAAAATGGAAATACATTAAGGGCAACATAATTAATTAGTATGTTGAGAAGGCTAGGCACGGTGGCTCATGCCTGTAATCCCAGCACTTTGGGAGGTTGAGGTGGGCAGATCACTTGAACTCAGGAGTTCGAGACCAGTCTTGGCAACATGGTGAAACCCCATCTCTGCAAAAAATGCAAAGTTAGCCAAGCATGATGGTGTGCACCTGTAGTCCCAGGTACTCAGGAGGCTGAGGTGGGAGGATTGTTTCAGCCTGGGAGGCAGAGGTTGCAGTGAACCGAGATCGTGCCATTGTACTCCAGCCTGGGTGACAAAGTGACATTGTGTCTCAAAAAAGATCACATACACACACACACACACGCACACATACATATGAACAGTATATAAATACACGGAAGAAGTATTTCTTGCTTATTGGCCATTTTTACACAGCCTCTTCAGCTTGATCATTCCCATCGATCTATTTTGATATAGCCAAATGGTTTGCCACAATGCAAAAACGTGAAATAATTTATTTTTAAGAACTGAAAGCAACAGCTATCTTGACAATGCCTTATTCCAATTTTAACCCCATCACCATTACTAAGGACTGACTTTATTCATTTATGCATAATTTGACCTTTATTATGAGTTTATATAACTTTTATTATCAGCAAAGCCAATACTTACTGTTAAGTCCATGAACTGGATTAGCCTCTTGTTAGGGGCTGAGTTATGTCCTCCTGGAATTCACATGTTGAAGCCCTAACCCCCAGTATCTCAGAATGTAACAGTATTTATAGAAAGGGTCTTTAAAGAGGTAATTAAGTCAAGATGAGGTCATTAGAGAAGGCTCTGATCCAATATGACTGGTGTCCTTAGAAGAGGAAATTTGAACACAGACATACATATAAGGAAGAACGTGTAAAGATACAGAGAAAAGATAACCATCTACAAGCCAATGAGAGATGCTTTAAAGAAACCAACCCTGCTGGGTGTGGTGTTGCATGCCTGCAGTCCCAGCTACTTGGGAGGCTGAGTGGGAGGATCGCTTGAAACCAGGAGTGTGAGGCTGCAGTGTGCTTTCATCATGCCTATGAAGAGCCACCACTCACTCCAGCCTGTGCAACATAGACATCTCTAATAATAAAAACAAACAAAAATACCCCCCAAAAAGGAAAGCAAAAATAAACTAATCCTCTGACACCTTGATATTGGACTTCTAGTTCTCCAGAACTGTCCTCCAGAACTGTCATTGGACTGAGTTTTTAAAGCTCTTGCAAAACCCTGCATGTCTTCCTTTTTTTCTCTCTCTTTTTTTGAGACAGGGTCTCACTCTGTTACCCAGGCTGGAGTGCAGTGGTGCAATCATAGCTCACTGCAGCCTCAACTTCCTGGGCTCAGGTGATCCTCCCACCTCAGCCTCCCGTATAGCTGGGATCACAGATGTGCGTCAGCACACCTAGCTAATTAAAAAAATATTTTTATAGAGATAGGGTCTCACTTTGTTGCTCAGGTTGGTCTCATACTCCTGGGCTAAAGCAATCCTCCTGTCTTGGCCTCCCAAAATGCTGGGATTGCACTCATGAGCCACTGTGCCCAGCCCTAACACCCCGAATTGATGAATTACTCTAAAGGTCAATGAAATTTTGGGTTTGCTTTTGCCTTAAAATGTTTATAAAATGATAGGCTTCTTCCTTTATTTCTTATTTGACACAAAGGATATATATATATAGAGTTGTGTTATATCATATGTTTAACCCTAGAGAGGCTATATGAAGACCCAAGGGATACCAGTGGTCCTAAGGCATTGAAAGCATCAAATTCATTTTAAGATTTTCCTATATTCTCAAATGGTATTGTTAGTCATAGAATGCTGGGGCACAACAGGCCAAGACTAGAGGAAGATACAAAAGAGACTTCTGAAGTCACGAATGAAGGATGAATGTTGTATTTTCACACTTGCTTCTTCCATCTTGCCATCTTGCCTCATAGTGCCCTTACCCTTTGTCATGAGATATGGGTTGAGAGAGGATTTGGGGACATTAAATACTGCCATAAAGAGAAGTAGTTTCACTTTTGTTAAAATGTACATCTCTAGCTGGGCTTGAGATGTTGCATTATTTCCTTGAGGCCAGCAGACATAAAAAGCCAACATTTTGAAGAGACAGACTCGTTTCTTTCTGTCCTTTCCTTTTCTTTTTCTTTCCTTTCCCTTCCCTTTCTCCTTCTCCCCTTCCTTCCTTCCTTCCTTCCTTCCTTCCTTCCTTCCTTCCTTCCTTCCTTCCTTCCTTCCTTCCTTCTTTCTTTTCCTTCCTTCCTTCCTTCCCTCCCTCCCCCTCTGCCTCCCTCCCTCCTTCCTTCCTCTTTCTTTCTTTCTTTCTCTCTCTCTCTCTCTCTTTCTCTCCTTCTTTTTTTTTTGAGATTGGGTCTCACTTTGTTGTCCAGGCTGGAAGACAGTGGCTTGATCATAGCTCATGGCAGCTTCGAACTCTTGGCTCAATCGATCCTTCCACATCAGCCTCCAGAGTAGCAAAGACTACAGGTGCATGCCACCACACCTAGCTAATTATTTTTTAAAATTTTTTGTACAGACGGGGTCTTGCTGTATTGCCCAGGTGCTCTCTTTTCTTTATTGCCCTAAGACATAACTGGGTTGTGAAGAAATTGCTTCCATGCAAACCTGTCACAGATCACTTTTCATCTACTCTCCCTTTCCCTGATAGCTTTCTTTCCTGAAATCATTCAATAGACTCCATAACTGGGATCAACTCTATAATTTTTGAGGCCCAGTAAAAAATAAAAACACAAGGCTACTTGATCAAAATTTAAAAATTTTAGTACGGCAAGAGTACAGCATTAAAATAGGCATGGGGCCCTAAGCTGGTTCTACCACTTATTCATGAAGCCTCCTTCATTACATTTAACTCATTACAGTCCAGTTGATCTTAGAGGTCTGGAAGAGTAAAAGCCTATACTCAAAAGTGAGTCTAGTAGTTGCTTCAACAACTGGTAGTAATGGTTGTAATTTTCATCTGTTGGAGAAAAGGCCAGACAGGGTTTAGATGCTGGGCAATCTTGCCCATTAGTCAGATACTGTCTCTGGGGTCTTGACTCTTCCTATAATTGTTGTTTATAATTGAAGCCCCGCAGCTAGGGACTAAGATGGTGGGGCATGTGGGCTTCATTGGATAGTCCAAACCCAATCAAAAGTCTATTTGGGGGGCAATTTATCATTCTCCATTCTCTTTTTCTGCTCCATTCTCTACTTCCACTTTCTTCTAGTCAAATTCTGTTTAATATGAGGTAAAGCTGCTATCACCTGTGCACGTTTAATATTCATCAACAATACAATAATAGTTAAATCACCTGCTAAAGCTTTTAATATTAAAAAGAAAGCATGATAAAACCTACTGGGTGGTAGAGTTTTTTCCTTTGAATGTTTCTTTAGGAAATCTTTTGGAGAAGGTACTTCAACTTTTGCTGGTCCCATAGTTTTCATTGCAGTTTTAGCTTTTTGCATGTCATCTTTTACAGTTGCCTTAAAAATGGATATGTACCTAAAATTAAATGTAAAAAGTTGTAGCATTTATATTTCTAGTAAAAATTACTTAAAGTTTAAATTTCACATTTTAATTTATTTAAGTCTACATTCATATGGAGAAGCATAATCATAAAACACACTTACCTGAGCCCTGTCCATCAGGCTTAGAAAAACTAGATGGAAGCTCTGCTCTAAGAAAGAGGTGCTAGGGCAAAATTGTTCATAGTATTTCCTTATTATCCTTTGAACATCTGTAGCATTGATAGTGATGTCACTCCTCTCATTCTTGATGTTAGTAATTTGTGTTCTCTGTCTTTCTCTTTCTCTTTCTGCTGATCAGTCTGGCGAGGGGTCTATTAATTTTATCAATCTTCTCATAGAACCAGAATTTCATTGATATTTTCCAGTGTTCATGTTTTCCATTTCAATGATATCTGCACTTATTTTTACTATTTCTTCTTACTTTGGTTTTAATTTGTTTTTCTTTTTTTACTTTCTTAAGGTACAAGTTTAGGTTTTTTATTTTGAACTTTAATACTTTTGAGGTCTTCTTTGATTTAGAAGTTTGTTTATACATGTTTAGTTTTCATAGATTTGGGATTTTCCAGATATCTAATTGATTTCAGATATATTTCCATTGTGGCTAGAGAATATACTTTGTATGATTTCAATTCTTTTAAATTTTCTGACATTTGTTTTATGGCACAAAGTATGTTCTACTTTAGTAAATGTTCCGTATACACTTGAAAAGAAAGTATATTGTGCCACTGTTGGCTGGAGTGTTCTATAAATGACAATTATGTCAAACTGAAAGTATCTTCAAATGTACTGTATCCTTCCTGATTTTGTCTATTCTATTAATTATTGAAAAAGAGATGTTAAGATCTCCGACTGTAATTGTGGATTTGGCTATTTCTTCTTTCAATTAAAAGAGTTTTTGCTTTATGTATTTTGAAGCTCTGTTTGTAGGTGCATAGCATTTAGGATTGTTATATCTTCTTGAAAAACAGATCACTTCATCACTACAAAATAACATTCTTTATTCCTTTTAAAATTCTTTGCTCTAGATTCTACTCTGTCTGATATTATGGTAGCTACTCAAGCATCCCTTTGACTTGCAATAGTATATGTTTTTCCATTCTTGGACTTTCTATTTGTCTGAGTTTTCCTATAGACTGCATAAAAATTTTATCCAGCCAACAATTACTTTTGTTTAGTATGTTTATACAATTCACTTTTAATGTGATTTTAAAGATTTGTTTCTGCTTAAATTTTCCAGCTTGCTGTTTTATAAATATCCCCTTGCTCATTCTTTCTATCTTGCTTTTTGTTTTGTTTTGTTTGGTTTTGTGGAAACTGCAGCTTTCCAGTATACAGGTTTAACTTATCAGAGCCTACTTTCAAGTAATATTATAGCATTTTATATATGGTATGAGAACCTTTCAAAAGAATACTTGCATCCAACCCCACCCTTGTCCTAGTGTTGTAATATATTTTACTTTTCTGTGTGGTATAAAAATCCATAAATGATTGTGATTATGTTTCCTTTATATAATTATATTTTAAATATATTTGAAAAAATCTTGAATATTCACACATATATTTGCCATTTCCAGTGTTCTTTATTCTGCTGTATAAACCCATATTTCCAACGGATACCATTCCTTCTCCATAAAGGACCTTTTTAAACTTCTGGCTTCCACTGTTTCTAATGATACATTTGCTGTCCTTTCTTCTTCTTCTTCTATATAATTTTTCTTTTTTTCCTCTGGCTGTTTTAAACTTTTTTTCTCTTTATTAATAGTTTTAATAAGTTTGATGATAATGTCTCTTGGTATGATTTTTTTTTTTCTACTTGGGGTTAACTGTGATTCTTGGATTTTTAGATTTTGAGATTTCATCAAATTTGACAAATTTTTAACCTTTATTCAAATATTTCTTCTGTTTCCTCATCCGTTTTCTCCTCTTCCATGATTCTTTGACTGCTTGATATTGTTCAAGCCTCATTGATTCTCTGCTTTCCTTTTCAGTCTATTTTTTCTCTGTATTTCATTTTGCATTGTTATATTACTGTGTCTTCAAATTCACCTAAATTTTCTTTTTCAGTGTCTTAGCTGCTGTTAATCCAATCTATTACTTACAGCTACATTTTTTACATGGTATTCTTTATGGTCAGAAGTTAGATTTGGATCTCTCCTTCTATTTCTTTCCCCATCTTGGTTCATGCTCTCTTGTACCTTTTGAATACATGATGAATATTTAAAATAACTGTTTTAAGGTCTTCTCTGCTGATTCTCTCATCTGTGTCATTTCTGTGTCTGTCTTTACTATGTTTTCTCTTGGTTATGCATTATATTTTCCTGCTTCTTTGTATGCCTGGTAATTTTTGATTGGATGCCAAACATTGTGAATTTTACATTGCTTGCTGCTGAATTTTTCTCTTCTTTCTCTCTTTTCTGGTGTTCTTTAAATTTTTTCCTTAGCCTTTTTCTGGGATTCAGTTACGATAGTTGGAAACAGGGTGATCATTTTAAAGCTTGCTTTAAGTGTTGGGGTAATTCCACAAGTGCTTTCAGTCTATTTTGAATTTGGCCCCACTACTGAGGCAATATACTTCTGAATGCACTACTCAATGCCCTGTGTATTAGGAGGTGTCTCCACCTGGGCTGGTGTGAACACGAACTTTACCTGGCGCTACTGCTTTCTGTTGGTTATTTCCTTGGCCTTGGTGTTTCATTACATACGTGTGCTATCAACCAAAGACTTTAGGGAAATCCTTGTTTGTATTTCCACAGTCCTGTCTCTATGCAGCTCTCCTCTCTGGTACTCCATGCTATGAATTCTAGCAGCTTTGGCCTTCACAAACTCTGAGTTCTGTCTCCTTAACTCATGGAGACTCCTAGGCTTTGTTTTAATTTTTCCTTCAGGATCTTGGCCTGGAAATTCTCTCCAGAGAGTATGCTGGGGCAATCGTAGGGTTTTCCTCACTTGTTTCTCTTCTGTTATGGATGACTGCTCTGTGTTGTCTATTGTTCAGTGTCTGATAACTATTGTTTCATATATTTTTTTCTGGTGTTCTGGTTATTTAAGTCGAGAAGATAAATCCTATCTTTGGTTGAAAGCAAAAGTTCAGCGATACTGTTTGTAACAACTTGTATTATCTTATTCCTTATGTAGATAGACTTATTTGGAGACACATTATTGTTTTTTTTCCTTTTAGGAGCCTTGCCTCAATCCTGAACTTAAAGGCTGGGAATCAATTATAGTCCACACTGAATGAGCTCATTAGATACTTTCAAGAAATAATGTTCAAGCCAAATCTGTGCCTTGAAATGCCCATAGAAGTTGGGGTTGGCAGATACGGTCTCGTGATTAAGAAGATAATTTCATTTGGGGTAAAAAAAAGGTGTCTCTACTCCCATCTCTTTTAAATTTGTAAACCCATGATTCAGTATGTTTTTGTGTAGGTATATGAACTGAAAGCCTGTCCATCTATTATAGAAAATAAGATACTCTATTTTATATAAATTATATTTTCCAAATTACAAAAATAACATTAATAAGTAAATTAAAATCTAGGTCTCCTCCAGCTCTCCAAGAAATTTTCCAGAATAAATTCAATTTCAGTGTTTCTTTCTTTCCTTCTTTTTTTTTTTTTTTTTTGTCTGCTCTGTTGCCCAGGCTGAAGTGCAGTGGTGTGATCTTAACTCACTGTAACCTCTGCCTTCTGGGTTCAAATGATTCTCGTGCCTCAGCCTCCTGAGTAGCTGGGACTACAGGCACGCATCACCATGCCTGGCTGATTTTTGTATTTTTAGTAGGGGCAGGGTTTCACCACATTGGCCAGGATGGTCTGGAACTCCTGGCCTCAAGTAATCCACCTACCTTGGCCTCCCAACGTGCTGGGATAACAGATGTGAGCCACCATGCCAAGCCTGTGTTCCTATTTTTGTACGAATTGCAACCAGATTTTAAAAACTTAATATAGTGTGATATCTTAATACACATAAAGCTTATTCTTTCTGTTAAATAGCTGCATTTTATTCCATTTTCTGAATGGTGTGGTTTTATTATAAAGATCTAATGGTGACTTTATTAGATAATTGGCTCTATTTTCTTTTAAGTTCAGGGATACATGTGCAGATTTGTTATATAGGTAAACATGCGTTACGGGGGTTTGTTGGACAGATTATTTCATCACGCAGGTATTAAGCCTAGTACTCATTACTTGTTTTTCCTGATCCTCTCCCTCCTCCCACCCCCAACCTCTGATAGGCCCCAGTGTGTGTTGTTCCCCTCCATGTGTCCATGTGTTATCATCATTTAGCTCCCACTTTAAGTAAGAATTTAGCAGTATTTGGTTTCATGTTCCTGTGTTAGTTTGCTAAGGACAGTACTACCACAGCATTACACTATTGCATGGGACTCTGAACTCTGGAGCCTAGGCTGTGTTAGAAAGTTATCCAAATTATTTATTGAGGAGAATTTTTACATGCACACATCCATGTCCTTGCAAAGGACATGATCTCATTCTTTTTTTATGGCTGAATGGTATCCCGTGGTGTATATGTATCACCTTTTCTTTATCCAGTCTATCACTGATGGGTATTTAGTTGATTCCATGTCTTTGCTACTGTGAATAGTGCTGTAATGAACCTAGGCATGCATGTGTCTTTATAATAGAACAATTTCTATTCCTTTGGGTATATATCCAGTTATGGGATTACTGGGTTGAATGGTATTCCCATCTTTGGGTCTTTGAGGAATCGCCACACCGTCTTCCACAATGGTTGAACTAATTTGCACTCCCATCAGCAGTAAGTGTTCCTTTTTCTCCACAACCTCACCAGTATCTTTTGAATAATGGCCATTCTGATTGGTGTGAGATGGTATCTCATTGTAGTTTTGATTTGCATTTCTTTAATGATCAGTGATGTTGAGCTTTTTTTCATATGATTGTTGGTTGCATGTATGTCTTCTTTTGAGAAGTGTCTGTTCATGTCCTTTGCCCACTTTTTTAATAGCATTATTTGTTTTGTTCTTGTAAATTTGTTAAAGTTTCTTATAGATGCTGGATATTAGACCATTGTCAGATGCATAGTTTGCAAAAATTTTCTCCCATTCTGTAGGTTGTTTACTCTGTTGATGGTTTCTTTTCCTGTGCAGAAGCTCTTTAGTTTAATTAGATCCCATATGTCAATTTTTGCTTTTGTTGCCACTGCTTTTGGCATCTTCATCATGAAATCTTTGCCCATGCCTATGTCCTGAATGGTATTGCCTAACTTCTCCTCCAGGGTTTTTACAGTTTTGGGTTTTACATTTAAGTCTTTAATCCACCTTGAGTTAATTTTTGTATATGGTTAAAGGAAGGGGTCCAGTTTCATTCTTCTGCACATGGCTAGCCAGTTCTCCCAGCACCATTTATTGAACAGGGAGTCCTTTTCTCACTGCTTGTTTTTGTCAGGTTTGTAAAGGATCAGATAGTTGTAAGTGGGCAGTCTTATTTCTGGGTTCTCTATTCTGTTCCATTGATCTCTGTGTCTGTTCTTGTACCAGTACCATGCTGCTTTGGTTACTGCAGCCCTGTAGTATAGTTTGAAGTCAGGCAGTGTGATGGATAATTGGCTCTATTTTCTATTTATTATCAGAATTGTTAGATACAGGCTAAAGATAAGTTATTCTCAAACTAAAATTGTCATCTTCAAAAAACATATCAAAACTGTATTTTACTGCCAATAATCACCATGTAGTAAGTCCCATCATTAAGATAGATTTACATTTTTAAAACCATTTATTTTAAAGGGCACACAAATAAATGATATTGCCCAATAAGTTGAGATAGTTTGAAAGTGCTTAATTGAGATTTTTTTTTTCCTCTAATGGGCAAAATGGGCATCTGATTAACAACTTTTCTTTTTCAATTTTTGGCCAGTATTATTGCAGCATTACACTATTGTGTGGGACTCTGAACTCTGGAACCTAGGCTGTGCTAGAAAGTCATCCAAATTATTTCTTGAGAATTTTTAGATGTACACAGATACCCTTTAAGACCCCCTACAGACTCGAAATGAGAGTGTTCAATTCAGGCTCATGTCTATATCAAGTAACTAAATTTTCAAAAATGGATGCCAATTCCTCCCCCAGCCTCGTTGTCTGTCATAGCTCTGCTCTGCACTTACTTGACAACACAGACATATGTCATTGAGTATAATGATGATCTTAGTGCTGCTCAATACCTCTCACAAGCTGTTGAGTGAAATCATACATGGAATATCAAAAGACTATGTAGTTAATGTATTCATCTACATCTGTGCTGTGTAATACAGCCACATGTGGATATTGAGCACTTGAAATGTGGCTGGTGCCACATGCTGAAATCACAGTATTTTAGATATATTGCATTAAATAAACTACATAACGTAAATTTTTCCTGTTATTTCTACTTTTAAAAGTGACTATTAGAAACATTTAAATTACATATATGATTCTCATTACATTTCTGTTATACTGTGCTGATCTAGATAGCAGGAAAATCTATCCTTGAATTAAACTATATAGTCAGATAGCTGCACACCCAGAGTACAACACATTGCTGTCTCCAAAACTGCTTTGGTTAAGTTATGTTATCGTACTGGGATACTGATATATAATGAGGGCAATATTAGACTTATGAAACTCAGTACATTTAGTGTAAAAGTGCGGCTGAAATCTTTATTATATTACACACATGGTCTCCTCTCTCCATGAATCCTGGCGGAAGTGTATTTGTGGCAGCACACCAAGAACATGTGTGCTCCTCTTTGGCTACTGCTTTGCTTTTGTCTTCGGACAATGTGACTTAGAGTGTAATTGAATTTTAAAGAAGCATGGGAAGCATCTTTCTTCCTTTGTGGGCTGGCTGCTTAACTAATAGAGTCAAATTTGTTTCAGACTTTAAGCAAATGTACATGATTTTAAAGCGTACATTTCATGTAGGTCCTCATTTGTAGCTTTACTATTCTATCATAAATTTCCCACTTGCTTTGATAGCCTCATCAAAAACACTTATTTTATTAGAACAAGGTTGTGTATAAACACCAAATAGTAGCTGATATACAATAAGTTATCAAAAATTAAACAATTATAGATGTTACTGAAACAAAAAAGACTCAGTTTGTTTAATTGACTCAGGCTAAAAGACTGTGCAAACCAATTAAAGTTATGAGCTTTGGTTTTAGATTTGTGTCTCCATCTCAGCTCTTGTTCTTCATCATTGCCTCAACTTCTGGGCCGGAGATTTTTCTTCTGTAACAAGGGGATACTACTACATATCCCATAAGATTCTTGTGAAAAGAGCAATAACTGGCATATTTTAAATTCTAATACATTGAACATATTGCTATTAATAGTAATAGTATTCTTGTGGTTATGATTATTATTGGATATCCATCCTGATAAAATGTTTTAACCCTTTACTTGATTTTACCTGTGTCCTGGAAGACACAGTCTTATTCTGTAAAAATTTGAGTCATCATGTCTAGGTGGTTATAACAGACTGACATATTTCCCTGATCTGCAAAAGTGAATTCTCATATACAATATATTGTTAGTATTGCTTAAGATATTAAACCTTATTCTGTAACGGAATAATCTAAAAAAATGAGTCTAACATTCACAAAAGCTCACTTACACATTTCCTTGGCAACTGATTTTAAGAAATATTGTTGTCATATTTTCTTCTCTCAACATTTTTGTGTATATATCAAATGCCAGAGAGGTGTGCTAATACCTTTTACCACATGTTATATTATGTATAGGTTTCTAAATTAGAGGCAGTAACTCAAAATATACATTAAGCCAGTAAATGCAGATGGAAGCCACAATGTTCCTTGCTGAAAAAAATTCTGTATCTGGTTGTCTGTCCCCTCATCCATATGCCTGAAGGGAAAGGTGCCTTTTGAATTACCCTGTTAACCACATAGTTTTCCAGGCCTTCAATTCTTCTACATTCTTCAGGTAATTCTATTAATTATAACACATCTTCATTTGTGTGCCTGTGATATATATATGTCTATATAAAACATAATATGAATAAATATAAATATATGAGATACATAAGCATGAGAAGGGCAGTTGGACAAAATGTAAGAGATGAAGAGAAGTATTATTGTGGGTCTGCAGAGACTGCCTAGCCAGATGAAAAACACATTCTAACACTTAAATTCTAACACTAAACACTAAAATAGTTACTAACACTAATCATAATGCTCAGAGACCATATATTGCAGCAATGGAATTTTAGCATAAAATGTCATCATGCCAAACAAAAAGAGACTTTGGAATAGTCTAGACTTTCTTTGAATATAAGTTAATTAAAAGGGTTACTGCTTTCCTTGATTAAATTCTTGGCTGTAATTAGTTAGCAAAGTGGGTAAGACAAGAAACTCTGGATCAAAAGAAAATGACCATGTCACCTAAGAGTTCCTAATAGTCAAGGAACAGATTTCACAGCAAAGTCAGATACACAACCATACTTGAAACAAAGAGACGTTATAAAGACTTCAGAACATATAAGTGTTAACAATATTGACACTGCATAAAGCAGAAGGTAGTCCAAGAAGAATGGGAAGCTCCAAAAATGAAATTCTGATTATGTGTTACAATTAATCACAATGAAAAACAGAACCACGTTAAACAAAAACTAGTGGTGTTCACTGCATTAAATATTCTCATTTTCAAAAAGTATGCATGCAGAAATTCTACACTATAGAGCCTGATGACAATTTCTGTAAGAGTCGTAGAGAGAATTTTTATTACATTCATAGAGAAGCAATGATTGCATAAGGCCATTTGGAGTTTCAGGTCACCACAAACGAAAATCAATTAAAAAATAAGATTATTTGATAAATAGATTAGGGAAATATTTTAGACATAATAATTTGCATGTTGATGTTAGTGGAGAATCTTGTTAAATCCTTGTTGATAAGGTAGAGAAATATGAGTTAATAGGTTCCCTTTGGTGACTGAACACTCAAAAGTATTGCTATCAGCCTAGAGAGAGGTGTCTGGTAGCCTAGTGAAGTATATAGCACTTGCCGTGTGATATGGTTTGGCTGTGTCCCCATCCAAATCTCATCTTGGATTGTAGCTCCCATAATTCCCATATGTTGTGGGAGGGACCCAGTGGGAGGTAAGTGAATCATGGGGGTGGTCTTTCCCATGCTGTTCTTGGGATAGTGAATAAGCCACATAAGATCTGATGGTTTCATAAAGAGGTGTTCCCCTGAACACACTCTCTTCTTGGCCACTATGTAAGATGTGACTTTGTTCCTCCTTCACCTTCTGCCATGATTGTGAGGCCTCCCCAGCCATGTGGAACTGTGAGTCAAACCTCTTTCCTTTATAAATTACCTAGTCTTGGGTATATGCTTATCAGCAGTGTAGGAACAGACTAATAAGAATAAATTGGTACCAGTAGAGTGGCGTGCTGCTATAAAGATATCCAAAAATGTGAAAGCGACTTTGGAACTGGGTAACAGACCAAGGTTGGAACAGTTTGGAGGACTCAGAAGGGGACAGAAAGATGTGGGAACGTTTGGAACTCCCAGAGACTTGTTGAATGGGTTTGACCAGAATGCTGATAGCGATAAGGACAATAAAGTCCAGGTTGAGGTGGTCTCAGATGGAGATGAGGAACTTGTTGAGAACTGGAATAAAGGTGATTCTTGCTATGTTTTAGCAAAGATACTGGTGGCACTTTGCCCCTGCCCTGAAGATTTGTGGAACTTTGAATTTGAGAGAGATGACTTAGGGCATCTGGTGGAAGAAATTTCTAAGTGGCAAAACATTCAAGAGGTGACTTGATTGCTGTTAAAAGCATTCAGTTTTATGTATTCACAAGGATATGGTATGGAATTGGAACTTAAGCTTAAAGGGAAGCAGAGCATAAAAGTTCAGAAAATTTGCAGCCTGATGATGCAATAGAAAAGAAAAACCCATTTTCTGAGGAGAAATTCAAGCCAGCTGCAGAAATTTGCATAAGGAGAAGCCAAATGTTAATAACCAAAACAATGGGGAAAATGTCTCCAGAGCATGTCAGAGGTCTCCACAGCAGCCCTTCCCATTACAGACCCAGAGACCTAGGAGGGAAAAATGGTTTCATGGGCTGGGCCCAGGGCCTTGCTGCTTTGTGCAACCTTGGGACTTGGTGCCCTGAGTCCCAACCATGGCTAAAAGGGGCCAACGTAGAGCTCACACCATTGCTTCAGAGGGTGCGAGCCCCAAGCCTTGGAGGCTTCCACGTGGTGTTGGGACTGCAGGTGCACAGAAGTCAAGAATTGAGGTTTGGAAACCTCCACCTAGATTTCAGAGGATGTATCAAAATATCTGGATATCTAGGCAAAGATGTGCTTCAGAGGCAGAGCCCTCATGGAGAACTTCTGCTAGGGCAGTGTGGAAGGGAAATGTGGGGTTGAAGTCCCCCAATAGAGTCCCCACTGGGGGCACTACCTAGTGGAGCTGTGAGAAGAGGGCCACTGTTCTCCAGACCTCAGAATGATAAATCCACCAAGAGCTTGCACCATGTACCCAGAAGAGCTGCGGACACTCAACGCCAGCCCATGAAAGCAGCCAGCAGGGGGTCTGTACCCTGCAAAGTCATAGGGGCAGAGCTACCCAAGACCATGGGAACCCATCTCTTGCATCAGTGTGACCTGCATGTGACACATGGAGTCAAAGGAAGTCATTTTGGAACTTAAAGGTTTAATGACTGCCCTATTAGAATCTGGACTTGCAAGGAGCCTATAGCCCCTTTGTTTTGGCCAATTTCTGCCATTTTGAATGGTTATATTTACCCAATGTCTGGACCCCCATTGCATCTGGGAAGTACCTAACTTGCTTTTAATTTTACAGGCCCATAGGCAGAAGGGACTTGCCTGGTCTCAAATGAGACTTTGAACTGTGGACTTATGAGTTAATGCTGAAATGATTTAAGACTTTGGGGGACTGTTGGGAAGGCATGATTGGTTTTGAAATGTGAGGACATGAGATTTGGGAGGGGCTGGGGTAGAATGATATGGTTTGGCTGTGTCCCCACGCAAATCTCATCTTGAATTGATGAGATCCCATAATTCCCACATGTCATGGGAGGGACCTGGTAGGAGGTAATTGAATCATGGGGGTGGGTCTTTTCTGTGCTGCTCTCATGATAGTGAATAAGTCTCATGAGATCTGATGGTTTTATAAAGAGGAGTTCCCCTGCACATACTCTCTTGCCTGCCACCATGTAAGATGTGACTTTGCTCCTCCTTTGCCTTCTGCCATGATTGTAAGGCCTCCTCAGTCATGTGGAACTGTGAGTCAATTAAACCTCTTTTTAAATATAAATTACCCAGTCTTGAGTATGTCTTTATTAGCAGTGTGAGAACAGACGAATATACCATGTTCAATGATAGATAAGAGATATAAAAGACATACTTATTAAATTTGCAAATGACACAAAGCTGGGAAGAATGGTTAACAGAATGTATAAAAGATTCAAATTCAAAATGATCTTCATAGATTAATGAGTTGAGATAAAAAGGAATCAGCTACATAATTAGAGGATGGGAGAGACCAACCTTAGTCAAACTCCATACAGGTTATTTCAATGTGAGCCAACAGTTGGACACGACTGTCAAAATGCTTATGGAAGCTTAGGCTGAATGGATGAAAACATTGTGCCAAGAATTATGGAAAAGAGATAATGGTTTCATGGAATGTTCAGACCATAACTAGAATATTGCTTTAAACAAAATGGAAAGAGGGAATGACTGGAGATATTCAATAACTGCAGACATCAATAAAGGGTGATAGGCCAGGCATAGTGGCTCATGCCTATAATCATAGCACTTTGGGAGGCAGAGGTGGGTTGATTACTGGAGGTCAGGAGTTCAAGACTAGCCTGGCCAACATGGTGAAACCCCGTCTCTACTAAACGTACAAAATTAGCCGGGCATGGTAGCAGGGGCCTGTAATCCCAGCTACTTGGGAGGCTGAGGCAGAAGAATCGCTTGAATCCAGGAGGCAGAGGTTGCAGTGAGCCGAGATGGCACTACTGCACTCCAGCCTGGGCAAAAAGAGTGAAACTCTGTCTCAAAGAAAATTAATTAAAAAAAAAAAAAAGGGTGACAGATTTGGTGAAAATCTTAGAAACCATCTTATGCATCATGAGTAACTCAGATTTTGAAAACTGAATCATGACTTCCCATTGACTTTGAGACTTTCATAACTTAAGTCTCAGCCAATAGTTCAACTGCAGAAAAGTGCCCTTCATCCGATTTTGGTCACATACATTCATCTTCTAAGTTCTCAGTTAGTATCTTCATCTCTCGTTAGGGTTTTCAATGATAAATTTTAGTGTTCATATTTCAGTTCCCCAAAAAGACTGTAAACTCTGAGGCGTGGGAGATCAAAAGGCAGGCAGTTGTCAGAATCTTGACAGTGTAAATTGACTTTAACCTAACAGAAATGATTCTTGTGGCATTACATTTGGGTGCCTCTATTTCCTCTCATCACAAATCTTTCTTCTACTCATTTCTTCATAGTAAAACCAAGAAGTCTGTGCTATCACTTCAACAGCACCAAGAACAGATATACTAGTGCAATATTATACACATAATTGGGGCTCCATTAATGCTTGCCAAATGAATAAAGACTGTTCCTATAAATGTTTTCAGAAAAAAAAAAATCATCTAGATGCAGTAAAACTTTTCAATTTGCCAAAGAACAGAGTACCTACTTAACAAAATAACACTCAAATTCAATATTCTATAGAAATACAATCTACCAATGTGTTACAGAGAGGAGGAGTTTTATCTCGTGTAATATGCAGAAATTTGAAACCAAAAGTTGGTTCAACAATAGACAATTTGAACTCTACTCATAAATTCTGCAACCGTGCGATAACTTACTTTATATTCCTCTTTCCAATCTCTAGATTTTGATATGCTGATGGAAAAGTAATAAATATAGTTACTGCTCTGGTTTAAACCAAATATTTAAAGTTGAACAAGCTGCCTACTTGTTGAGCTATTACCCTAATACTGGTAAAAATAATTGACCATTAGATCTAAAAGGGGCCTTGGATATTATCTAGTACATTTATCTCACAGATCAGTAAACCAATGAAACTTTATCCAAGATCACAAAGACAATCGCTAGGCCTGATTTTCAGTCCGACAAGGTGATGGTATACCAACAAGCGTGATGGTAAAAGACAGGAAACATTTCAAGTCCTAGGAGAGCTGAAATTTTCTCCACTACTTTCTTTGCTCCCCACAGATTTAAGTAAGTTCTAAGAAGTCCCTACAGATGGGAGTAACTGAAGTTCTTCCTTTGCACGTTTTTGAGATTTGGAGAATATAAGAGGTTCTAAGACCTATGTAAAATTTCAACTCAATTACATATTTTTTGGTTCATTATCCACCAAGTCTTCCTTCCATTAAACCATTAGATCTGAAAAAGTCCTTAGAAACTGCCTAATAGTAGTAGATATTTCGTTTCACTGATCAAAAACCTGAGGTTCAAGGGCAAATGTAAATTTATATTTCATAAAAATCTTGGGGGAAAAGATAAGTACTATCCCATTAGAGAGGGAGAAGTAGTGCAGTTAGAAATACAACACCGAACTCCTGAAACCAAACATCAAGTATACTTAAACAAGATAACAGAATTGTTATTTTTCTCTTTTCAACAACATGAAACTTCGTGCTATGTTGTATACATATCACATATAATTAAATTACACAATAATCATATGCAGTATTAATAAGAGGTTAAGTGTAATATAATCAAATGGTCATCTCACAGCGCCGGACTGGCCTCTCTGTAAAACTGTTAGATGCTAAATATCTAGATATTTCGACCTTTTCTCTAACAAGTTATCCTCCAAGGCTACTTCATCGAGGCATAAATACATTTTATTATTAAAAATTCCAGTATATGTATGTTTAATTAATACTGACTATTCCCCATTCTTGTTTCAAGTGATGGTCTTTGCTTATCCACATACCTAGGAGGCTGGGGAGGCTCCTTCAAGTCACTGGGTATGAGGTTATAAATGCACTCAGAAGGGCACGTTGGATCCATGGTCACCAAATGACTCCTTAAAAGCTATTCTCAGCTTTTTTCTCCCTGTCCCAGTATCTCTGTCCTTCTTCACTGCTTCCCCTTTCTTTCTTCGCCTTCTCAAGGACCACAGTTTCTCTCCTTCACATCGTCCCCCCTTTGACCCCCTCTTAGCAGTCCTCTCTCAGGAAGAAAACACCCTATGTCTCCCGGGATTGCTAAGCGTCGTTGACTGTGCGGTTGCCGTGGAAACCGTTACTACGCAACGAGGAAGTAGACGGCGGCACAGCAAACCAGGTCTCCCCTTTTTCTGTATCGCCTTCTACTGGAGAAGCTCATTTGGAAGCCACTGTTTTTACGTGCCTTTGAAAGTTAACGGGGTGAAAATGGTGTCCCCTTAAAAACTGTGCTCTTTTCTATCTCCGTGTATCTGGGGAAAAAGAAAAATCCTACTGCAGACACAGAAAAGCGCAGCTGGTGCGCAGGCGTGACACAATAACGTTTTTGGAGCAGGCCCCAATCCCGGTGTGGGCGCAGCGATCGGCTGAGACCACGCGGACGCACGGCCAAGGCCGCCAGCGGGACGAGGAAGGGGAGGAGCCCGAGGAGCTCGGAGTGCTTGGATAGGCTGCAGTGAGACAGGAGGTCACGTGCCCTGCGCTGCTCCGGCGTGGGCGTGGAGCGGAGGTACGCTGGCCGCCGCAGGCATAGGCAGAGTCCACTGCGCGGGGGCGGGACCGGGGAACTAGCCGGAGGTACGGTGCTCCGTCTCCTGTATCGGCTTTAGCGGTTCGTGGAAACTGCTTCCCTATTTCCTTTCATTTTCCCCGTCTTCTCAGTGAGATTTCCTTGGTGAGTTACTGGAGGAGAGAGAAAGGAAAACTAGAAGCCACCCCGCTCCCATCGCATGCCTTTCCCTGTACCGTCCCTTCCCCTTTCCGCTATTCGCTGGTCATCTTAACTCTGCGCGCATTTTTCCTGCCAATTCTGGTCGAGGCCCCTGGGAAACCCGCGCAGCCTTGCCCGCCACCTGTGTGAGTGCGCGCCCGGGGCCCGCGGCCTCCTCCGCCTGCTGCGCTTGCCCTGCCACGCCTGCGCCCGCTACAGCCTCTTGGGCGGCCCTCGGGGTCTGCTCTGCGCCTGCTCTTCCCCCTTCCCCGCCCCCCCCCGCCCCGGTCGGGACCCTTCCTCTAGGTCCTTCTCCAGGAACCAGTGGACCTGCTCTTTGTAAATGAGCATCCTAAACTGAGAGGAGAGCCTTTTAAGTGGGCCTTTACGTTTTTGTCCAGTTTTTGGCGTCCCATGTTGAAAATTGTCTTCTGAGAAGCGGTTTTATTCCTTTTTGCTCCACCTAGTCACCCGTAAATCTACGCACATAGGGCTGCCGTAGGAAAGTCATGTAGACGCTTTTACCTGAGTGTTTAAAAGACATTTTGGTAATAGGATTTGGGGAGGAAGATGGATGGCTCTGAGCCACCCGTACAGAGGCTACTCTGCCCGAAGGAAATAAAGCTTCCCGGAGAGGAGAGAAAACACAGGAGTTTGGGTTTCTCACTGCCTGGTTGCCTGGTGGAGACATTGAAACAACACAATGGCCCGGTGAACCTTTTAGTTTGTATAAAAAGGCTTTACTGAATGTGGAGATCCTTATTTTGGGCTTACTGAATTGCACTAGATAAGAATACAGTAAGGTTTTTTTTTTTTTGTATACAGTTGGTTTTAATTTTTATCCCAGACGCTTAGGGAAAATTCTCTAGATTTCTTCACATCAGATTGTCTTCCAAAACATTTTAGATAGATAGATCTATAGATGTATATTTAGATCTGGATCTAAATCTATATCACTTTGTCCTTTTCGCCCTTGAGTATTTTATGTTTGGGGTTTCTGTTTTAGCAAGTATAGAGAAAAATTTTGGCGGGAAACTTCCTGTATTTACGAAGATTCAAACCAAGGACTCATAGAATAATAACACCATTAGCCAAGTGGATAGTCATCGACTAAAGTTTATAAATTTTCTAATTAGAAGGAACACCTTGAGACTATTTGTGTTAATCAGTTCCTGAAATAGCAAGTAAGGGCAAAACATGATTTCTGCAGTTAGCACCAACTGGCCTTAGGTAGCCTTGATGTTCTGGGGTTATTGAAATAAAATAATTTCCCTGATGTCTGTATATTTATTATGCTTTAAAAAATGCTAAACAATTTGTGCTAGACCTCACTGTAGTATGGTTAGTGTACAGTCATGAGCAGGTTGTTAAATCATTTGGAAAAGAACTTTTCTTTTTTCTTAGACATTTGATCTGCAATTCTGCTTGCCTTTCGAAAGTGTGTTTAAGCAAAATTATTTCTAGTTTTTATAATTCTCTTGAAGTGACAGTTCAAAAAAAATGCCTGTGTCCACCTCATGTCCACGGGCGATTAACTGTTATATACCCATAGGGATGAACAAACTATCTGTAACGGGATAGACAGTAAATATTTCAGGCCTTTGCAGGCCAAGTGGTTATGTTGCAACTACTCACTTTTGCCACTGTAGCTCAAAAGCAGCCAAAGACAATACTGAACCAATGAACAAATGTATGAGCACATGAATGGTTGAAGTTGTGCTTCAGTGAAACTTGATTTATAAAAACGATAGTGGGCCAGATTTAGCCTGTGGATTCTAGTTTGCACAGATTCTAGATCCCCATATATTGGTGTGCCTGTCGTGTACACAAACCCATGAGGGGTTTTTTTGCGAAGGCTTATTTTTATCTATTTAAATGAATAAAATGGGTGTAGATGAGGATATAAGACAATTGGAAGGTAAATAAACCCTTTATAAAGACAGGGTCTTTATAATTCTCAAAGTTACAGAATTGTGGATACTTAAGATTTTTCAGTTAAATATTTGAGATCATTAAGAACGTGTCTAACAGCAGAAGTCTAACGGCAGAAAAGGCTTAGCTTTGATAGTAATATAAAGACTTAAGTGATGAACTTGCAAAGTTAATTGTTTTGGTTGTAAGATCCTTGTGATTACAGAACCATACTAGATTGTGTGGTCCTTCCACCCTCACCTCTATTTCATGGCAAGTGGGAGGCCCTCTGAAAGAAGGGTTTGAGAGAATTTTTGATTAGAAGTCAGAAGCAGTAGAGCTTAACCTCCTTTTGGCTAGTTTGTGTCCCGATACACAGTTGGATCTCCATATCTGTGAATTTCCCATTCTTAGATTCAACTAACTACAGATTGAAAATATTTTAATATTTTGGTTGGGCACAGTGGCTTATATCTGCAATCCTAGCACTTTTCAAAGGCCAAGGCAGGAAGATTGCTTGAGCCCAGGAATTGGAAACCAGCCTGGGCAACATGGCGAAACTCCTCTCTACAAAAAGTACTAAAATTAGCTGGGTGTATTGGTGCGTGCCTGTAGTCCCAGCTACTTGTGAGGCTGCGATGGGACGATTGCTTGAGCCTAGGAGGTCAAGGCTGTAGTGAGCCAAGATTGTGCCACTGCACTCCAGCCTGGGCAACAGAGTGGGAACCTGTCTGAAAAACAAAAACACGAAAATAATGGAACAGTAAAAATACCACAAATAAAAAAGCAAATTAGTATACCAGCTCTGTACGTAGCATTTGCATTGTGTTACTTATTATAAGTTATTCAGAGATAATTTGAGGTATACAGGAGGATGTACACAGGTTGTATGCAAATACTACACCATTTTATATAAAGGACTTGCACATCTGCAGATTTTTCTCTGAAGCCCGTCCTGTTAACCACTAATTATCCAATATCTCTCTCAATGCTTAATCCAAATAATTATTAAACACATTAAAGAGAAGAGTAGCAAGACCGAAAGCCTTGGAGTGCACTACCAGAAATTTCCCTCTATTCAACAGAACCATTTTTTATGATCATTCAACAATATCCTCAAATCCTTTTTTCCATTTCTCCGTGAATTGAACAAATATTTAGCGAACCATGGATAATGCTTTGGTGAAGTCCATATATATGCCTTCTATGTATGTTCCTGACTGGCCATTGCAGCAGGCATTCTCAAAAAGAAAATGAGGATGTCTTTTCCTCATTTGGTTTGTTAAAAAATGTTGAGCCCCTAAAATCAATTTGTGGTTAAATGTTACAAAATAAAATGTAGTATGTATCTTAAAATAGAATATATCTTTATTGTTCTTTAGAAATAATATAGTACTTAACTGCCTTCTAGTCTAAGGAACATGTTTTTGGGAAATATTGATACAGAATTTACAAATTGAACTGTCATAATTTTTAAAAAATATATATGTCTACCCCAAAGTCTTGAAAAAGGGAAGTGAAGTAAAATTTAAAAACGAGAGGGTAGAGGGGAACTAATATATAGGAAAAGTAAGATTTCAAAACATAAGGTGAAGGTAACATAATGTTTGCTTTACAATCTACTTTTAATGAAGTTGATGTTAGGCATGGTAGCAAGCAACATAAAGCAGAAGAAAAGATGAAAGATTTACTGGGCCGGTGTGGTGGCTCATGCCTGTAATCCCAGCATTTTGGGAGGCCAAGGTGGGAGGATTGTTTGAGTTCAGGAGTTCAAGAGCAGTCTGGGCAACATGCTGAAACCCTGTCTCTACAAAACCTGCAAAAATTAGCTGGGTGTGGTGGTGCACACCTGGTGGGAGGATGACCTGAGCCCAAGAGGTTGAGGCTACAGTGAACTGAGATCATGCCACTGCACTCCAGCCTGGGTGACAGTGGAAGACCCTTTCTCAAAAGCAAAAACAAAAACAAACAAAAAAAATTACTGCACTTGAAAACCAGCTACTCTCTTATATACAATTATTACTGATACTGATACCAGAAAGTTATGTATTGCAAACTCAAAAAAAAAGAGACTGTGATGTTACAAGCAAAAGCTTCCTGAATAGGAGGTTAATCAAACTGTTTTATATAAGTGCCCTAAAAGCAGCTTGTGCTTTTAAAGTCCAGTACCAGAATACCGTTTAATAAAATAAATTGATGTTATGATTCAAGTATATAATTCTTTCTGGTCCCTGGTTTACTTCAGGGAAAGGATTAAACTGTGTGTGGCAAAACAGTTCTTGATTCATGGTTGAATCAAGAATACCACTGTATTCTCTGAAGGTTTATAAACCAAGCCATAAAAAAAAAAAAATGCACGTTGCCTTGTACCTACGTATTTGGATTTAATTTATATATTCCTAGCTCATTGTCAGTGAGTGACAATGATTAATCTTACTGTAAATATTTTGTGCTAACCACTATGATATGTGCTTTGATTTTATTATAGAGACACTTATATAGCTAAGAGAGAGCTTTTTGTGGCAAGAGTTTTATTTGGGCTTTTTATAGTGGATATTATTACATATGAATATATAGTGATTTTGATAGATAATACAGCCTAAAAAACAATTCAGACACTAATTTCATAGCTGTAGTCCACTGATTTTTTTTCCCCTCTGATCATTATACAGCCAAATCATTAAAATTCCAGGTATCCTTCTGAAAGGTTTTGTATTTGTTGTTATTTGGTTTTTTATTGCTTGATGGTAGAAATTCCTTCAGTACTGTTTAGTGAAATTATTTTTATAATGAGACACACATGTTTAAAAACGGTATCTTAATCTAATAATAGAGTTGGGGAAGCATGAAAAGGGTCAACTTTTCTGTATTTTTAAAATTGCAGATGAGCTTTTCAAATAATAGACTAGTCTATGTGTAGAATTTTATGATACTGTATACAGTTATAATTTACTTAAAATTTTTTCCATTATAGACTCCACATTTTGCAAAGATCAGTTTTGCCTCAGAGTCAACCAACTCTTCAGATTGGTTCTGGTGTGTATTGTGTTTACAAGTCAGTGGAAATTAAGCACAGCACATACAAATTGAAAAGTCAAATAAGGAAATGAATTACTTCCCTTGACGGCTCTAATTTTACTTGTAAGTTAAATTCAGAGTTAGCTTAAAATCATTTAAATGTTTAATTACAAAACAGAGTTTAAGTAGCATAGAAAGTCAGTATTACATGATTAAAAGTTTTCAGCACATACTTAAACATATGATCTAGTATTTAATATGTTTTAGTTGCATATTGGTTCTACCAGAGAACACGTGATAAGCCCCACTATGTGTCTGTGACATTACTCCAGGCAGTTTACATGAACACTGCAGAGGTATTATATTGCATTTTACATAAGCCAAAGACTTGACTTCTCTGGCATACATTTTTGTTTTAATGGTGAGTATATTTCCAAAGACAAGGACTTGGTCAATATGGGAAATTATAGAGCTTCTTTGGATGCCAGAATAATTGTTTTCTCTCATCATTGGAAACATTCCTGAGGTTCTTGGCTATCGCCCTGGGCCTGGAAATTGAGTTAAATCTCTCCACTGAAGATTATAGGATTAGAAACAAAAACGATGGTTCCTTGCAGATAAGGTTATATGTAGCCTTTGACCTTATTGCTGATTATTAATTTTTCTTAACTATTTGTATAATAGTATACCTTTCACTTTGGCTCTTTTTAAAGCCTTCAGTATGAATGATATGTCACAATGATTCTTAATATGCGTGTAAAAGGCACATAAGAAAGAAAATATCATACCTTTGTTCTCTAGTTTGGAAAACTAAGCATTTTATAAGCAAATATGTTCTTTTATTCTAGTTTCCTGTTATGAATTCTGTAAGAAATTTATGAGTAATATAGTCTATCACGATGTTCATATAACTGAAGAGAAATTAAATATAAAGAATATTATTCAACTTTTGTGAATTACAAGTAGATAGCACTCCAACTCCAAATCATCTTTATATATGATATAAACCGATAAACCATGAAATAATTTCCATTAAAAGATCTCAATACGAAAAGAAATAGTAATTTGATTTAGTATATATACACTTCTAAAAGCATCTACAATCTGGCACTTCGTGAATACAAGTTTCTGTTGTTTATAGTTACAAATTTTGTCAAAGTTTTGATTTTTTAGTGTCTTGAGATTTTAAAAGATATCATTAAGAAGGATAATATGCAATATATAAGAATTTGGGTTGGAATACTTTTTTTAAAATTCCATAAGTTTGGCAGATTTTTAAACAGTTTATGTACCATGGGCATGGTTATATTCAATCCTGTTGAGATTTTAACAATCTACTGAAATTAGTAACCAAATTATCTTTTGTTGTTTGTTTGTTTGTTTGTTTTGTGTTTTGAAAAGGGCTAAAGCCCATTTTTAGGTTGGTGTGGGCAGAAAAGTGAAAAGAGAATGTTCCACTTTAACCGATGTCAGCGTCTGAAAAAGATAACACAGAAATGTTTTTCTAGTATACATGTTAAAATGGATAAACACGCACAGCGATTTCTTTCAAGAACCTTTGCACTTGCGGAATTAAGGAAGTCATGGTATTCCACCCACTCTCTTGTTGGAGACAAAAATATTATCCTGATGGGACCTCCTGGTGCTGGGAAAACAACAGTAGGCAGAATAATAGGTCAGAAACTAGGTTGTTGTGTCATAGATGTAGATGATGATATCCTTGAAAAAACCTGGAATATGAGTGTGTCTGAAAAATTACAGGATGTTGGTAATGAGCAATTTTTAGAAGAGGAAGGAAAAGCTGTGTTAAACTTCTCTGCATCTGGAAGTGTGATTTCCCTTACTGGGTCCAATCCAATGCATGATGCTAGCATGTGGCATCTGAAGAAAAATGGAGTAATTGTATACCTGGATGTACCTCTACTAGATCTAATTCATCGTCTGAAATTAATGAAGATAGATAGGATTGTAGGTCGGAATTCTGGAACATCTATGAAAGACTTACTTAAATTTAGAAGACAGTATTATAAGAAGTGGTATGATGCTCGTGTTTTCTGTGAAAGTGGGGCTTCCCCAGAGGAGGTAGCTGACAAAGTGCTGAATGCAATTAAAAGATACCAAGATGTGGACTCGGAAACATTCATTTCAACAAGACACGTTTGGCCTAAAGACTGTGAACAGAAGGTTTCAGCAAAATTTTTTAGTGAAGCTGTAATTGAGGGGTTGGCTTCTGATGGTGGACTCTTTGTTCCTGCGAAGGAGTTTCCAAAATTAAGCTGTGGGGAGTGGAAAAGCCTAGTAGGAGCAACGTACATAGAAAGAGCACAGATACTGTTGGAAAGATGTATCCATCCTGCAGACATACCTGCTGCCAGGTTGGGAGAAATGATTGAAACTGCTTATGGGGAAAACTTTGCCTGCTCAAAAATTGCTCCTGTCAGGCACCTTTCAGGCAACCAGTTCATCCTGGAGTTATTTCATGGACCAACAGGATCATTTAAAGATTTGTCTTTACAGCTTATGCCTCATATTTTTGCACACTGTATCCCACCAAGTTGCAATTATATGATACTTGTAGCTACTTCAGGAGACACAGGGAGTGCAGTCTTAAATGGTTTTAGTCGTCTTAATAAGAATGATAAGCAAAGGATAGCTGTGGTCACATTTTTTCCTGAGAATGGAGTAAGTGATTTTCAAAAAGCACAAATAATTGGCAGTCAGAGAGAAAATGGATGGGCAGTGGGTGTTGAGTCAGATTTTGATTTTTGCCAGACAGCTATAAAAAGAATTTTTAACGATTCTGATTTTACTGGCTTTCTTACTGTGGAATATGGAACAATTTTAAGTTCGGCTAATTCCATAAACTGGGGCCGACTACTTCCGCAGGTAGTTTATCATGCTTCCGCATATCTCGATCTTGTTAGTCAAGGATTTATTTCTTTTGGAAGCCCAGTCGATGTCTGTATTCCCACAGGAAACTTTGGTAACATATTAGCAGCAGTGTATGCCAAAATGATGGGAATCCCAATTCGAAAATTTATCTGTGCCTCTAATCAGAACCGTGTTTTGACTGATTTTATAAAAACAGGACATTATGATCTAAGGGAAAGAAAATTAGCACAGACTTTTTCACCGTCGATAGATATTCTCAAATCTTCAAACCTAGAACGACATTTACACTTGATGGCTAATAAAGATGGACAACTAATGACAGAATTATTTAATCAATTAGAAAGTCAGCATCACTTCCAGATAGAAAAGGTTCTAGTTGAGAAACTTCAGCAGGATTTTGTAGCTGACTGGTGCTCTGAGGGAGAGTGCCTAGCAGCTATTAACTCCACCTATAATACTTCAGGGTATATTTTGGATCCACACACTGCTGTTGCAAAAGTGGTTGCAGATAGGGTGCAAGACAAAACTTGCCCTGTGATTGTCTCATCTACAGCCCATTACTCAAAGTTTGCACCTGCTATCATGCAGGCTTTAAAGATTAAAGAAATCAATGAGACTTCATCAAGTCAGCTGTATTTACTGGGTTCATACAATGCATTACCTCCACTGCATGAGGCTTTATTAGAGAGAACAAAACAACAAGAGAAGATGGAGTACCAGGTCTGTGCAGCTGATGTGAATGTCTTGAAGAGTCATGTGGAAAAACTTATCCAAAATCAATTCATATGAAAGCTTTCAGAGTAAATTTTTTTTTCTGGCTATAAGCATGCAATAATAAATCTCAAACACTGATTTGGAGTACAGTAGCATTTTTTCTTTTATGTAAATATCTCTATATCTGTTTGGAATTTCAATAGTCTGATCTCTAGGGCTGACATTAGACCTCATGGCACCTCCTCAGATCTTTAATCTAGAAGTGACAAAAGGTAACACAGTGCACGGACCTTTGAACTGTCATGCTTTGCCTTGTGCTCACGTGGGGTGTATCAGTTTCCACTCGCACACTCTCACTGTTATATGGGCCAAAACGTCTGCTATACTATTTGGCAATTAAAATATTTAAGCCCAGTTTTCAGGTACTACATCTGTAATTAGTGAATAGTTCTCTGTTGATTAGAAAGTTAATTTACCACTCAAAATGGCTAACTTGAATGGAGGAAGTAGTAAACTCTTCTATTAGGATTAAGGCCAGTGTTTTGTTTTGTTTTGTTTTTGTTTGGCACAGTTTCAGCTCACTGCAACCTCCACCTCTCAGGTTCAAGTGTTTCTCCTGCCTCAGCCTCCCAAGTAGCTGGGATTACAGGCATGCACCACCACGCATGAATAATTTTTTTGTTTTTCGTAGAGATGGGGTTTCGCCAAGTTTTCCAGGCTGGTCTTGAATGCCTGACCTCAGGTGATCCACCCACCTCGGCCTCCCAAAGTGCTAGGATTACTGGGGTGAGCCTCTGTACCTGACTATGGCCAGTGTTTTTAACCCTCCTCAAATTCCATTTTGTACTACAACTAATGTGTTTCTCACACTGTCCAAATTAAATATGTACTCTGTCCTTCGCTGTCTTTTGGATGTTTATGGTTAGGGTGGTGATGTTTGAAAATCAAGACATAACTGAAGTCCAGGATGAAACAGCAGAACTATTTAGAAGTGAATACAGAAATAAAGTGAATACAGAAATAATAAGTGAATACAGAAAGAAGTGATCTATTTCAAGAGGAAAGTTTTCCAAAATTAAGAGTACTTGAGTAGTCTCAATAGGAGGGTATTTGTAGACAGCAGTTTCACTATATTATTTGGAGTCAATTCTTATGTAATTTGTTGTTTCTTCAGTGAACATTTTATTTTTCTGGCAGCTGAAACTGCACACAACTGATACATGTATTTAATTTGTATTCCTTTGTCGTAGTACCTTTTAACCATGATTTATGTTTGTGAATTTACTGTATGTTTTCTTTCTGAATTAAAGATTGTCAAGACCAATTAGTGTAATGGACTACTGTCAACCACAAGATGGCATTCCTAACATAATTTGTCTTTGATAACATTCAGTTTCATATTCTGGGAGAACAATCTCCAAGGAGAAATATATTGAAAGTTGTAATGAAGAAAACATTTTAATAGTTTAATAAACAAGAGAAATTTGTTTTAAATTTTTTAAAAAAATTAAACCAATTGTATATTAGCACCAGATCTCTGGCTTAGCTTCTAAAAAGGAGGTTCTAAAACCAAAAATTGAAAATCAGGAGCAGTTACAGGAAAAAAAATGGAAGATTCAAAGTTCCGTTTATTCATGTGTATCTTTATTATTTTATCATTTACTTTTAAGGATATTTCAGTAGATGATATATTTAGAAACTGCATCTAAATATTCACCATACATAAGAATGCATTATTTTGCTGTGTGTGGTGGCTCACTCTTGTAATCTCAGCACTTTGGGAGGCCGAGGCAGGCAGATCACCTGAAGTCAGGAGTTCAAGACCAGCCTGACCAACATGGAGAAACTCTGTCTCTACTAAAAATGCAAAATTAGCCAGGCATGGCGGTGCATGCCTGTAGTCCCAGCTACTCAGGAGGCTGAGGCTGGAGAATCACTTGAACCTGGGAGATGCAGGTTGCCATTGAGCAGAGATCACGCCATTGCACTCCAGCCTGGGCAACAAGAGCAAAACTCCATCTCAAAAAAAAAAAAAAAAAATTATTTTTCTGAGAGTAAGAGGAACAGTGTTTTAAAAAGACATGATTTCTGGCTGGGTACAGTGGCTCATGCCTGTAATCCCAGCACTTTGGGAGGTCTAGGAGGGCGGATCACCTGAGGCCAGGAATTCAAGATCAGCATGGTGTAACCCCATCTCTATGAAAAATACAAAAAATTAGCTGGACATGGTGGTGCACACCTGTAGTCCCAGCTACTCAGGAGGCTGGGACACAAAAATCGCTTGAACCCACGAGGCAGAGGTTGCAGTGAGCCTAGATCACACCATGCACTCCAACCTAGGCAAGAGAGCAAGACTCAGCCTCAAAAAAATGAAGACATGATTTCTGCCTTCAGTAACTGTAGTTAACAAAACAACGCAAAAATTGAATCATGTACAAGCAAAAAAGTTACTGCAAGATGGTGTGTCAAATGAAAAATGAATGATACAGCTAAGTGCTGTAAGATTGAAGAGGAAAGGATTACTATGGGATAATTAAAAAAGGTTTCACAAAGGACATAGAATCTAAGATGAGTCTAGAAGGATGGGAAGATTTTCTAAATGAAAAGGAATGGGGAAAGCATTCTAGCAGAGGCAGGAGAAACAGGGAAGATGAAATGCCCAAGAGTTCACGTGTATTTGTTTGTGGACAGCACATTCTCTTACTGGCCAAAACAGTTATTTCATGTCTTTTTCTGAAAACCAACTCTGGCCTTTCACTCTCAGCTAATAACTTTGCTTCATTCTAGAGGAACAAGTGACCATACATAACATACCTCAGGCTCCCCATAATCAAGTGTATATGTTTGCTGCACATTTCTGTCCTTTTCCCCTCCCCTTTGATTGAATTGGGTGGCATTCCTTCTCTTTTTAAAGACGAGTCTCTTTAGATGTGCCTTGGATCCTATTCCCTTCAACCTACTTAAATGGCGTGTGTCATCAGGTACCTTCCTCTTGTTTCTTCAACTTCTCCCCTCCTGTGTAACCTTACTTTCTATGGCATTTAGAGTCTTTTTGTACTTTAGCATAAGAAGAAGATCTCTGTGAACATCAGCCTTTTTCCAATCTGTACTTCTTTATTCTCCAATCAAGATAAAGTTCTTCACAGAGTTATCTACATATATGGTCTCCACTTTCCTGCCTCTCTTTTTCTCCAGAGTGTAAAATATATGTACAGTTTAAGGATAAGCATTAAATACGTAAGTATTCACCACCTCACTCAATAGAACATGACTCACCTTTGACTCTTCTTTGATTACATTCACTTTCTTCCCCCAGCCGTAATGACATCATACATTTTCTGTTTTTCATTCCCTTTCTCATAGTTGTACATTGTTTAGTTTTGACTCTTTGAATTTTATATAAATGGAATCATACTTTATGTGTTATCCCATGACCTATTTCTTTTGCTCAGAGGCTTCCAAATTCATCCATCCAGATGAATGAAGCCACAATTCATTGAATTGTATTACTAAATAGTATTCTATTGTATGAACACCACAATCCACTTACCCACTACTGGACATTTGTCTAATTTTTATCTGTTCTTGTATCAAATAGATATACTGTTTTATAAAATTTATATTGAAAGTGACTGTAAACTTCTTAACATTTGTGACTCTTAATAGCATGTAAAACCATCTTTTATGTTGACATTATTAAAAATCTATGAGTTTATGAAATGAAAATTGATAAATTTTCAGGCTATGGTTAATCTAGCTTTTACTGTTTGAAATTAATTTACAGTATCATAAATGTAGTGAATTTGTAAGATATTTGAGAAAAATTAGATTTTTGAGTTATATATTTATGAAAGCTATAAAATGTGTTTTCATCAAAATAGAGTTTAGAAGACAATAAATTGTATGAAGTTTTAGTTAAATTTTAATAGCAATTCACTTTCAAAAATAATCATGGATGACAAATATTGTTTCTCTCAATCCATTAAATCATTTATAAACATTTTATAATTCAGACTACATAATGTTAGTTAAAAAAAAATATGAAGTACCTGTTTTCATGTGAACTTCAAACCCATGGAAACATAATACTGTTTTTGTCCCTATCCAGGAAAATGAATACAATCTACATATGAAAAAGTAGTTTGTGTAGGCCTCATCTGTGCACTCCAACCATTGCTCAAATCATTAACTTATTATCATTTTGAAACTTTAAAAACAAACAGTCTCCTTCAAAAACAAATATGCTTTTCTGACTGAAAAAAGCCAAGCCAAGAAAGTCGCCAATGTCATGGAAAAGGGACAGGTCAAGTGCAAGCAACTAAATCAGCATAACTGATATCTGGCAATACTTTGATTAGCTGGTATCAGGGGGACTGGCCCCCAATATTTCAACGTAGGTTCTTTCTATTTTCCATAAGTGTCGGCCGGCTGAGAAATAAAGAGGAAAAGTACAAAGAGAGGAATTTTACAGCTGGGCCTCTGGGGGTGACATCATATATTGGTAAGATCATGACACCCACCCGAGCCTTAAAACCTGCAAGTTTTATTGAGGATTTCAAAAGGGGAGGGTGTGCAAGAACAGTGAGTAGGTTGCAAAGATCACATACTTCAAAGGGCAAAAGGGAAAACAAAGATCACATGTTTCTGAGTAAACAGGAAAAAAGGCAAAACAGAACTACTGATAAAGTTCTATGTTCAGCTGTGCATGTATTGTCTTTATAAACATCTTAAACAACAGAAAACAGGGTTCAAGAGCAGAGAACTGGTCTGACCTCAAATTCACCAGGGTGGGGTTTTTCCCCACCCTAGTAAGCCTGAGGGTACTGCAGAAGACCAGGGCGTATTTCAGTCCTTATCTCAATCGCATAAGGCAGACACTCCCAGAGCGGCTGTTTATAGACCTCCCCCCAGGAATGCAATTCTTTTCCCAGAGTATTAATTATCAATATTCCTTGCTAGGAAAAGAATTTAGCAATATCTTCCCTACTTGCGCGTCTGTTTATAGGCTCTCTGCAAGCAGAAAACTATGGCTTTATTTTGCCAGACCCCGCAGGCAGTCAGACCTTATGGTTGTCTTCTCTTGTTCACTAAAATCGCTGTTATTCTGTTGTTTTTCAAGGTGCACTGATTTCATTTTGTTAAAACACACGTGTTTTACAATCAGTTTGTACAGTTAACACAATTATAGTGGTCCTGAGGTGACGTACATCCTCAGCTTACGAAGATAACACGATTAAGAGATTAAGACAGGCATAAGAAATTATAAGAGTATTATTTGGTAACTGATAAATGTCCATGAAATCTTCACAATTTATGTTCCTCTGCTGTGGCTCCAGCTGGTCCCTCCATTTGGGGTCCCTGACTTCCTGCAACAAGCTGGCAATATTTTGATCGTAGTCCTATGATCAAAATGCAGAGTTGCTAATGGCAGGTAAGTTTCATTTACAAATAAAGGGGAGTTTATAATTTTAAATTCACAATGGATTATTTTTAATGAACAAATTCTTATTTGGTGAATGAATTCTAAAATGCATCAATTCAATACCATCTAATCATAAGTTTAATAGTATCTTTGCAAGGGATTTTTTTAAGCAAATGCTTTATTACTAATTTTCAAAACAAAACTTTGAGGTAGATATTTCAGAGCTCATGAGAAATACTGAAATTAAAAAAGCCCTTAGGAACCATTTTGAACAATAAGAATAAGTTAAAAAAGTAATAACCACCACAAAGAGTCTTCTTGGTGCTCTTAAAGCACAAATATCGACATATGTTAATTTTTAATGACTTAATTTTATTTCAGACTAAATTAGACTTACCCGTATTTGTGATGACATTAAAACTTAATTTATAACTATAGGCTTTCTTTGGAAGCCATGTAAAAAATACCATTTGGGGGTTGCTTGGCAGCACATGGTCCAGGTTTGCAATCCTTGTGTCATATTTTGTTTATCCATTTATCGGTCTGTGGACATTTGAGTTGTTTCAACATTTGACTATTGTGGATCATGTTGCTGTGAGTATGTGTGTACAAACACCAATACACACGTGCTTTCTAGACCTTTCTTTCAATTCTTTGGTCATACACCCAGAAGCAGAGTTGCTGGATCATATTGTAATTCCATTTTTAACTTTTTGAATCTCTTGTATTGTTTTTTGTAGCAGCTACATCATTTACATGCCCACCAGTGAAAACTTGTGTTACATTTAGAGCACAAATTTATGCATAGTTTAAGAAGTCAAATTGTTTTATAAAGCTAAAATGTAAAACAGTAGTACCCACTCCCCAGAGGCAATTACTCTCAAATCAGCAGTTTCCTCTGGTATTTCCCTCCATATTTCTTGATAACAAGCTATACTACCATTTTGAATTTTGGCTTTAGATATTATCTACTGACATTCTTATATAAAAGTAAAATATTTGGCTGGGCATGGTGGCTCACACTTGTAATCCCAGCACTTTGGGAGGCTGAGGTGGGTGGATCACCTGAGGTCAGGAGTTTGAAACCAGCCTGGCCAACATGAAACCCCATCTCTATTAAAAATACAAAAATTAGCCAGGCACAGTGGTAGACACAGTGGTAATCCCTGCTACTCAGGAGGCTGAGGCAGGAGAATCAGTTAAACCCGGGAGGTGGAGGTTGCAAAGAACCAAGATTGCACCATTGCACTCCAGCCTGAGTGACACAGTGACACTCCATCTCAAAAAAAAAAAAAAAAAAAAAAAAAAAAAAAAAGTTAAATATTTACTTCTGCTCCCACTGTTCTGTCCCACTATCCTCTCATTTCCTTACTTCCCATCCTCCTAATATATTGTGATTTTGGATTAGGTTAAGATTACTGTTTGCCTTATAATGACTATTACCCACATTTGAATTACATAGTATGCTATAATTTTTGGGTTTGTTTTATTTTTTGGATTAATAGTTGTGGTGTTTATTCAATTTGTTTAACTTTCTACATATGTAACAAATTCATCTCCAAACTTTCTGCCAGATGCACAAATGTCAATGACTAGAAATTCATTAGGTAATACAACCATTTTATTTTTTTTCTTGAAGATTTCTCCCCTTGAGTGCTCTGTTTTCCTGTTTTAAGGCAGACTGGTTGGTTTATAGGGAGACTACCGTATACGGTCTCTCTAGTCACCTTTCCTTTCTATTCACATTGTCCTTCCACTTTCTGCTGAGTGGATCCAGCTTCTTCCTTTTCCTTGGTTTATTCCATAATTTTGGTAGAACTCACTCTCCAGTAGCTTCCTATGATAATGTGATTTTAGCGTGTGCTTTTAGTTATTTGAGAAATTGCTTGTCTAACAATGTCTTTATTCCATTTCAGACTAGATTAATAGTTTTGCTGTGTATAGAATCCTAGGTTGGAAGTAATTTTTTTCCTCAGAAATTTGAAGGTATTGCTCCACCATATTCTAGGTTCTCTTACTGTTTCTGATAAGTCTAATGTTATTCTGATTCTTGATTTTTAAAATGTAATCTTTTTTTCCTCTCCTGTAGAAGCTTTTAGGATCTTCTCTTTATGGTCAGGGTTCTAACATTTCATGGTAGTATTTATTGGTATAAGTCTTTGTGCTTGTTTGTTTTGCTACTGGAGCACTTTGATAGGCTTTCTAAATATGGAAATTTATGTCCTTCATTTCTGATAATTATGATAAAACTTATTTTTGAATTTCTTTTTCCTGTCTTATATTTTCTGTTCTTTCTTTCTCAAACTCCTATTTTAGGGATTTTAGACTCCTTAAAATGATCTTATGTAGTGTGGAAGATTGATTCTAAAGATAGTGCTTGGCCAGGCGAGGTGGCTCATGCCTGTAATCCTAGCACTTTTTGAGGTGGAGGCGGGTGGACCACCTAAAGTCAGGATATTAAGACCAGTCTGGCCAACATGGTGAAACCCCATCTCTACTAATAGTACAAAAATTAGCTGGGCATGGTGGCAGGCACCTGTAATCCCAGCTACTCAAGAGGCTGAGGCAAGAGAATTGCTTGAATCCCTGAGGCAGAGATTGCAGTGAGCCGAGATTGCACCATTGCACTCCAGCCTGGGTGACAGAGTGAGACTCTGTCTCAAAAATAAAAAACAATAAATAAATAAAGATAGTGCTCAATGATACCTCCCAAACCTTATGTGCATGCTATTCCTCACATCAACAAATGAAGTCCATATTCCCTTCCCTTGAATCTGGGCTGATCTTGTGACTTGCTTTGATCAATAGAAAGTGGCAGAAGGTATATGGGATTTCAAGGCCAGGCCATAAGGGTGCTAGACACTTCTACATCCTTCGTTTTTTTATGTAAAGATACTTGGCGCGGATTATCTCATAATGAAAGGTCATGTGGAAAGAAGAGAGTGAAAAGACATCTTGGATTTTTGAGCCTTAGCCAAGTTACTAGGTGAGTGTAGCTATGTGACTGCCTTAAGCAAAAGAGCAGAAGACATGCTACACTGAGCCCACTCAACCCACAGAGTATTGAGAAATAATAAATTGTTTTAATCCATTAAGTTTTGGGGTGGTTTGTTATAAAGTATTAAATAACTCGAACACCCTCTAATTCTCTAGAATTTTTCTTTCCCATGTCCCGTTTATTTTTCTTTCTTTGAATTCATCCATTTATCCTTTCTGGGAGGGATTCCACTTCCTGGGTTTATTTCTTTGTTAACTTTTCTATTATAAGTTATGATTATCATGTTTTTAGTTCTTTTTTTTTTGTGCCTTTTAAATTTTTTAGTTGCTTTCTGTTTTTGTTTCGTGGATACAAAAGTCTTTTTTTTTTTTTAAACTCTTTAAGGAATTTTTAAAGCCTTTTTCTTTTCCTGTAGAGATGGGACTTTGCTATGTTGCCTAGACTGGCCTTGAACTCATGGCTTCAAGTGATCCTCCCACCTCAGCCTCCCAAAGTGTTGGGATTACAGGCTTGAGCCACTGTGGTCAGCTAAGGAATTTAATTATAGTTAGAAAATTCATTTGAAATTTGTTTCTGTTTCTTCTGAAGTCCACTTTTTGTTTGCTTGTTTTGGTCTCTGTATTTCCTATTGAGACATTCCTCAAGTGTTTAGTGATCTTCCTCTCTTATTCACATTTAATTTTCAAGCAGTAAGAAATTGATTGGAAACCATATCCTGGATATTGCTGGACTTCACTGTATGATTATGAATTAGGCTATTTCAGTGGGTACCCTCAATTCTATCTGTAGGATTTTCTTTTAGCCTCTTTAGGCTTCCTGGAAAGAAATCCTCCAGGGAATTAGAGTCAGAGTAAAGAAAGGGGGGGTTATAATTGTTACCATTCAACATGTAGATTTTTCAGTATGGAACCTCTCACTATTTTGTGGTATTGGCATGTACTATTTCTGCTCTTACCTATGCCTAGTATCCCAGAATTTGAAGTCTCTCCATCGAATAAGCGCTTATTCAGCAGTCGCCCTGCTACATGGGGTGGGGAACAGTTTCCAAGGCTATAACTGCTTTTCATACAGATTTTCGATGAATTCTCTTGTTCTTAGTCCTATACTCCTTTCCCCCAAACGCACCTCTGGGTTCAGAAGTAAATGTTACCTCTAATTCTTGAACTATTTTAGGGTCTTGACATGCTAATCAGTGTAATTTTGAAGTTTTCATACTAGAGACATAGAACTCAACTTTCCCTAGTCTATTAAAGTAGTAAGCAGTCATTTATGTGCTTTCTGGCCTCCAAACTGCACTTCTGGTCTCTTCCCCTGCTGTATTTGTCAGCTTATGACTTTCCTTTTTCATGGATCTACTGCCATTTTAGTGGTGCCAAAACAGCAATCCAGTGATGTGACCTGGGAATTGTTTCTGGTCCTAGCCTCTAAACTTGATCCCTGGCTTTCCTGGAGAATATTTTGCCCATTTATTATCTCTTAATAAATTTATTTTATACTTAAACTTGTTGAGAGTCATTTTTATTATTTGCAATTAACAACCCTGATTAATATAGTACTAAATGATGATTACAGGTAAAAGTAGTGATACTGACACCAACTACTATAGAGTAGGTAAACATTTTTAAGTTGGTTCATTTTTATAGTTTTAGCAAAAACAAAAATCTGTGGTCAGCAGGGCATGGTGGCTCATGCCTGTAATCCAAGCACTTTGGGAGGAGAGCTTGAGGCCAAGATAGTCCCAGCTATTTGGGAGGCTGAGGCAGGAATATTGCTTGGGCTCAGGAATTTGAGGTTGCAGTGAGCTATGATTGTGCCACAGGTCTCCAGCCTGGGTGACAGAGCAAGACTTCATCTCAAAAACAAACAAACAAACAAACAAAAACTTGTGGTCCAATACTTTTAGTAAATGTGCCTTCTATATTTCCTTTTTATAGGATTTATAATGCATATTAGCATATTAATCCTACGTTAAGGAAGCTCATTTAAACTTTGCTTAACCCTTTCTTCCCAAACGTATTTATCAAGGAAAGGAAAACTTGTAAATATTTTGCAGGAAACAGTTCAAAAATATTGGAATAGGTGAATATAAGCTGGAGAATTTAGAGCAGTTTAATGGGTCCTAAAATAGGGCTTCTAAACTATGTATGTTTGGTTTTTTAAAATCAAGAAAAAAACAAGGAAAGTACAACATAAAATTTGTAGAGATGCAGCCATAGTGGAATTTAGAAATGTATGGCCTGAACTGTGTTCATTTAGTATGTATATATGTATGTATGTATGCCTATATATCTATCATCTATCTCTATCTGGATGTGGACGTATGCCTATCTCTCTCTATATATATGTGTATTAAAATAAATGAGCAAGTATTCAGTTAAAGAAACTAAAGGGAGAACTAGTAAACCCAAATACAGATGTAAGAATAAAGGAAAACACCGACAAACACTCATGACTAAAGTACATTTCTACATCAGTCACAACCATAGGTTAACTATGAATGTGAAAGCTATGCAAAAATTAATGAAAGCATTCTGTGAAATCAAAAGTAATTTACAGTCAAACATATTATTTATTTTTATTTGTAATTTTGTGTTACAGTTTGTTTATATCAGTAAAATTTATAATAAACTTATATGTACTCATGCAAACTTTTTCAGAGAGCCACTTACTACCACTGCATTGACTATGTGGCAGACACATGATATTACCTTTCTAAAATCTGAAAATATTTAAATTCCACAACCCAATTACCCTAGAGGTTCTAGAAAAGCAATTGTGAACCTGTTCATTTTAGCACAACACAGTTTTCTAATCTAACAAAAAAGATGTGAAAAAAAATAGTATTTCTACTGGGTTGAGTGGCCTAATCTGAATGGTTCAGTTTCCCAATTTGACGAAATTTAAGATTATCCATATTTGTTTTAAATGTTATAAAGCTCAAGTCACCGAAGTTTTCAGGAAATAATTTTACTTGCCCTTGATATTACCTTTTTTCTGGAACTATCTTTCAAATTTGCTCGAGATTTTAAACATAATTGGTTGACATTATATTTAAACAACTGCCAAGTCAACATGGGTCATTACCAGAAAATAACACCATTTCTTGTAAATTCCGCATATGTGTAGGATTCTTCTCTATTAAAGTAATGTAATTTAATCCTAACAGATCATTACAGCTTATTTTTTCACAGTATTCTGTGTATTTTCCAGAAAAAGAGTCATCAGTTCAAGAGAGACCCCCTTTTCCCTTAAATGTTTTTGCTTACTATGAAGAAACACAGAACATCTTTCTCTTGAGAAAAGTTGAGTATAACAATATTTTACTGGCAGAAGAAAGAAGGAAAATATTAGTTTAAATCAGGTCAAGAGCATAAAATTTATTTGGCTGGCCAAAAGCAGTACCAAGATAAAATTTTATTTTAGAGAGACAACAATCAAAGCTAAAATATCCTTTGAAATATGAAGGTCATTCTTGTCAAAGAAAAAATATATAGGAGCTTTATAACTTTGAAAACAGTTACACATATATTATTGGACTTTATTTTCCCAAGACCTCAGAAAGGTGACAGTGCCAAGTGAAAGGTCTAGAAGTAACTTTTTGTCCATGTACTCAGTTGGTCAAATTTAAGACGTCCTCGCCTGCTAATCTTACTTGTAAGAGAATAATGCACAAGATAGAATGTAAGTTTATCAATCAGGCACAGTGGCTGACCCCTGTAATCCCAGCACTTTGAGAGACTGAGGCAAGCGGATCACCTGAGATCAGGAGTTCAAGACCAGCCTGGCCAACATGGAAAAACCCTGTCTCTACTAAAAATACAAAAGTTAGTTGGGCATGGTGGTGTGCACCTGTAGTCCCAGCTACTTGGGAGGCTGAGGCAGGAGAATTGCTTGAATCTGGGAGGTGGAGGTTGCAGTGAGCCGAGATTGTGCCATTGTACTCCAGCCTGGGCAACAAGAGTTAAACTCTGTCTCAAGGAAAAAAAAAAAAAAAAAAAAGAAAGAGTGTAAATTTATTGCATTTTTCCAGTGACCAGAAATTTGGTCTTCTCCCTCCAATATTCTTCATTTTTTCTATGACAGTATCTATGAAATTGAACGAACAGTCAGTTATCTGGTGAATATGAAGATAAACCAAAAAGAGAAAAATAATTTTAAGGGACATTTCTCTCACAATGATTGGTATCTGACTCACAATAAAGAATGCCTCTTTAATGAACAGAATATTCTTATCTGTTTGACTCAAGGTCATTCTTCTCTGGACAGAATTGAACATATGCTGCTAAATCTTGATCTTTGGGTGTCAGTTCATTGCACTTAAAGATCACACACTTTGGGTGAACATGTTTTTCATATTTGTTACAAAACAAAAAAGTTTTGGCCTTTGTCCTTGTGAAGCTTATGGAGACCTTAGATAAGTAATTCAACTTATTACAATATTGTGCGATAAATATTATGATCAGGACCAGACAGAAACATAGCATGGCCTGAGAAAACTAATTAGGTATTTGGTTTCTGATATGGTTTGGCTGTGTCCCCACCCTAATCTCATCTTGAATTGTAGCTCACACAATTCCCACATGTTGTAGGAGGGACCTGGTGGGAGATAATTGAATCATGGGGGCAGTTTCCCCATAAGGCTCACGAGATCTGATGGTTTTATAAGGGGAAACCCATTTTGCTTGGTCCTCATTCTCTCATCTGCTGCCATGTAAGATGTGCCTTTCACCTTCCCCCGTGATTGTGAGGCCTCCCAAGCCACGTGGAACTGTGAGTCCATTAAAACTCATTTTCTTTAAAAATTACCCAGTCTTGGGTATGTCTGTATCAGCAGCATGAAAATGGGCTAATACAGTTCCCCTTCAAACAGATGTTTTTAAAGTATTTGTTCCACTTTTCTTTGGGGAAAGATCACAGTTTTGCACAGACTACTGCACCACAAGCACAGTGCAGTGAAGGATGAGGAAGGATGTCTGCTAGCAGAGTATTGTTCTAAGCAGTTCAGCTCTAACTTCAAATTTGCGTACCTACCTAGCAGAACAAAAGCAGAAAGTAACCAAACCCTCTTTGAAAGGTATTTAAAAAGTGATTTATTACTATTGAAGCATATTCCTGGGTCATTTTAGACTTCTAATTCCTAGAAGCTTGTCAAAGCAGTCTCCCAGCCACATAGAGTATTGATCTGCAACATTCCTAATGATGTTTACATTTTCTTGAGGATTGGAGCCCTGGACAATTGTCTGCTGGTCCTTTCCTAATCCCCTTCAGGCTATGATGGTGTTTTACACCTGAGGCTATTGGAGGGGAGCCAAGAAGAGAAACATCAAAATCAGACTGCGAGATTAAAGAAGGCAGGCATTCTGAGGAAACAATCCCATGCAAGCCAAAATGTAAAGCCAAGTAATAGTTACAAAGGCAAATTGATGGCTGGAGGAGACAGCATGGCATGGAGTATGTGCTGTTCACTTTGCCTGGAACAAAGAGTACCTGTACGAAGTCGTGAAGATGAAGCAAGAAAATTAAGCAGGTTCCATGAGTGTACACTTTTTTGAAAGCTATGAGGTGTCACTGAAGGATTTTAAGTAGAACACCATAATCCTCTTTATTTTAGAAAGATCATTTTGGCAACTTAGTAGTGATGGAGAAATTAGACTCATGGGCCTGAGACCAATTAGGAGGACATAGTATGGACTTAAGAGGTGGAACCAGAAAGCAGTTGTCAGTCAAGAAATATTTAAAAAATAGCTTTATAGGATTTGGTGACAAATTAGATGACAAAAGCATGCAGAGAAATTCTGGCTTGGAAAAGGAGGAACAGAGTAAGGAAGAGATGTTGATTGTTTTGCATGTGTAGTTCATCAAACATTTAATTTTCACTTTTATTTCCCATTGCATCTTAAAATAAATGATTTCCAAACCCTCTTCCAGGAAGAGAAAGTAAAATGACTCAATTACTAATGAAAGCATCTGGAAATTTGGAGAACTTTTACCTCCAAACAAACAAATTCCTATTTCTGCCCATAACTAACTTACAAAGCTGTTTTGCTCTCCTTTCCTCTTGTCTTTCCTTATCATTTCCTTAAAACAACCTCCTAGATGACCTCCTAGATCCTGCCAATTTACTTTAAACATTTTCAAGTTGGAATTCAGGATTGACTTCACTTCATTGTTCCCTGAGCAGACGCCATCCCTGTTCATTTCAGCTTTAGCATTTATATGCCATTTATGACTCCTCTCTGGTTAACTTGCTAAGATCCTGGATTTCTTTCTCCTTATCATTTTCATAATTTATTCATAAATTTCTTTAAAAGGGTAAATTCTCAGTTAATTGACTTCTTGTTATGCTTCATTCTGATAACTAGCAGTAAAATAGATCCCACAATAAACCACTGAATTTTAAGCTTATTGAGCAGCCTTAATGGGATATTTTAATTTGCAGTCGCTTTCTAAAGTACATACTATAATAGGATACTTCTGGTTCTCTCTAGGTACCATTTGTCTTCAGTATCTACTCTCAATTGTTTTGTGAATTGTTTTGTTTATTGTAAGATAGGGTATCATAGGAAATGATGGTTTCCTTTTAAAAGGAACTGTTGTTTGACTCTTTTGGTAATCAAGACAAGTGACTGAAGTCTGATAACTGTCTGAAAGATTTCCATGAAAGTTACACTTTAAGTAGACATGGAACTGTGTTATGTCCTCACTTCCCTACCTGTGTTACAGGGCTGAGTGTGCCTGTATGTTGTATCTCCACTTATGATAATACATGAACTAAGCATTAGACGTTCGTTTTACTTTTAGGAGGCTTAGGCTTAAAATTTAACTTCATTATAGTGACAGCAAGCATCCTTCTCGTCTGCACAGACCTCTGTTTCTAACTCTATAAAATTGATATATGCCCGTTATGAGGATCTAATAAAATAACGTGTGCAAGGAGGGTTTTAAAGGATACATCATATTATTCTTATGAGTGCTGTTGCTATTACTGTCAAATTTGGAAAAAATTCATCTTAGGAAATCTGTGATCTTTTTAATAATAGCAGCTTCCCTTTCTGGGAGTGATTTTAATGTAACCGGGAAGAATCCCTACAACCCTGTCTTAGGTTGATGTCTGAAATGAACGCCGGTTATCAGCACCTGAACAGAATGGGAGACTATGATTTTAAATGCATACTATGTTTTTAAATGAATGGTAAAAGGTAGCTGTTTCTCATAATGTTAACTATGTGAAATGACCTGAAGTTGCTTATTTAGGACTTGGACTGAGAAAGATTCAATAGTTGTCAAAGGTTGTGTGAGTTATTTAAATAAAAATGTGTACAGTGAGAATTACTGCGATCACCTTGATAATTTGTTGCATGGTAGATGTCTCTACATTGAACTCAAAATTTTTACTGCCATGAATTATTATAGTCACTTTAGCAGAACATTGTTTTAAATTATTTGCTCTGTTACTGTGGATTTTCAAATATACGTTTGTAAAATGAATTTAAGTCTACATTACAATTTTAAGTGTCAGAATCACAAAGCTTTAAACATTTTTTTCTTATAATAGGATATTGGTGACTGATATCCGCTTGGAAATCAAATTCATTAAGCTTTGTTTGAATACCTCAATTCAGTCTTTTCAATAAGGAGAGTTTTGCTGTTGTACTGTCATTCAAAATGATTGCTAGGCCGGGCATGGTGGCTCACACCTGTAATCCCAGCAGTTTGGTAAGCTGAGGTAGGAGGATCGCTTGAGTCCAGGAGTTTGAGAGCAGCCTGGGCAACATGGCAATAATCCATCTCTACAGAAATACAAAAATTAGCAGGGTGTGGTGGTGCATGCCCATCCTCCTAGCTACTCTGGAGACTGAGGAAAGAGAATCACTTGAGCCCGGGAGGTGGAGGTTGCAGTGAGCAGAGATCATGCCACTGCATTCCAACCTGGGTGACAGAGTGAGACCCTGTCTCAAAACAAAAACAAAAACAAAAAACAAAGCAAACAAACAAAAACAAAAACAAAAACAAAGTGGTCATTGCTTATTCTGACATTGCTTATTCTCTAGCTATGTGCAGTGCATACCTTGTTGTTAAGATTTTTAACTGAAAGTATTATTTCAGTCATCTACTGCTGCATAACTATCACAAAACAGTGGCTTAAAACCACCACCATTTGTTGATGACCCTGTGGATCAGGAATCTAGGCAGAACTCAGTGTAGAAGGCTTATCTTTGTTCCACGTGGTTTCAGCCAGGAAAGCTCAACTGGAGCTGGAGGATCCAAAATAGCTTCACTCCGGAGTCTGGGCCTTGGTGCTGGCTGCTGGCTGTGGTTAGTACTCTGTTCTTTCCTGTGTGTCCTCTCTCTTTTATGGTCTCCCATCCTCAGGGGCCTCTCTCCTCACTTGCCTTCTCTTTCCACTAGAGTAGCTTTTACATAATTGCTGGGTCCCAAAAGCAGAAGCAGAAGCTACAAGGCTGCTCTTTAAGGTATAGGCTCAAAAATCCAAGAACATCATTTCCGCTGCATTCTAGTGGTCAAAGCAAGCCACAAGGCCAGCTAGATTTAAGGTGGGGGCAAACAGATTCCACTTCTTGATAGAAGGAGTAGGTGAAGTCACATGACAAAGGTGTGTGGACTAGGGAAGCACAATTCAGTGATGCCACTTTAAACACTCTACCAGAGGTACATTAAATGGGTTTTTCTTTTTTTTTTTTTTTTTTGAGACAGTCTCACTCTCGCCCAGGCTGGAGTGCAGTCACGCGATCTCGGCTCACTGAAAGCTCCGCCTCCCAGGTTCATGCCAATCTCCTGCCTCAGCCTCCTGAGTAGCTGGGACTACAGGCGCCTGCCACCACACCTGTTTATTTTTCTTTGTATTTTTAGTAGAGACGGGGTTTCACCGTGTTAGGTAGGATGATCTCGATCTCCTGACCTCGTGATCTGCCCGCCTTGGCCTCCCAAAGTGCTGGGATTACAGGCGTGAGCCACCGCGCCCAGCCCTAAGTGGGCTTTTCAAGAGGAACTCATTTCAATCAAGAAGACATGGCTTTTTGGTCACGATTTGAGAATTTTAACACTAAGATGAAATAATGTTGAAAAGAATACTAATTTCTGAACCTAACAGTAGTTTGACCATTTGGTTTTACTTCCTTAGACAAAGTTGGGCTTTTGTCTTTCTGACCTTAGTGGGAACTTGCTGTGTAAATTCAGAAACATACATAAGTGCATCCTTTTACTAGTCTGCTGTTAACACTCAACAAGATTGTGGACATCTTTATATGTCAATAAATATATGAGTAAGATTTGTAATGGCTGCCTAGTAATTTATATAGGTACCCAATAATATATTGAACCCTTCCTCTGAAAAATGTTTATTATTTACAGTTTTTGCTGTTATAGACAATACTGTAAAAAGCATCCTATGTGTACATTTTAGTCACTTTTTTTTTTCATTTATTCACGACCAATTCCTAGAAGTGGAATTCTAAGATAAAGGGTGTGAATATTTAAAATGTTTCGTGCTGCCCTTCTGAAAAGAATTTGTTCCACTGTCTTCTAGTTTCTGTGATTTGGATGAGAAAGTGTAGTGATTCAGATCATTGTTTCCTTGTATGTCCTGTGTCTTTTTTTCCTAGCCGTTTTCAAGGGTTGTTTTCTGTGCCTTCTTTTCAGCAGTTGAATTTTCATATGCCTAGCCATGCCTTTCTTTGAATTTATCCTATTTGGAGTTTGCTAAGCTTCTTTAATCTATACATTTATGTCTTTCACCAAATATTGGAAGGCTTTTGGTCAATATGTCTTCAAATATTTTTTCTGTCTCAATCTCTTTCTCTTATCTTTCTAGAATTCTAGTTACATGTATGTTAGATGTTTTCATGTTGTCAAACAGGTCCTGAGGCTTTGTTATTTTTTTCTCTGTTATTTTGTTTTACAATCTTTTTCTGTCTGTTCTTCACGTTGGATAATTTTGATGGATCTATTGTCAAGTTTACTGACTTATTCCTCTGTCATCCCCATTCTTATGAGCTCACCCAGTGATTTTCCTATATCAGTTATTACCTCTTTCAGTTCTAAATTTCCCATTTGGTTCTTTTCATTGTTTTTATTTGTCTGCTGAGATTTCCCATTTTTTGAGGGACAGTCTATAAGATTATAAACTGGCTTGTATTGTTAAAAAATGTCAAGGTCATGAAAGACACAAAAGACTACGGAACTATTTCAGATTAAAGGAAAAATAAAATGCATGACAAACTAAATGAAACTTGTGATCCTGAATTGAACCCTGAACCAGACATTCGTTTTCTTTTGACAGAAATAAAATTAGTAAGTGATTGACAAAATTGAATGTCTGTAGTTTAGATAGGAGTATTAAATCAAGGTTAATTTTTCTAAGTTCGATAACTGTGATACCGTTATGTAAGAGAAAGTCCTGGTTATTAGGAAACTCACATTGAAATTTTTGAAAGTAAAGAGGCATTGTATCTGCAACTTACTCTGAAATGTTTCTGAAAAAAATTATTTTATGTACATATATAGGGAGAGAGAGAGAAAGATTAAAGCTAGATGAACAGCATATAGAAATTTTCTGTACTATCGTTTCAAAGATAATATGTCGCCCAGGCTGGAGTGCAATGGCATGATCTCGGCTCACTGCAACCTCCGCCTCCCATGTTCAAGCAATTCTCCTGCCTCAACCTCCCAAGTAGCTGGGATTACAGGCGCCCACCACCAAGCCCAGCTAATTTTTGTATTTTTAGTAGAGATGGGGTTTCACCATGTTGGCCAGGCTGGTCTCAAACTCCTGACCTCAGGTGATCCACCCGTCTTGGCCTCCCAAAGTGCTGAGATGACAGGCATGAGCCACCATGCCTGGCCCTGAAAAATTTTTAAGTCAGAAATTAATTCAAAATATAAAGTTAAAAAAATCCTCAAGATCATGAAAATTAAGAAATGACCTGAAAACTGTACAAGATGGAAGAGTACATGAGCCATGTGGTGGCTCATGCCCATAATCCCAGCACTTTGGGAAGCTGGGGTGGGAGGATTGCTTGAGCTCAGGATTTCAAGGCTGCAGTGAGTTATGAGCACACTACTGTACTCTAGTGTGGATGACAGAGTGAGATTGTCTCAAAAAAAAATTTAAAAATTAAAAATGAAAAGGTGGAAGAAATGTAAATGCAGTGCATGATCTGAACTTAATCCTAAACCTACTTGGGATAATATTAGGACAATCAGCAAAATTTGAGAGAAATATTTGGATATCACTGTTAATTTCCTGATTTTGAAGATTGTGTTACTGTTATATGTGACAGTGGCATTACGTTTCAGAAATAAACACTGAAGTATTAAGGGAGACCAATTCACCAAAATTAGGTTTGAAAATATGAGAAGACAAAATATCGAGGAACGGAATATAATTCCACTACATTAATGTAATTGCCATTACCATCTTTTCTCCCCCTTTCTACACACAATAAAAGGAAGTGCTTTTAGTTTTAGTTAACAATAAAACTACTCTGAAATTTTTCTACTCTGGGAGTTCTCAAAGCCACTGAAATAAAATTATAAGAAGATGTAGTGGAATATATTTAAAATATTGTTAGTTATGCATGTTTTTATATCAATAGAATTGTGTGAAAGCTTTTTATGTTCTAATTATAATTAATTTTTAATTGTTCAATCTCTAATTAAAAATTAGTCATCATTTATACCTTTTCCCATCCTTGTTCCTGTGTATATAACATCTTTCCCCCAGTACATAATATCTTTTTATATTGGCTGCTTTCAAGAGTCTCTCTTTGTCTTTGCTTTTTAGAAGTGTGACCATAATATGCCTAAGAATTTTTAAAAAATATTTATCCTGATTTGAGTTAGCTGAACTTCCTGGATCTACAGGCTAATGTTTTGGATCAAATTTAGAGGTCTTTCAGACTCTATTTTTTTCAAATAATTTTTCTTTTCTATTCTCTTCTGTTCTACTGGGACTCCAGTTACATGTGCATCAGACCACTTGGCATTGTTCTAAGGTCCTCAAGACTCTGTTCTTTTTCTCCAGTCTTTTTCCTTTCAGCTTCAATTTAGATGATTTTCATTGACTAGTCTTTAGTTAACTCTTTCTTTCTTCTGTTGTGTCCAATCTGTTATTAATCACATCTGATGAAATTTTAATTTCAGATATTCTTTTTTTTTTTTAGTTCTAGGATTTCTGTTTGATTCTTTTTTATACTTCCCACATTCCTTGAATATTCATACCCATTGCAGCCCCATTTTTCCTGTAGATTTAAAACATATTTATAAGAGTTATTTAAAGTCTTGGTCTACTAATTTCAATATCTGGATCATGTGTAAGACTGTTTCTATTGAATGATTATTCTTTTAACTGTGGGTCACATTCTTCTGTTTCTTTTCAGACCTACTAAGTTTTTATTATATAGCTCACATCATGGATAAATCATTGTAAAGATTCTGAATTCTATTATCTTCTCTAAAAGAATGTTAAGTTCCACTCTAGCAGGCTGTTAAATTTCTTGCATATAACTTTGAATTTGTGAACGTTTGGTTTTAGGCTTTA